>NC_133008.1:6951058-7254088 GCF_048564905.1 Vicugna pacos | reverse complement strand
AACTGTTGGAGGCTGGAAAGCAGATGATATGGCCATGGACTTAGCATGTTGAGTAGATGGCCACGACTCTTCCAGTCTGCCGCACAGAAGCCTCTGGTACTCCTGGAAGTGGGGCGAAGGGTAGATTGAGTAAGTAGGACTCGTTGATGACTAATGCCAAATCCTCTCCCCACTCCCTATGCCCCAGCAACAGCCCAATAGCTAACACTGCACTGGTCCGGACACTCATTCTCTCTTGAAAAGGTAGAAAAGAAGGTCTCTGGGTTGCGGGCACCAGGTGTAGTTGCAAGCATGGGTACCACGCTAAAAAATAGGAGGATGAAATGAATGCCACGACACCAGCCCGCTTCCACAATTCATGCTCTTAGAATGCTGGTGGTCAGGTACTTACCCCCAGGCAGGAGCCTGGAGGAGGCTTCTCTAGGGAATCTGATCAAAGACCGGAAGGCAGCATCACAGCCATGACGCCCCTGACAACCAGCATCGAGACCCAGTCACTTCTTTTGTTGCCCAACCTTATGCATGAGCAGCCGGCCAAGGATCCCCAGCTCTCCGGGGTAAGCCCCAGACACAACAGGTGGAGGCTGAGATGAAGCACAACGATCAAAATGAGGAAAACGGAGGGGACGGAGACCGCCTAGGAAGGGAGGGGAGCCTCTCAGCAGTGACCACTGGGAGCTGAAGGCAGGTACTGCGGCCAGTAAATGCGCAAAATGAGAACAGCCAAACGGGTTTTTTGAAATTAAAAACATTTCAGCAGAACAGAAACAGACTCACGGACACAGAAACCATATTTATGGTTACCAAAGGAGAATGTGGGGGGAGGGAGATACGTTAGAAGTTGGGGATTAGCAAATACAAACTACTATGTACAAAACAGATAAACAACAATGTCCTACTGTACAGCACAGGGAACTACAGTCAATATCCAGCAATAACCTATAATGAAAAAGAATATATATACACATGCATAACTGAATCACTATGCTGTACACCAGGAACTAACACAACGTTGTAAATCAACAATTCTTCAATTAAAAAAAACATTTCAGCAGAAATAATTAACAAAGTGTAAGGACTGGGAAGATAAAGTTGAGAAATCTCTCAGAAAGTGAAACAGTAAGACCAAGAGACTTGAACCATCAGGAAAAAAAGAAGAAAGTTAGAGGGCCAGACCAGAGGTATACCATCCATACAACAGAGGCTCCATAAAGAGAGCAAAGAGAACGCAGAGAGGAAAGAATTAATGTTTCTTGAAACAATTCAAGAAAATTTCCTACAACTGAAAGGTGCTCCCAGACCGACAGGGCCCAGCTAGCACCCAACGCGGAAGGTGAAACAGGCCAGCGGCTTGGTACAGCACCGTGAAATTTCAGAACCCGAGGAAGAGTCCACAAGCTATCACAGAGAGTGGGAGGGGGCTGGGGGGAGCAGCTACAGAAGAGGTCGCGAAGGACTGGAAGCAGAATGGTTTTAGACTTCCCAAATCAGCATGAGAAGCAGGTAAACAGTGGAGCAAAGCCTTCACAATGTCTATACCCAGACGAGCTCTCCATCAAGTATGAAAGACACTTGCAGACAAGTAAGTTCTCTAAAGTTTTACCTGTCCGGCACCCTTTTGAAGCTACTGAAGGATATGCTCCTTCAAAACAAAAGAGGCAATCTCGAAAGTGGAAGGCTAGAGATACAGGAAGCAGGAGACGCAACAAGAGGGAGGAGGGACTCCCCTGGAGGATGGTGAAGGGTGACCCCCGGGTGACAGCTCTGCGTCAGATGGCCCCCTCCCCGGGATGAGGCATGCAGACTGACAAGCTCGCACGGGTCCCTCAGGAGGCAGCCGAGACCTGTTCACGACAGCACTGCTGGGGTAGGCCAGGGGGAGTTAGGAGGTGAGAACTCACACAGTGCCAAGCAGAGGTATGAAGTCTGACACCCACATAAACAGGCTGATCTTAGAGTGCTGGGGGCAAAAAAGTAAGAAACAGAATGAGATGCAATGTAGCACACACAGTCAAGGAGCAACCCTGATTTTGCAAAAATACACACTAACAAAAGGATACCCTTTGATCCTTTTGTTCTGAGAACAGTTGCTCACTGCAGGGGCAAAGGAGAGAGAATAATTTGTGGAGATAAATGGTTTCTTTTCTTAAATGATGTTGGAACAACTGGTTAGATAGAGGAAGAAAAGATCAAATCCTGACCCTGCACTGAGGATGATGAAAATGAACTCATAGAAGTGCTAGAAGAAAATTCAGCTAAATGCTTTTTTATGATCTCAGTGTCAGGCAGGCTGTGAACTCCAAGGCTGGTGCTTTCCTGGACCCCCTACGGCTCCCATTGCCCTGAGCAGTTTCCACACCCCTGGCCTTTGCTGGCGAGCACATGGGGGGATGGGTGTGCTCGCCCAGGGCTCTGCTACCGCCCAACTCGTCAAGCACGGGGATGCGAAGGAATGCTCTCCCCTCCCCAGTGCTCAGAAGCCCCTGAATCTTGAATCTCTACAACCGCCCTGCACAGCAGGAAATGCCATGTTGTTAAGGGAAGAGTGACACCCATGGAACTAGACCAGGGCCAGAGGGCCAGCCCAGCTCTCCCTCTGTAACCCGCACAGGCCCCTGCAGGGCCGGCGTGCCAGGCCCAGAGTCCTGCACACCAGCAGCCTGGAGGAGCACGCTGGCACTGCCGTCCCGGGCAGGTCATCTGGAGCAAAGTCATCCTTTCCATTTATCAACGACCAAGAAACAAGCCCTCCGTGACTGCAAATTCCCCTAAAGATGATCATTAAGATAAAATATGTTTATGTAGCAGCATAATGAGGACACGGCGAAAGCCCTGTTTGGAAGCTGGCAGGCTCTTTGAAGGCTCTGAAAAGCAGAAAGAGGCTCAGCCCCTTGGGGGCCATCAGCACAGAGCCCCACTGGTGAGCTTTATTAAAAGAAGCTCATTAAGATTATTTCATCCCAGCCCTTTATAACTTTATTACTGAACCGGAATTAATTTTGGCAACTCCAGCAGACGCAGCTCATCCAGTGTCATTTTTATGACTCGAGGTGGAGGGGAGGAGCGGGGAGGGGCTCCTGGGGCCCGGCCAGCCCCTCAGCACTCGTCCAGCAGGGCCACATCTGTAACAGCTGCACCGAATCTCAGAGACCAGAGCTGCAAGATGCGAACGTTGTCTGGAGTCCCAGGTCTGCTTACCCTTACAGACCTCTGGGCGGAAATGGTGGAGGGTCTTGAGAAAGGGAAAGAGACTGCCCCCAGGGCATGCCCTCCCAGGGATGGGGGGGCCAATGCTCCTGGGTGGTGGACAGGAAACACCCATACTGCCCAGCACCCCTGCCCCCAGGAGGCGAACGGAGCCACCTGGAGCTATGCTGCGGGGCAGCCCACCCCTTCTCTGGGTGACGCTCCTTGATTGTCTCCTGGTGAACCTCCCCGCCCCCCACTGAACCCCCAGCTCCCAGTGCACCCACATGGCCCAGGCAGGTGCTGTGGGCACCTCCTCCTCTCAGGAGAAGCAGGGCTGAGAGATGGAAGGAACAGGTGACAGACATCCGTTAGGGCCCGATTTCAGCCGCATGCGAAGCTGATAGACCCCCAGACTCCAGCTCTTTTGAGTCAGTTCATTTGGATTCTGCCTTGAAACCACAAGAGTCCTAACATGCCCCCGCCACATACACAAACACACACTCACACACAGCCACATGCACTGGTCGAGGCTAGACACCGTCTCTTGGTTTTGTAGCCAGAGCGCCCTGAGACTTAGCATCACGCGGGGCTGCTCTGTTGCATCTCCTAGTTTCGGAGGAACTCCAGTGCAGACAGGGCAGGGAGAGAGAAAGCCCACTGCGGATTTAAGGTATGCGGCCAAGAGAAGGGGGCTGGGCGCCCACAGATACGTGTCTTTGAGAAGTAAGGGTACCTGCAGGAGTGCTGAGGCCACTGAGGTTCAGCCCAAACCAGTGGGGCCCTGCTGAATGCCCAGAAGCTCTTTGCAGCAGTGCCCAGGGCCCGCCGTCCACAGCCCTCACACGGAAGGCCGCTAACACTCCTGCCCCGCTCTGCAACTCCTGCTCCCCCGAACCACCATCCACCTGGCTTCGGAAGCCCACCCAGGTCCAGGGATGCACGAAGGCTCCTTCAGCCACCAGGCCCCTGGGAACTGGGGCTGCAAGTCCTGCCCTGGCGAGCTCCAGTGCACAGCCAAGGCAGGGCAGGTCCCTAAAAACGGCCTGTCTGCTGGCGGTCAGTGGGGGGAAGGGGAACTGGCCCCAAGTTACCTCCGCACAGCTGCTCACCAGCCCGCAGCAGCCAGATGGCGGGATACAATGGAGAGACTGGCAGATCGTTTAATGAAAATATTTACTGTGAACTTCAGAACAAAACACAGACACCCACAGGTCCCAACAGAAGGGAGGATTCCCTGGGATTTCGTTTTGAACGTAGAGAAAGTGGGAGGCTTGGCAAGCGGGGTGCTGACGGGTGACGTCGAGGGTCCCCGGTCCTCGCAGTTTCCGCCCGGGCACAGCTTGCACAAAGGCGTCACAGGCAGAGAAAGCCCACGCTCCGGAGTCCTAGATTTGGACATCCAGCAGCCTCCGAGGCATCGCTACCCAGAAGGCCCTCAGTCACCCCACGCTCAGAATTCCAGGACTAAATGCCTTCTCCACCCCCCACCCCACGGCACTGCCCGCCTCGGGTCATGGCAGCTGCACCCACTCGGGCCCGCACCAGGAGCAGGGCCTGCTTCTCCCCACCCACAAAGTCGCTCCACCCTCATCCTAAGGGTCTCTGAACCTGCCCCCCAACCCCGCACCCCAACCCTCTGTCACGGCCCCAGCTCATGCCTCCACCAGGAACCAGCTCCTCAGTGTCTTTGGAGCCTCCAAATCCAAGTTCCACAGGGTGCGTTTCTCTCCAACTGCCCACCTGCTTCTCCCATTAGTCCCTTCATCTTCTCCAATATGAAGCCCCGAGTCATGCAGGGTGGGCAAGGACTCTGCAGGGTGGTGGTCCTGGTGCTTTGAGAGAGGCCTGGTGCCAGCACAGGCAGCAGGTGTGGGACGCTGCCCAGCCCTGCTCAAGGCTCACTGTTGCACGGACTCTCAGCAGCCTGTCCACACCCCCTCCCTTGGCCTGGGCCTGGACTGTCCTCCGCTCCTCGTCCCCTGCTGTACCCCTCCTGGCCCCACCGGGAACCTAGCACACAGGGGTGCTGGGGCCGGGACAAGTGGCTCCCCTGGCTGACACTGGGACTCAAGGTGGCACTGCAGGATGGGCCACACTGCAGCATCAAGCCACCTTCCTAGGAGGGAGAGTTCGCAGGCACCGTCATAAGCAGCGTGATGGGAAATGGCCCCTACCGTTGATGATCAGATGACACCAGGGACATCGAGACTTTACGGACATCCCTTGTTTATTCTCCCAGTGGCCCTGTGGAGCAGGGATGGAGCCCCTCTTGTGCAGATGGAGGGACAGGCCCAGGTCACGCTCTGGCACATGGGATCAGAGCAGCAGGTAAGGTGTCTGACTCCAGAAATCCAGCTCAGCCCACTGCACCCAAGCTCGGACAGCACCGCTCCGAGCCAGCTGCCCTGGGGCTGGTGGACAAGAGGCTGCTGAAAGGAGGGGGTCACACGCCAAGCCGGGGGCCTTGCCCCAGAGCCACACCCGCCGTGACCCTGAGGCACAAGGACACACACTCCGCCTCACCGCGTCCCCTTCCAGCCCTGAGCTGTGGGGCTCTAACAAGGCCTGGGAGGAGCAGGACAGCGTTTCCATGGCAGTCCTCAGCTGCTCAGCACCCTGCCCGCCTCGCTCTTTGCCTTGTTGGTATCTTGCTCTGAGCTGTTGAGATGGTTTAAGCAGGAGTGGGCACTGGACAGTAGGAGAGAGACGCTGAGGGCCCAGACTCAGGGTCTCCACGCTCAGCAGTGCCTGGCACAGCTCTAGGGGTAGGTGTGCCCTTCGCATGGACTCTGCAGTCAGTGCCTGCTTGGGACGTGCACGTGCGTGAGGTCCTTTTGCTTTAAAACCTTTCTGTGGACGGAGCAGGATAGTGGACAGAAAGATTCCGAAGATCCCACACTGGGCAGGTCCAGGGCCTGCTAAAGAGCGGAGTCCGGGGGACTGCCCTCGCCCCCCGGGGCCAGAAGGGCAATGGGGCAGCCCTGGGGCTGAGGCCTCCCAACTGACATTCGGGGAGGCCCGCCCACGGGACTGAGAAGCCCACATGCCCCTCTCCCATGATGCTTCCTGCCTTCAGAGGCTACAGTCACCGAGGAGGAAGGCAGGGGACCCCTCCTCCGTGAGGACCTGGGGCTGCCACGGAGACACACTCTCCGTGCTCCCCCCGCACCAAGCCTCCTGTCAGACCACGGTGTTGACGGGGCTTAATTTGATCAGCCCCAACCAGAGAGGGGAGGAAATGAGAAATGAGAGCAAGTGCTGAAACCTGTAAATTTAATCCGTGACGCAGCCTCACATGGGCCTTTCCTAACAGACTGCGGGGAGGGCGTAGGGGATGCCCTCCAAGCCAGGGCCCCGCGGCCGCCCGAGGGCTGCGCTTCCTGCAGAGACGATGGCGCGGGGCCAGCTCACCAGGCCTCTGGCTGCCCTGGACAAGGGCTCCAGAGGACAGGCCGGTGGCTGGGCGGGCAGAGAACCTCAGAGTCATCATGTTGTAAGGTTTGGGGTTTCCTTTACTGGTTTAACAGCAGGTATGACCCAGCCAGTGTCTGTGCAAGTCAGACCCTGGACCACGGTGCTCCTGCCTGTCTGTGCCGGGCAGCGGGGCCACTGTCATGACGGCGTGTGCCGCCACCCCACCCAGCCACCCCAGCACGCGGACACCAAGAGGGCTGCTGGGGCCTGCGGGTCCTGGGTCCCATCTCCTGCAGCGCCGAGTAGGGCAGGAAGGCCTCGCACGACCCCACCCTGGCCCACCTGCCCGCCTCCACTCGGGGCTTCTCCCATCCCTGAAGCTTGCTCACTGGGGCAGAAACACCCTCTCTGACCAGTTACCCCTGTCTGCCCGGCCAAGCCTGCTCCTCCTTCTAGGTACAGCCCCGACTCTCCTCCTGTTGGGGAAGTTCCTGACTGCCTGCCCCTCCCCAGGCCCTCCCCCAGACTGAGTTGGTGGATCTTTCCCTGGTCCCCAAAACCTACGTTTTCATTCATTCATTCATTGGTTCATTTACTCCTCCAGTATTTCAGTCCCGACCATCTGCCAGGCCCGTCTTATCTGCAGGATAACCTCCATGCAGCATCCCGGGGCCATGTGACCATCACAGACTTGTCGACTTGCTCTGACTTGTTCCCCAACACACACATTCATGCGTGTGCGCACAAGCACACACACATGCACGCTCACTCTCACAAGCTCACCACTCACCCACACTCGCATTCACACACACACACATGCACACACTATGGGGAATTCCTGGAAGACTGAGGCCCCCTTTGACCCCTCTCCAGGTCCCCAGACACTCACAAGGAACTTGGCAAAAACAAATCAATAAACCAGGGCCCAAACCACCTGTTGGATACATGAAAAATGACTGTTACCCTAAGGCTACTTCTGAGCAGACCGAGGCTGGGAGGGCCCGCGGGGCTGCTGGCGTGGAAGCAGTCGCTGCCGGCATTTCCCTGGCAGGAGCAGCTGTGAGCAGCACCTTGAGGGGAGGTCCGTCTGCTCCTTTCCTGGCCATTTTTTACAGGGGTGGAGCAGGGGGCGGCCGGGAGGCTAGGGGTGGATGGAGGCTGCACGTTCAGAGGGCTTGGCCTGGCCTTGCAGCGGGTCTGCTGTGGCTACTGACCTACCCACTTCTCCTGGGAGAGCCGTTGCCATGGCTCCCGGCACTTCCTGACAGCCTGCGGGAGCCATCGGAGAAGACACTGCTGCTGACCCAAGCCTCGGGCCATGCGTCATGCCAACGCGACACTTACTGGGCCCCCCCAACCCAGTCCTGAGGGTCCCCACTGTGCCAGCCAGCCAAGGATTTGGTGCCGGCAGGGACCGCAGGTGGCCAGGCTGGGCGTGGCACGATGCCTCCCCTCTTTGACCCAGACACACCTTGCTTACGTATCAAACACAGAGAAACAGCCTGCATCTCCAGAAAGAAATATGCTCTCCCATTTTTCCCTGGAAACACAGGCCCTCTTGGCTTATCTTTTGTTTTTTACAGTCTTAACTGAGAAATATTTCCCCCAAGAGAAGCCATGTGGAAGTGCAGCCTCAGGCCACGGGGCAGGGAGGGGTGGAATGCTGGAAGGCAGTGGCTGGGAGGAGGAAGGTCCACGTTACTGGGCGTTGAGTGTAAAGAAGTCAGAAATCTGGATTTGCATGTGAAGTATCCGTTCCTTAGATATCAGAAGGCAATTTAAAAATAACGTGAGCGGATCAGGGGGTATAGCTCAGTGGTAGAGCACGTGCTTGCCATGCATGAGGTCCTGGGTTCAATCCCAGTGCCTCCTTTAAGGGGAAAAGAATAAAATAAAAAAAATTCAAAAATTATGTGAGCCCTGTGCTACCAGCCAAAGCTGGGCTCCCAGGTCAGTCTGCCACCTCGGCTCCACGCCTGGCATGCCCAGCTCCCAGGAGCCCCCCCCCCCATCTGCCTGGGGAGCCTGCAGGATGGTCAGGTTCTGAAGAAAAAAAAAAAAAAGAAAAAGTGAGCCGGTGGCCTGCGGCCCCACAGTGACTGACATGGCCAAGCCACTCCCTCTCTGGGCCTCCATTTCCCCATCTGAAAAATAGGCATAATGACCTCAGCAAGGGCTCACAGAGGACATGCTCAATGCACATGAACGGCTGGGGCTCAGGGTACGTGAAGGGGCCTTAAGGCCCTCCATCAGAGAATCGGGGAAAGAGGGTGACAGCCCGAGTCAGACTGAAATGGCCTGGAACTGAGCAAAGTATGGGAACTGGTCACAAACACCAGGCCCCTGTTTCTTTCCCCACAGGTGAGTGATACCCAGCCCCGCCTGGGCCTCCGGCTGCTGCCTTAAAAAGCTGTTCTGAGAGGTCCTGCCCCAACGTGGGGCTCAGGGGAGCAGCCCTCAGGCCCAGCCCCCAGAAGCCCCCCTTCCCAGGCTGCTCTTGAAATCACCTCCAAGAAGAATCACTTCTGCTTCCAAAGACATCCCCAGGCAGGAAATGGGCCGCAGGCACCATGAATATTTAATTACATTAATTGTCCAAGTTCAATGCACATCATCACTCTCTAAGCACCTTATGGGAAATTGTAATTAAGCGTGAAATGGCTTGTTTTTACAACTCCCCTTTCGCACCCTCCTCCAGGCTGCTGGGAGCCCCTGCCCGGCCTCTCTCGCTAATGCTCACCTTCTTTCTTCCTCATTTAATTTTCTGACCTTTTCCCTTGACATCCCTGCCCCACACAATTCTGCGCCTTGGCACATACACACCAAGCCCCATAATTACTTAACTACAAACCTCTCGTGGAAATTTGCTTTTGACTTTGTTAGAAAGCACTGTAATCAAGTCCCTGAGAGTCCCGATCGATGGGCTGGCCTGTCGGAGGAAATACATTGCAGGATTAAGTGGTTTAGCGAGAGGAGATCCAGGAGGGTGGGTGGGGCCGGCTAGCAGGCAAGGTAGGCAGGCGCCTGGGTGGGTGGAGTGACTAGGAGGCACAGCCCGGCCCTCCCTTCGCCAGCAGGTGTTGGTCCTGAAATGCTTCCCTGGGCTCAGCTGTGACAAGCATGGGCAGGTCCAGAGGCCGTCATCACACACACAATGACCTGTCCAGGGCCTAAGGGAGGCCAGAGGGAGACCTAAACTCCAATATACATCAGAAACACACGCAGGATGTGACACCTGTGAGGCTGTGCACACAGGTGCACAGAGAGGGTGAGATCTGGAGGGGGAGGCCTGCGGTCCTATCGCTGGGACCCTTGTCTGGTGGGGGCTATGGACTTGACAGCGTGTTTGTGCCTTGGTATAAGACTTCTTTTATTTCACGCACACACTTAAAATGTACCTGTGTGGTCTCCTTCACTTTTTAGCACAGTGGGGCTTCCAAAAAATGGAAGGGAATCAGGTTTCTCTTACACACCTGAGATCGGGGCAGTGTACTCCGAGCACAGACTCACGCTCGCACACACGTCCTCACTCAGAAAGGTGCAAGGACCAGGCACCAAGGTTTGGGGGACTGCCCAGCATCCAGTCTCCCTTCCTGGAGCAGCAGCCCAGCTGTGTTCCTGTTCCCAGGAATCACTGGTCCCTCACGGGCACACAGCCTTCTTCTAGCCAATCAGCCGCTCCCTCACTGGACACTGTCTTGAGCCAGGTAGGTCAGAAGACAAAAAAGCTGTGGGGTCACCAAGACGGGTTCACAGCTGTCCAGCCCCTCCTGCAGCCCGGACCTGGCTTCCAGGTCCTCCCCCAGCCCGGCCCCCTGCCACACCACTGACTGTGGGCGTCCTACCAGCCAGTAACCCCACCCTGACGCAGGGCCGCGGGACGCTGTTCATGCCATCTGCCCCCAGAGAACCTCCCTGCTGCACCGGCATCCACAGTAGGCACCCAGAGACACTACTGCCCCACGGGGCTTAACCCCTGCTCTGCAGGGAATTCTGAACGCGCTGCATCCTATCTCCCAGGTGGGGTGTCCCAGGAGAAATCTGCCAGTTCTAAGCTCGGAGCGGATGCGAGGCGGATCCCCATAGCAGACTGAGCTCGGGAGACTGGGGCCCTCCACGCCCGGGTCTGTCTGTTCACCATGGAGCACTTTGCATCCTCTGGGTGTCACACTCAGTCTCTGCTCCCCTCCTTCCACACCTGCTGCCTCCACCTGCAGGACCATGTGCGGGCTGAGGGGCCTGCCCATCTACAGCCTGCACCACCCCCCCGGGCTCCAGACCTGCCACCCAGCTGCCCACAACTCCCCTTCATGTCAACGAGCCCCAGGCAAACTGGCGCCTTTCCTACCCGTATCCTGGAAAGCACCGCTGACCGTCCATCTCCCCTCTGCATCCAAAAAGTCATCAAATCCTGGCACCTTTCCACTTCGTTCCTCGAATTCTGCCGCCTCTCCTCTGCGAGTGATGAGGTCACACCTCATTACCTCCACTCAGCTGGCACTGGCCTCTGCACAGACCTCGCCACGTCGGCCCTGCAGCGGTTCCCAGGCTGACCCAGACCCCCCCACCAGGAGTGGGAGCCTCACTGGCCAAGGCCTGACCAGCCCCTGCCCCTCTGTCACCACTTACACTTGTCTCCTGCCCGGGAGACCTGCTGACGGCCCTGCAATGCATTTACAGCCATGGGTCCTAGAAAATACAGCTTGCTCTGCCCACAGTGCCCACTGTGGCCTTTCCTGGAAGACTCCTATTCAGTCTTTAAAACCCAGGCCCGTGCCCCAGCTCATAACCCTACAGACAGAGCGAGTCACTCCCTTTTCCAGACTCTCACAGCACCCTGTGTTCTCTGCTAAAACATTGACCACATGGAATTGTTAAATTCACAAGCTCCCGAAGGAAAAGCACATGTTGAATTCACCTCTAGACCACCAGCCCTGGCCGAGAGGCAGGTCCCAGCCACGGCTTATGCAAGGCAGGATGAAGGAATAAACCAGGAGCAAGAAAAGGAGGCTGCCCCCGCGTCGCAGGACACCGCAAAATGCTCACAGGGTGTGGAACAGAGATGATGTCCTTCGTGCTTGGGGAATCAAGTGCCCATCCACCTACGTGTGTCCGAGTTCTGCCAGCTGTGACAGGCCCGGGCCAAGTGCTGATCTGATGGACGCCAAAGACAATCAGCTGGGAAGCCTTAAGAAACTCACCCGGCCCTTCTTCTCCGGTGCAGGGGTTGGTGCTGCCCAACTTCCAGGTAATGGGGGAGAGAGCCTTCTCCCCATCTTGACCCCAGGTACCCAGACCGGGCCAGTGAAGGTGCTGGTGTGCCAAGCCTAGCCTTGGGGGAGAGGGGAGTGGGGAGGGAGGTGGGAAGGAGGGTGGACCGCCTCTTTCCAAACCAAACATAGACTCCAGTACTGATGCCGACCAACTTGGCCCCAGTCCTGGGCCCCCGCATGAACCATGTGAGCCCCAGGCAGACATCCCAGTGGGTCCCGGGGTCCCCTCTGCACCAGGATTGCTCCAATAGGCCTCCCTACCTGCCAGGGCACAGGTCACCCCTCATCTGGTTCATCCCCTCCTCAGGCATCGTTCTGCCTCAGCCCTGCGTCCTGTCACCCCCACGCCCATCAGCCCCTAGTCGTAGTCCGGGCTCCCCTCCTGCTCCAGCTGCACTGAGTGGACAGGCAAAGCCTCACCCCCAGCCCTGAAGCCCCGTGTCACGCCCTAGCTTGTCAATGTCGCTGAGCCTCGCGAGATGTTGACTCCAGTAGGGGGAGGGGCTGCCCAGGGAGAGAAAGAAATGAAGAGTGGATGGACTGGGAGTGCCAGGGCCACCATGGTGGGGGGGTGGGGGGTGGGGAGGCAGGTTATGAAATACTCTAGTGGTCGAGGTATATCTCATTGAAAGGGGATATGTGGGCAAAGACCGGAATGAGGTGAAGGAGGGAGTCGTGGGGGCATCTGAGGAAACGTTAGGTAGTTAGGTAAGTGGGGGCACCGGGCAGATAAGGCAGAGGAGAGGGAGGATGGTTGGAAGTTGGCGGAATGTGCGTCTTCAGCATAAAAGGGCTTTACTTCCTCTAAATGAGCACCAGCAAGAGATGGGTTAGACCCTGATGGCCGCACCTGAGCAGTAGTGACAAGGACCTATTCGGATGTGACCCAATGCTCACTGTAATACATCAGCGTTGTGGCTTAGCCCCTCCCCCCATGGGTTTTTCTGTGTGCATCACGGGTGAGGACACGCACGGAAGGGGATGAGCATGACTGAGCCCTCTGGGGGCAAGAGCCGTCCATCAGGAGGCCACCTCTGAGCAAGGGCGTAAGGCAAGGGGCAAGCAGAGAAACCTGCTGTCCGCCCTTGCATCAGTCCGCCCCCCGTCCTGGGACGTGGACTTCTGCTCTACTAATAAAATCTTGAAAATCTTTCACTACACAGAGCTTACATCTCCCATCTGAATTCTTCTCTTTCAGGCAAAACAAGAACCAAGGTTTTTCCCCTCCTTGGAGTCACAGAAGGAGCATCCAGGCAGAAGGAAGAGCCTGTGCAGAGCAGGGAGGCCAGGAGGAAGGCAGCGGGCAGTGGCTCCGAGAGGCCAAGGGCCAGGTCACACAGGGGCTGGGAGACGGTGAAGACCGTGTCTCTTACGCTGAATGAAGTGGGGGCCACTGTAGGGGTTTAGGCAGAGGACAGACATGATCTGTCTGAAGGCATCCGAGAATGACTGGAGGAGAGTGGCGTATTGTGGGATTCCATTTACATAAAATGCCTGGAACAGGCAAATCCATGGAGACAAGAAGGTGATTAGTGTCTGCCTAGGGGTGGGGGGAGGGAGAGATGTCCGGGGATACCTAAGGAGTGTGGGGTCTTCTGGGGGTGATGAAAACATCCTAGACTGATGTGGTAATGGCTGCACAACTCTGAGAATATATTAGGAGTCACTGAATTGTACATTTTAAATGGGGGAATTGTATGGTATGTGAATTATATCTCAGTAAAGCCATTAGAGAGAAAAGAATGATTGCTGCTGCACTGAGGCTAGACCCTGGCGGGGGGCTGGGAGGTGGCAGGGGGCGAGGCAGGGAGGCTTGTGAGGAGGTCGCTGCAGCCACCTAGGCAGAGAGGGTGGCTTAGCCTGAGGTGGGACCAGCGGAGGGGAGGAGGGGTGGTCAGGCTCTGGGTGGCTTTGGAAAGTGAAGCCAACAGGCTTCCTGACAGGCTGTACAAGGGGTGTGAGAGGGAAAGAGGGGTCCGTGGTAACTCAGGGCCTTTGGCTGTGCAAATGGAGGGAGGATCCGCTCTCCACAGAGACAAGATGCAGCCGGTGGAGCAGCGGTCTGGGTGAGGCCTGTGTCCGTGAGGGTACTGAGTTCATTATTTCTGTTAGGCATCCAAGGGTCAAGAAGGCAGTTGGGAATTGAGTCTGGGGTGCAGGAGAGAGGTCTGGGCTCGAGAGACAAATCAGGGAGCCATCAACATTCAAATGGTACCCAAAGCACCAGGACGGATGAACACGCCAAGCAGGAAGTGTGGAGGCAGACGAGAAGGGCTCCAAGGATGGAGCCCTGAGGTCCACCCACACACTCAGAGTGGGGAGGAAAGAGAGGCAGTCAGCAAAGACTAGTGTGGGGTCAGAGTCCACAAGAACAGGGTGTTCTGTGAGCCACACCAAGGCTAGGAGGGACCAGCCCCATCACATGCTACCAAGGGAAACTGATGGCTAGCCAGTGGATTTCGCAACATGGAAGTCATCAGTGACACTGAGGAGGACCGCTTTGGGAAAGTAATGGGAGAAAAGGCAAGTGGGGTTAAGACAGAATGGGAGGAGAGGAACTGGAGACAGTGACTCCTCGTGGGGGAGTTTTGCTTTAATGGGAGCCCAAAAAGGACAATAGCCAGCAGGGAGCGCATGAGGATGGGGACGTGTAGCCAGCAGGGAGCGCATGAGGATGGGGACGTGATGTAGGAGGTGCTGAGACAGGAAGGACAGGAAAAGCGGCCTGGGAAGGGGAGAGCACTGGGACTGCGGTCTGACTGCCAGGAGCTTGAAGACCCGCTGGGCACTGTGACAGGCCCTGTAAAGGGGACCGCCCGTGAGCCTGAGCGTCTTCCTGCAGCTCTGTTCGGGGACTCCCAGGGTCCAAAGTAGGTAGAAAAGGTCATTCTATCAGGATGCCAGCCAGTGTTACAAAGCAAGAGTGATCACAAGGAGTGAAGAGTATTTAAGTAACTTCAGAGAAGGAAGCTGGATCGGGGTGAAGAGAAGACACGGCGGGCGAGAGACAGGAAAAGTCAACAGCATGGATGGGCTGACGGTCTGTGAGAGTCTGTTATCAGAGGGCGTGATGCTGAAACAGGTTACAGGTTACACAGGGATCAAGGTCCGTGGCAAAATAAGCCTGGGGCATGATCACAGACGTCGCCAAAGAAAAATCCAGTTCGTGAGTCCTTTTGGACGCCCTGAAACCTGCGCCATCATCAAACTGGCGGGAGGTTCCCCGGAACGCAACCCTCTGTCTAATGAGCTCCCGTGATGCGTGTCAAGGTGCGGGCTTGCGGGGCTGTGAGGCGGGAGCTCCCGCAGCCGGCGCCTGGCCGCCTCCACCTCAGGCGCTGCCGTGCGAGGCACTGACACAAGGCCGGTCACGGCTGTGCGAATTATAAACATTCTGAGATTCAGCGCTCATGTCCCGTCTCTTCCGGGGGTTTTGTCCAGAAAGGGAGGTGGAACTCTTGGCGTAACTCGATGGGCCTCCCACAGGACGACTCTGATGAGCTCAGCCCAAGTCAGGGGGGAGGTCTCAGGTTCGGCGGAGGAGGAGGAACCCCAACACTCAGGAGAATCTGACGGGAGGACTTAGCCGGAGTCTGGGTTTCGCTGACAGATGGGCTTAGCTGCATGGATGAGGTAAACCCAGGCCCTTTGTGGAAGCTGCCGGAGAACAATGATGTCCTTTGGCCAAGAAGAAACTGCAGTGTGAGAGGAAGAGAGGGGCGAACCCTCCAGAGCAGGAGGCCAGGCTGCTGCCGGCTGGGCTGAGCAACAAGTCTCATCACCACGTCAACCAAGGCGATGTGCAGACACCCGGAAACTCCTCCGGACGGCGTGGACACTTCCTGGTCCCCGGCAGCCCTCCTGTGTGACCCTGACCGGCGGCCAGGACTCGCGCCCCAGGCAGCCTCAGCGAGGCACGCCGGCCAGCAATGACCTCACACTCGCAGAAAGTGAGGCCACAGCGGATCGGTCCAGAGGCACCCCCTCCTCCGCAGAGCCAGGCGGGCTGGGTCTGTTATTCTGCACTTTCATGAGTCAGAGTTTTCAGTCTCACTGCCGTCAAAGCAGTCAAAATCAAGTTGATGTCCAAAATGATGTGGAAAAGGCCGTATCAAAAGCCATTCTGGAGTTTCAATCTATTGAAGTCGAATGATGGCAGCCTCTTGGAGAAGTTTACTTTTGGGCGGGATTCAAGTTTGCTCCTTCCTTCACTTGTGCAGTTCGAATTTGTTTCAGTGTTTCGGGAAGTGACCGATCACTTTTGCATGAAAAGTGCAGTTAAAGGAGATACAACTCTCACGAAGTCTGTTTCTAAGTTCTGAGCATGTGAAAGAGATTTTCAGCAAGTAAAAATTAATTGTACACAAGACAGTGTGTATACCTGCCTGCATGCAGTTTTTAAAAGGAGTAATGAAGCCATTTGTTAATTTTTCAAGCAAACACCCCTCTTTCTATTGAGGGGAAAGAACCCTTCCTCACCCTCACGTGGCCCTGGTTTGTGTGTAAATTGTGCCCATCTTGCTCCCAGCTGGCTGCAGGCCCACACCTGGTACCCCGATTCCCACCACAGTGACTGGTCCAGGGGGTGGCCATGTGACTGCCCTGAGGCCCTCCACAAGGTCTGGACACTGCGAGAAAGAAATATTCCCTTCTTGGGTCAGCAAGTTCACGCATAAGCTTAGGGCTGCTTATGTGGAAAGCCAACCTGAGGCGAGGTCGGTGCGGAAGGAGCTGAGTCAGTAGAGGGAGGAAGGGACAGAGCCTTGGCAGCTTCCTTTGGTTAAGCTATGCCCACTGTCACAGTCACATGCTTCAGTACATTTCCTTTCTTTTGGCTTAATTAGATTTGTGTCTCCATCACTTACACTTTGGAGGACCCTGACAAACACAGAGTCCTTTATCTTTCTCATGCTATGGCCCTAAGAAAGGTTAAGAATGAACTGTCTAATGATTGAATAAAGGAGTTGGTACACACACACACACACACACACACACACACACACACACACAATGGAATACTACTCAGTCATAAAAAAGAATTAAATAATGCCATTTGCAGCATTACAATGGTAATGGACCTGGAGATCATCATACTAAGTGAAGAAAGCCAGAAAAAGAAAGAAAACCGTATGACATCACTTATATGTGGAATCTTTAAAAAGAGACAAATGAACTTATTTACAAAACAGAAACAGCCTCATAGACATAGAAAATAAACTTATGGTTACCAAAGAGGAAAGAATAGGGGGATGGATAAATTAGGAGTTTGGGATTAGTAGATACAAATTACTACATATAAAATAGATAAACAACAAAGTCCTACTATATAGCACAGGGAACTATATTCAATACCTTGTAATAGCCTATAATGAAAAAGAGTATATATACACATATATGTATGACTAAATCAGTATACTGGATACCAGAAACTAACACAACATTGTAAATCAACTATACTTCAATAAAACAAAAACAAAAACAAAAACAGCAGCAACAGCAAAAAAGAATGCCTTGTTCCAAGAGTTCCACTTCTAGAATGGTGGTGTGCGAAATCCCATGGACCCACTTCTCAGCAAAACAACCATTACTGGTGACAATAATTAAAAAGAAAACCAACAACAACAATCTAAAGTCTCTGAAAACAGTTCTAAGGGCATAGAGCAAATGAAGAAGCATCATTTGTTTAGAAAATTCACTGAATCTTGGTTAAAAAAAAAACCTCAATACTGACAGCAAGAGTCTTTGGCACTTGAACCATAGCCCACTTCCTACTTACCTCCCCCAGATCCATGGCCACCAAATCAATTTAAGGGTAGTTCCAGCATAATGGATGGGTGTGGTCAAGAGTATGAAGCTCCCTCTCCCATCAGATCCCACTCAAGGGAGACAGTATCTCACCGGGATTGGCTGGCTGGTAGCGTTTCTCATGCCTTCCAACTCCACGTTGCAGAGCCTGGGACGGAAGAGGCTGGAGAAGGAGCCAAGTAGCCCACACCTGGCACCCTGATTCCCACCACAGTGACTGGCCCAGGGGGTGGCCATGTGACTGCCCTGAGGCCCTCCACAAGGTCTGGACACTGCAAGAAAGAAACATTCCCTTCTTGGGCTACTTGGAGAAACAAGGTCTTTATGTATACCAGGGAATCTAGAAGTCGCACACATACTCAGAACTGCATATATGCCCAAAAAAGATCAGAGAAGACTCAAAGTTTTCACCTCTGGTTGATCTTTATGCTGCACACAAGTAGGAAGTGAAGGCTAAGACAGAATTTAAATAGTCTGGCTAACCACTGAAGGAGCACCACGACATGGAGCCAGTTACAAAGACTGAAAGAGTATTGCTTCTCCTTGGCCTGAGCATTTACAGAAACCCTGTCAAACCTCCAGCTGACCACTAAGCTAAAAGGACAGAGATTTCAATGGCCACACACAACAAAGAGTACAGGCTTTATAAAAATAGTTTAGAAAAGTCACTAAGCAAACAACAGCAATGCACAGCAAGCAGGAACAACAAACTCTGGGGTTGGGGGCAAATCTGATTTCCAGAGTTGCCACATTATAATATTCAAAATGCCCAGTTTCTAGCAAAAACTTATGAGACATGCAAAGAAACAAGAAAGTGTGGCCCATTCTCAGGAAAAAAGAAAGTAAGAGAAACTTTCCCTGAGGAAGTCTAGACATTGGACTGGCTAGACAAAGACTTTAAATCAACTGTCTTAAATATGCTCAAATAGCTAAAGGAAACCACGGACAAAGACCTAAAGCAAAACAGCAGGAAGATGTCTGACCAAACAGAGAATGTCAACATAGAGACAGAAGTTAGAAAAAGTACCAAAAGAAATTCTGAAGCTGAGAAGATCTGAAATGAAAATTTCACTAGATAGGTTCAACAACAGATATGAGCAAATCAGTAAACTTTAATCAGTTAAATCAATCAAATCAGTCCACTTATCCAGTGTGAGCTGAAGGAAAAAAGAAGAAGAAGAAAAAAAAAACAGAATATAGGAGACCTGTGGCAAACCACTAAATGCACCAACATACACATAATAGGAGTCACAGAGCGGTGAGAGAGAAAGGGCAGAAAGAATACTTAGACAAATAATGGCCAAGAACTTCTCAAATGTGATAAAACATGAATCTCACAGCTAAGGATCTCCAAGTTGGACAGACTCAAAGAAATACATTTGAAGGTACATTATAATCAAATTGTCACACGCACACACAAGAGAGAGAATCTTAAAAGCAGCAAGAGAAATGACTCCACACCTACAAGGGACTTCAGAGATTAACAGCTGATTTCTCATCAGAGACTATGGAGGGATGACATGTTTAAAGTGCTAGTGAAAAATACTGTCAAGCACGAATTCTGTATCCAGCAAAACTATTCTTCAAAAATTAAGGAAAAATTAAGACATTCCCAGATAAACAAAAACTGAGGGAGTTTATTGCTAGTCAGCCTGCCGTTCAAGAAATGTGAAAGGAAGTCCTTCCAGTTAAAATAAAAGAACACTAGACAGTAACTCAAATCTATATGAAGAAATAAAGAATAGCAGTAAAGGTAACTACATATTCTTGGTTTGTAACTCCTCTTTTTTTCTGTATTATTTAATAGAAAATGCATAAAACAATAATTATCAATTTTTTAATGGACATACAATGTACAAAGATGTGACAATAATTTCATAAAAAGTGGGGGAAACTGAGCTATATTTGAACGTAGTTTTTGTATACTGCTTAAATTTAAGTTGATATTCATTCAACCTAAAAAGTTATATATTTAAGATAATAATTATAACCTCCAGGGTAACTGCTAAGAAAATGACATTAAAATATATAGATAAAGATACAAGAAAAAGATTCATAGCAATACACTGGAGGAAAATCAATTAAACACAAAAAAGCAGTATTGCAGGAATTGAGGAACAAAAAATATATAACACATAGAAAACAAATAGCAAATAGAAGTAAGCCCTTCCTTATCAGTAATTAAATATAAATGGGTTAAACTCGTCAATTAAAAGGCAGAAATGGGCCAAATGGATTTTTTAAAAACCACGATCCAGCTACATGCTGTCTACAAGAGACTCAGTTTAGATCTAAATATACAAATAGGTTGAAAGTGAAAGGCTGGAAAAAGAAATTCCATGAAAATAGTAAGCAAATGAGATCTGGGAATATGAGACATACTAGAGACATAAAAGAGATACTAATATCAGAAAAAACCAGACTTTAAATAAAAATTGTTTATAACAAAGAAGAACGTTATATATTAATGAAAAGATCAATCCATCAAGATATAAAAATTATAAACATACATGCATCTAACAACAAAGTCCCAAAATATATGAAGCAAAAACAGACAGAATTGAAGAGAGAAATAAACAATTCTACAACAACAGTTAAAGACTTCAATACTCTCCTTTCTTTTTTTAAAAATTGGAGTACAGTTGATGTACAGTATTATGTAGGTTACAGGTGTAAAATAGAGTAATTCACAATTTTTAAAGGTTATGCACCATTTATAGTTACTATAAATATGCTCCACTTTCAATAACAGATAGAATAAAATCCAGAAAATCGATAAGGAAATAGAGAATCTGAAGAGCACTGTAAGCTAGCTAGACGTGACAGATGGTACGTTAGGCCACAAAACAAATCTCAACAAAATCTGGAATCAAATGAAGTATCAAGCGAAGTATCCTCTCCAACCACAACGGAATAAAGTTAGAAATCAGTAGCAGAATAAAAACTGGAAAATTCACAATAATTGTAAATTAAACAACACACTCTCAAACAACCAACAGGTCAAAGAAGAAATTATCCGGGGAATTAGAAACTATCTTGAAAGAAATGAAAACTAAAACACAACGTACCCAAAACTTATGAGACACAGCAAAAGCAGGACTCACTGGAAAATGCATAGCTGTGAATGCCTACATTAAAAAAAAATAATATCTGAAATCAATAACCTAACTCACACCTTAAGAAATTAGAAGAAGTGCAAACTAAAACCAAAGCTGGCAGAAGAAGGGACGTAATACAGATTAGAGCAGAGACAAGCAAAATAGAGAACAGAAAACCCATAGGGAGAATCAATGGAACCAAAAGTTGATTCTTTGAATTGACAAGATTCAGCCAGGATGACCAAGATAAAAAGAAACAAGGTTCAGGTTACTAAAATAGGAAACAAAAGTGGGGAAATTGCTACTGACCATACAGAAATAAAAAGAATTACAAGAGAATACTACGGACAACTGTATACTAACAAACTAGATATCCTAGACGAAATGAGAAACAAAAACACACACACAAAAAAAACTCCTAGATACACACAAACCACCGAAATCAACTCAAGGATTAACAGAATATCTGAATATGTCTATAACAAGTAAAGAGATGAAGTCAGTATTCCAAGATCCCCAATTAACAGGAAGTCCAGGACCAGACTGCTTCACTGCTAAACTCGACCAATTTAAGGAGTTAACACCGATCCTTCTCAAATTCTTCCAAAAACATAGAAGACAAAATAACACCTCCTAGCTCATTCTAACGCTCATCCCAGCATTACCCTGATACCAAAGCCAGTCAAAGACATCATAAGAGAACAGAAAACTAATATTCCTTATGAATGTAGATACAAAAATCCTCAACAATAACGCCAGCAAACTGAATTCAGCAGCATGGTCAAAGGGTTACACACCACGACCAGATGAGATTTACTCCAGGAATGCAAGGGTGGTTCAAAATACACAGATCAGTCAGTACAACACAGCACAGTAACCGAACGGAGGAAAACAAGACGCGACCATCTCAGCTGATGCAGGAGAAGCCTCTGGCAAAACCCAACACCTTTAGGATGAAAACACTCAGCAGACCAGGGATGGCAGGGGCTCCCTCAGCATGATAAAAGGTGTCTCTGAAAGCCCCACAGCCAACATCACACTCAACGGTGGAAGGCTGAAAGCTTCTTCTGGAAGATCAGAAGAAGACAAGGCAGCCGACTTCGGCCACTGCTACTCAACGTAATACTAGAAATTCTAACCTGAGAAACGAGGCACAAAAAAGGCATCTAACTGGAAAGGGGGAAGTCAAGCCTCACGAGGGGAAACGGGGAATGAGCGCTGATGACCATAAAGTTTCTTTTAAGGCAGTAGAAGTGTTCAGAAGCTGATTGTGATGATGGGTGCACAACTCTGTGACTTTACTAAAACTCGCAGAATTGTGCACTTAGAATGGGTGAGTTACAGCACATGGATTATATCTCAATAAACCTATTACAAAGAAAAAGACTGGCCTGTCCTTTGACCTCTGCCTTCCTGAGCCATTTCCAGTCAGGCCCAGATTCCAGGTGATACTCGGTGGTGACCAGGTGACCACTCACAACTTAAGCTAGTGAGGCCTCTTGGTCCCGCTCTGTAGCTGTTCGGTGCTCACAGTGCCAGGCCTGGGGAGGCCAGCCGGTGAGCTGCGTCCTCACCGTGAGGGGAATGAGCCCTCCTGGTAAGAGACCAGTACACTCTCCCCCATCGCTCACCTCCCTGACACAAGCAGCTTTTGCTCGTGTTCTGACAGAGGCAGTCAGCCCGTGGGCACCTTCCATTCTGCCCTCACAGGTGGCTTCTGCCGGAGGGCCCTGACTGGACAGGAAGGACCTGGAGACATCCAGGGTTCCCTGGGGGAGAAGCAAAAACCTCATCGTTGTCACCCCACCCCGGGGGGGGCTCATGACGCACCTAAATCTCGTGGGGCAGAAAGAGCCCACGTTCTGCGTCCGCCAGGCCTGGGTCCAAGTCCCAGCTCGTCCAGGCTCTGCTGGGGCGCTCTCTGAGCCTTCCTTTTGCAACCCATAAGTGGGGTTCTTCCCACCTCTCCAGGCCCTCGTGAGACAGCATGGGAACTGTGGTGTGAGAAAGGGACACTTACAGGACCCTGGAAGTAAAGCTGTGCAAAGGCTCGCGGCCAGGGAAGGTTTGAGCTTGCTACCCAAGGAAAGCCTCAGGAGCTGTGTTGCTGCCAATCAGGGATCTAAGTTATTCTCCAGCTAAATGAAGCAGAGCTCAAACCATCTCCACTGCCTCCCCAATTTCGGGATAAAACCAACAGGCCGGGGCCCAAGAACATCAGCCGAGAGGCAGTAGGACCACGCCCGCGGGGAGGGGCTGGTCCCTGCTCATGTGGAGCCAGAGGCAGTCCTCCTCTGTGTCCGCACCAGGGCCCGGGGATGAAGTCTAAGCTCACAGCAAACTGAGTGCACATCCACAGACCCTGAAACGTTCTGGGGATGGTAACGAGCTCTGACCCCTCGAAGAGGGGACAGCACGCTCAGGACACACTGGAAAACAGTCTAGCAATTTCCTCAAAAGCTTCAACCTAGAGTTACCCTGTGACCCAGCAATTCTTCTAGGTTTGTACCCAAGAGTAATGAAATTATGTGTCAACTCAGAAACCATACAGGAGAAGACAGTGTGGGGGAGGCAGCGTGTGCAGAGGCGGCTCGCAGGCCCCGGGGAGCAGGATCTGGGCCTGAGGCTCAGTTCCAGTCCCAGAGTCAGAGTGGCCATTCTCCCCAAGTCACCTCTGTCACTCCCGTTAAATGAGGTGAGCGGCCCCTCCCAGTGCTGTTTAAGAGAAGGCGGGGCTTATAAAAGAGGCGTGTATGCCCAACTCAGGCTCCAGACACGTTTTGAACAGCCCACGTCCAATTTTTTAATTACAGAAATGTCTCGCAGAATTACAAATTTCTGACTTCTCTTGAAAACCTGAAAGATCCGACCCTGCATCCTTGCAACAGCAACAGTCATCAGAACAGAGAAGTTTTCCAGCTCATCGATTTCTGGTCTCATCTTTTCCCTTCTACTTCCTTTGGGTAATTTTTGCTTTTCTTCACTGACTTCGTACACTGGAAATTTATTCCTTTAATTCGCAGTCTTTTTCTTTTCTGATATAAATTTCCATCCACGTTTTGATATTCAGCACTTTTATTATCATTCAGTTTTGAGTATCCTAGAAGGTCCATCATTACTTTCTTTGATCCATGAATTACTTAAGAGTCTTTTTCCCCCCCAATAATGGGGGTTTCTATTTGAGGGGGTTATTAATTTCTAGCTTAAAGGCATGATGGTGAAGGAACAGGATCTGCATTATAATTATTCTTTTCGTTTTCGTCAGACTTGCACTTAATGGATCAATTTTTTTTTCATGAGAGTTATACACGTGCTTGAGAAGAATGAGGGACCTCTACTCGTCAGAAGCAAAATTTATCTACTTCCATTAAATCAAGGCCATTATTTGTGTTATTCAGAACTTCCCTGTCTTTGCTGATGTCCTGTCTACTTAATCCAACACTAATTGGAAAAAATGGCTGAACTCTCCCAAAATGATGATAGATGTGTCAATGCCTCCATTTCTAACAAAGTTTCCATCAAATACATTGAGGCTGCTTTACTGAACGAGTGAGCCTTTAGAGCTGTTCTGTCATCTTGGGGAAATGAACTTGTCCTCATTAGACGGTGACCCGTCTTCCCCGACACGGCCTCGAGCCGGCCGCGTCGGAGGCGGATGTAACGGCAGCAGCCTGCCTCCAGCCGCCTGATGAGTTCTGTTCCGGTTCTTCTCCTGTCTTTGCACTTTAGCTGTGTCTTCGGTGAGAGCACAGAGCTGGGTTTCAGGCCTGGGGTTTTGGTTTGGTTTCTCTAATGGGGCAGCATCTCTCTTTGAACTGGTGCGTTTAGTCCGTTCACTCTGACGGTTGATAAACGTGGACTTGTTTCATCCCAGTTCCTCTATTACTGTCTCACGCAGGGGGGGTTCCCTGTTCTCCTTTCTAACTCTTCTTAGAAAAAATGGTCCCCCTTTCCTTAATGCAGCTTCCCATGGCTGTGTTGGCCGTGGACGTGTGCACACATGTCCACACACACACGTGTCCACGCCAGCTCCAGATGTGAAATCAGCACCAGGCTGGCCTCCGTGGGGGGTTCTCGTGGTTTTTTCCTCTTTGGGACTCAGGGTGCGGTGGAGGTTTGTGCTGTTATTTCTCAGTTTAGAGCTTCTCCAGAGCTGATCAGCACCAGTGCAAGCACGTCACCTTGGAAGGGACCTCAACACTGAACTTATTTCAGAAGTGTGGAGGCCACCCCCTGGGGTGAGACGTGCTGGATTTTATTTTTACCACAGTCCCCACTGCTCCCTACTGTGTCACCCCCTGGGCTTCACAAATGCACATTGTTGCCTAGTTTAGGCATCTGAGATGCAGTCCCAGTCACGGAGAGACACGAGGACGAAGCAGACTTGACCCCAAGCCCACCTCCATATCTGGTGATGGGAGCAGACTTGAGAGATGCAGCCAGGCCCTGAACCAGCTCCAGCAGGGCCTTCCTTCTGCCACTGGGTGCCACTTTGTGGCTTTGGAGCAACAGCAGTAGTAGCAGGATTTTATATTCACGTCACCGGGCACCTGCTACTCCCACGAAGAGGGGCCCTGGGGCTGCACACCCTCCGTGGGGACTGGCCTAGAAAAGGCATATGACAGAGCCTCAAGCTGAATGTCTTCTGAAGAAATAAAGCCCCTTTCATCCTTGTTTCTGGAGGGTACCTGAAATTAATAGGGAAGTGGTCATGGTCAGAGACAAGTCCGAGGGAAGAGCCAGGAGACCGGGCCACTGCCCTTGCCGGGAGCCCGAGGAGTGGTCAGGATCCCAGGCCTGTGGTCTCAGAGGATGCAGCACAGTCGGCTGCCCGCAGAGCCAGGGCACAAGCAGGGCCCTCAGCGACCTCAAGGGACAAGATCAAGCCGGCGGGGGCACAGAAGGACCACGGCGTAAACTGCGGGCTCGCACACCAGCAGAACAGACTATTTCAAAAGACCAGGAGTAAAGCCAGACCCAGAAGGCCACATACTGAGTGAGTCCATTTACATGGAGAGTCGGAACAGACAGATCTAGAGAGACAGGAAGTCGATCGATGAACAGTTGCCAGGGGCTGGGGGGGGGAGGCAGGGAGCGACTGCTCATGCGACAGGGTTTCCATGGGGGGAGGTGACAATGTTCTGGAACTAAGGGGACTAATGGTTGCACAACGTTGAGAAGATTGTAAGAACCAATGGATTATACATTTTTAAATGGTTAAAATGGTGGCTCTTATGTTACACGAATTATACGTTTAAAAAAAGGTGGGAGGGGGCAGCAACTCAAATGCTGTTAGACATGCAGGGGAGACACTGGCTGCAGGGCTGCAGACCAAGCCCTGCGAGTGCTCTCTGAGCGGGAGGGCAGAGCTCAGGTGCAGGCTCGAGGGCCTGGGCTCAGTCCCCAGGGCCTCCACTAAAATAAATAAAAACCTAATTACCTCCGCCGCAAAATTAAAAAAAAAAAAAAGAGAATACTCTGAACCACCAGGTCTGACCCACGCTCCCGCTCACAGGCCCTGTCCTCCTGGCCGTCCTGTATCAGCATGTGACAGCACCAAAGATGCAGAGAAATACGCTCTGGCTAAAAGAAAGACAACGGGACATGGTGATGGATCCCAAGGCCCAGACTCTGGGCAGGGGAGTCAGTGGAAGTGGTGGGGACGGGAAAGGAGCACACGGCCCCCGGGGCCCTGAGCGCCCACCCACGGGAGCCCCGAGGGAGAGCCATGCAAGCCCAGGGCTGCCTGGGGCCCAGACCCCTCAAGGAGGCTGGAAATCCGTATGTGCATACAGATCCTCTGAAATATTAGCTCAGTCTGTTTGATTAATTTTGTGACATTGTGTGAGAAAAACAACATTCTGTGGTGTCCAACAAAACCTCTGGCTGGCGTCTTCTGCTTCATGGCACAAGGTCCTGGTGCAGGGGGCAGGCTCGACACCCCCACCTGTCAGGACTGCCCAGTGCCACCTGCTCCAGGATGCCTGACCTGGCACAGCAGGCAGAGGACTCCCCCAGGGCCTCACTGCCCCCCTACATCAGGGCCCTTCACCCCACACTCTGACCTGGCAAGGCAGGAGGGCAAAACGATCTGGGCCAAGGCTGCCCACCCAGAGCCCACCTGAAGTGGACACGGGACAGCAGTCCAGCAACTGTCTGCGGAGTAGATGGGCAGCAACCCGTGGGGAGGAGCCTGGCTGCTCAGTGGCCGTGGCCAGGGGTGGGGCCTCCCCTTCCGCGCACGGGAGCACTTCACCACGCAGCGCAGCCAGCCCACGCTGGGTCCTTCACAGGTTTGAACGGCTCTAGTCCTCCCAACACCCCGGCCGGATGGAAACCCCTTACCGCCATTTTTCTGATGAGGAAACGGAGGCACAGAGGTGGAGGGAGAAGCCAGGACTTACACCAGGGAGCAGGACCTCAGGGTCTGCGCTTTGAGCTAGGACACCCTGCCCTTGTCCCTGGAGCCCCAGAGCAGCCACTTGGCCTTGGGGCCTGGCAGCCACGCTCATGAGCTTCCTACAGCTCACCCCGCAGGGAAACGCCAGCTGCTCGTGCCCCGCACCTCTCCAGCGTGTGAGCAGCACTTGTCATGGTTTGTCCCCTTACCTGCCTCTCCCCTCAGCTGGGACCCCTCAGAGGCAGAGACCAGACTGTGCATATGAAATGCCCAGCACAGGCCTGGCACGAGGCATCTGCAAACACTTACTGGATGGATGGATGGATAATTAAGTGAATGAACTGATGAGTGGGTAAAATGAATTAATGAGTGAATGAATGGATGAGTGAATGAATGAATGAATGAACAAATGAATGAATAGTTTCTGACACTGGAAAGTGAATTCCTCGCATTCGTGACAACTGGGTCGGGCAACAAAGTCAGGGAGAGGATTGGTGGCAGTGCTGTTTCCGGGCATGTTAGGGGTAGAACTGGTCAGGCTTGTCCACAGATCATCTCTAGAGGGCGAGGGAGGGGATGAAGACAACAGCCCAGGACACCCCCTCTCGGAGATCAGCAGTGCCAAGGCCCATCACTGAAGCAGGACAGGAGAAGGAGCCCGCCCGCCAGGGAAGGGAAATTCAAACCTGAACTCGGCTGGCGTGCACTCAGTCTAGGCCAGGCCTGAGGGCTCTGAACCTGGAATCCACAGTAACTCAAAGCCACGAGGCAGGTCACCACCGGAGCCTGAGGAGGGAGCAGGGGACTGCGGAATGGCTCAGAATCGGGGCTTGGATTTGGGTCTGGGGGTGTCTAACCTAAGACCTAAGCACCGCAGCCACCTGGTGGAAACCTCCAGGAGGCAGTCTGGGGAGTGGAACTGAAGCTGGGGGAGGGGACAGGGCTGACGCAGCCGATGCAGCCTCTGGGCCTGAGAGCAGGCTGGGTTTAGATCAACCTTCTCCCCCACTTTCCCTCCCTCCATTGGGGGGGTCAGACCCTTCCTACCATTCAGCCTTCAAGTCCCCTCACTCCTGTTCCCTCTCCTGAGAGCCAGCCAGGTCCCAGCTCAGAGCAGGCCTCCTGAGGCAGGGCCGGCTCCCAAGATGTGGGACTGGGGCCTGGTCCAGCTCCTCTCCAGGCACAGCAGGTGGGGGAACCACCGTATTCCCTCGGAGCTGGCCCTCTGCCCCTTCAGGAGCCACACGTGACATCACACTGATCACACAAGAGGCCAGACTATCCCTCTTGCCTGTTGCCAGCATCCACGGGGAGCAGGTGGCTCTGGTGAGGCCCGGCTGCCAGGGCCTGGGTACAGATGCAGCCATGGCGCATGTGGGCATGCTCACCCTCTGCCCCCCCAAGCCTCTTCGCACAGATGCTGCCGGGCCAAATCTGGCAGGCCCCAGGGGTTGCCTACATCCCCACACATAAGCTTGGCAAGTCACCCACCAGCTCCCCATCACCATCCCCCAGCCCCGCCCGCAGCCTGACCTGTGCCCACCGTGGTGAGTGCGCTCAGAGGCTGTGTTCCTCCCACAGAAGGCCCGGAGGGTCTTGTTCTGCCCCTGGAGCACTGCAGCGCCAGGCCCCCTTCACGGGTGCCCATCATTCAGGACAGGACCCAGCAGCCAGCTCAGCCGAGGGCACAATGCGCCCCTACATCCCAGGTGGTCTGGTCCTTGACCTCTCGCTTTAACACTGGCTGCCCTTGGGGTCCCGAGGTTCATTCCATGAAAAGATGTGTCTGCTCTGTGCACAAGTCTGTGTGTGCGCACAAGCACAAGCGTGCATATGTGCACGTGTGTGCACATGCGTGTGGGAGAGACAGAGAGTTTGTGCGTGTGTAACCACCCACCAGAGGTCACCTGTGCCCCAGGAATGTCTCTCCATTGCCAACCAGGACAGGCGGGGGCCAGAGCGGGTGGGAGGGCCAGGCAGGAAGGAGCGGGGAGGGGAGGCCTCGCACCTCCCTCTAAATACTGCCTTCAGGGACGGGCCCAGGGCTGCTGAGGCTTCTGGTCTTCCTGAGAAACTGAAAATTGAGATTTAACGTGAAACCTCTGACTTTAAAGTGTAAACTCACAGTTTTTGAAGACACTGTGTAAGTCAAATAAAACGTCGGGGGGCGAGTGGTGGAGACTCAGCCTGTGAGCAGTCAGATGAGGCCTGGCGTTAGTCCAACACCCCCCGATTTTACAAATAGGGGAACTGAGGCTAGGCCAGAGCAGGGACCAGCAGGCCAGGGCCATGCTGAGCCCCTCGGCTCCCTCCCACGCCTCCCACCCCAACACGTTCCAGGAACCTGGGACATCGAGAGACGGGGACTCAGGGCCTGGTCCCTGCAGTCTGTCACCAAGGGCCCAAACTGAGTTTTCTGAGGTGGCCCAGGGCAGGTCCTCTTCTCGGCAGGTGAAGACCGTGCATCCCTCCCAGGTCCCAGTCCAAGGTCCCAGGACAAGGACAAGCCCCGTTTTGTCCTGCTGGTGACTTGGCCAAGAATGTAAGTAGCTTCTGGGACACGGCCCAGAACGGAGGAGCCCAGCCGTCTGAGCAGACTCCTCGTGCACTCTTCCTTCGCTCCCCAAGCCGCAGGGACCTGAGCGTGGACGGGCACGCTGGGAAAGCAAGACCCCGGCCCCTGGGACTTAGCATCCAGACGCAGTGACCATGCGGTCCGTCCCCCCAAGTCCTGTCTGGCCAGGCCAGTGGCCGGGGCGGTCCCAGTGCTTGGGGGGCAGGGGGCCCATTTCCGGGGGTCTGGGGGCTGATCCCAACCAAGCGGCCACCCCACCCAGGCTCTGTCTAGGGGCTCGGATGGAGCCCCCAGTGCCCGCCGCATGCCCTTCCCGCTAGTGCTCTGCAGACGGGCCTCCCCACTGGCCTCCAAGAAAAACAGGACGACCGCAGATCTCTCCTCACACAGACGGAGTCGCTGGAAAGGTCTCTCACAACGTTCCCGAAAGGAAAATAAAAATTCCTCTGAAGTGCATTTCAACTCCGTGGCAGCGCCGGCCACACAGAGACCGCGGGGTGGCTGTGGGCCCTGGTTCCTGGGCACTGAGGCCATCCTGTGACCCTCTCGCCCCCACCGCTGCCAGGGGCCTGCTTGGCCCATACACAGTTTTTGAAAATTGTGAATTAGCTGCCAGCATTTGAAAATGAACAGGTTTTACATAAAATCGCAATTTCCGGCTTCTCCTGAGAAACTGGAATCCCTTCTGCAGCTGACTCCACGTTGGCCTGCACCCCACCGACGCTGGCATCAGAGACCCCTGTGGAAAGACACCCCTCACCGCCGTCCAAGGACACTTGACCCCCAGGCTCTGGGCAACATGGTAAGAAGAAAAGCTCCCATCCTTGGGGGTTCTGACCCATCGGGGGTCCGTGTCGCTGCCCACCAGCCCTGCCCCTCCTGAGCCTGGGCACTGGGCACACTCCGCCTGCACTCCAGCCTGTGGCTGCCCACAACTGTGGCTCTGGGTTGCGAGTGGGATCAAGCAAGCCATCATTCCCTAACCTGAACCCCCTTGAACCCCCCGACCCTGAAACAGGAGGGAAGGGGGCAGGGCACAACCACTGAAGGAGTGACACAGCCACTGAGGACAGGACAAACTGGTTAGGACCAACATGGCGGAAGACTGGACTTCCAGTGGACCTTGAGCCTCACGCACACCCCCAGGTGCCATGACAGTTCCTAGGCTGACCACAGACAGTCAAAGAGTGGGTGGGGCCCAGTTCCTGGAAATCCCTGCCCCTTCCCCGAAGAAGCTAGAAGAATCCTCCTACTCATTAGCATATGAAGTTACCGAGCCCATAAAACCTTACAGCTCTGCACCTCGTGGTCAGTCTCTGGTCTTCTGAGACGGCCCCGCACTCTGTCCATGGAGTGTGTCTCTCTCTAAATAAACTTGCCTTCACTTCACTGTGCCTTGCTCCTGAATTCTTTCCTGCACGAGGCAAGACCGTATTCTCCGACAACAACCCAAATGATCTGCGCTGAACTTGAGTCAGCTTGACCCCCCGAGTCCCCGCTCCTCCCAGGCCACTGGGGGCTTGTGCCTGGGGGGTCTGGGGACCCCAGGGCAGTGCGTGGCCCTTCACCGTGTTGGACCTCAGCACACTAGCCTGGTGCCCCAGCTCTTTGTTCTCCCGGCTCCATCACCTGCCACTTGTGCCCCATGCCTGGCCAGCCCCGGCCCCGGTCCACGAACTGTCAAAGACCTGAGGACAAAGGGGGTGATTCCGGCCCCTGTGGCACACCCACAGAATTCCCGCTGTTGGCCAAAGAAAGGCCCAAGTCCCAGTCAGCTCATCCCCTTCAGCTGGGTGTGCAGGCGGCATTTTTACTCGTCTTGAACAGGCGTCCAGAGATCTGGATAGAAGCCTTAAAAAAAGAAAAAAAAGTGCAGATGCACAAAGACCTTCCCAGGCCTGGACCTCCACAGAGATGATTCACCACCCTGAGTCTGCAGGCCAGGGCGGGGCAGAGGTAGGGATGAGAGGGGCCTGGCTGGAGCGGCTCTAGCTCCTCCCTGACCCAGGGAGGGTGGGAGGAGTGGAGCCTGGATGGGAATGTGGTTCTGCCTAGTGGGCAGCGTCCCCCTCTGACCATCACGGGGACCACCTAACAGGACCCCCAACATCCTTGCTGCTCCATGCTGTGCTCAGTGTGGCATCTGGCCACTCCTCTCTACTCCCAAGGCCACCCTGCCCAGGCCACATCCTCTCTCCGGGCCTCTGCGGCAGCCGCCTCCTGGCTCCCTGCCTCTTCCCCTTCACCCTCCTGCATAGAAACCAGGCCATGCTGCTTCTCTACTTAAAGGAGAGCACCCCCCGCCACGCCAAGACAGCCCACCGCGATCTGCCCCTCGACCTTCTCTGCCTTCACGCGGCCCTCCTGCTGGACGCCCACCCCTGTGCCCCCAGCCCCTCCTCTCCCAGTGAGCGGCAATCCACACTTAGGATCTCACCTCCAGCCTCCAGTTACTGTGTGGCTACCTCACTGCATCCCCTGCTGTCACCACAAGCTGTGTAATGGCGGGGCTGGGGGCGCTGGGTCTGTCCAGAGCCTGGCCCCGGGTGGCCATCAGTAAATAGCAGTTGAATGAACTGAACTAATGAGTACTTGGGATGTGGCTTCTACGGGGCACCTGACGTCCAAAGACAGCAGCACGGTCTCTGAGTGGCAGCCAGAGTGTGCCGGGTGCGGGGGGCGGGGCGGCCTTCCCGGCCCCCGGGCGCTGCTGCACGGCTCGCCTCCCCAGCGCAGCGCTGAAGGCGCACGACCACCTGGCACCGTATGGGGCCCGGGCCCCAACAGCGTCCCGCCTGCACAAACCCGAGAATCTGCAGCCAGGGGCAGGAGAGCTGCCGCAACCATGAAAGCCGGCTCCAGCAGCAAGCCCTCCAGCCGCCACCAGGGACAACTGCTTCCCCAGAGTGAGGACCGTGTGACCGGCTTCCCCAGGGCAGCCGCATTCATTCTTTCTTTTCACGGAAATTTAAGCACCCACTGTGTGCCAGGCACTCCAGCTGAGGCTGGGGATTCCACAGCAAGTGAGAGGCTCTCCCCACAGCTGGTGTGCTGCACGGCCTGAGACATGTCCGCCCTCACCCTCATGGGGCCTCCATTTCTGCATCTAGAAATGGAGCCTTGGTGACCGGGAGGCCCCAGGTGGGTCCAGGCTCCGCGGGCAGACAGGAGGCACTGCACCGGGGCCAGGCCGCCCTGGGCCCCAGCCTGCTCCTCCCTGCCCCACGCAGGGGCCGACGGGCTGGCTTCGGCTGCGGTTCTACAACTTCTGGGCTGTGTGACTGTGGGCACCTCAGTTTCCTCATCGGCAAGGTGGGCACAGCGATGGCACCAGCCAGGCCCGTGGAGTCGCTCCAAGAGCCCCTGAGACGACCAGCCCGCCCCGCTCTGGTGCCTCCTGCACCAGGGCTGCCTCTCCTCGGCCTGCCCCTCGTCGTGGCCCGGGCAGCAGCGCCCCCGGGCCCGCCTCTCTGCCTGCTCCCGGGGCTGCCGTGCAGAGCGAGAGACACGCTGACGCAGAGCACCCGTCTCCACATAGGCCCTCAATAAAAGCACATGTCCCCAGCCACCGACCGGCTTCAGAACAGGAAAAGAATCAGCCACAGACGGCGCTGCAGAAAGACTGGCTTTTGTGCAACAAAAACTAACAAAACTGAAGAGGAAAGAGGAACTACAGCCCGGGGAGAAGGCTTGTGTCGGACGTGACAGAAAGTCGGTATCTAAGGCAGATAAAGGGCTTATCCCGATATAAAAGACCCCGGGAGATGAAGGGGCAAAGGACGTAACCAGGAACAGGAAACATACAAAGTAAGCCAGCGCGGGGAGGTCATTCGTCCTTTCTGCCCATCAAAGCAGCACAAATTAAAGCAAAAAGCAGCACTTCCTTCACTACTGGGTCAGCAAAGTATCCGTGGGCAAAGCCCCTGTGCTGGTGAGGACTTGGAGATACTGGGAGCTGCAGTGGGAGAGTGGTCTGGCTCTGCACCTGAGCTATGAGTTTGTCGTGAGGTTGGATTCCATAATTATTTCGGTCACTCGGCCAAGCACCCCAGACAGCTGCTCAGAGCCAGGGCTCGGGGCATCCGGGCCAGCTCAGGCCGTACCCTGCAGGGTCAGCAACAGGTACCTATTCACAGGAGAAGAACCGAGGTCCCCGGCCAGGAGGTCCCCAAACCCGAATTCCAAGAGTGGTTGCACAAGGGGCAGGGGCGTTACCGCCACCCCGGACAGCAGCAGTGTGAGCAGCGGGTCAGTGCTGCCTGCAGCCAGGCTAGGTGGACAGCAGACCTCCGTCTGAAGGGCCTGAGAGGCAGGCACCACAGCCCACCATGCACAGTCTCCAAGTCCCACCCACCCAGCAGATCCAGGCCCCCTCCCTAAAGTGGCAGGCTGGGGAAGGAGGACCTGGCCCACCACAGAGGCCGAGACACACACGCACGTCCAAGGGACACTGGACCTCACCTTGTGGCCAGCTACCCTGTCCCATAGAGCAGGGCCTCTGCCTCCAGGGGCAAGGGAGGGCTGCGCGCACACCCCAGAGCTTGCTAACTTGTGGGGCAGAGTCTGGGGTCCCTGTCCCCCACTGCAAGGGTCTGGAAGCCAAATGGGCTTGGCCTGTGGCTAGCACCATTTCTCCTAGGAAATCCCTTCCTCTGAGCCAGGGCAGCGAGGGACAGTGGCAGGCGCGCAGTTCTGAAGTCAGGAGATGGGCCACCACTCTGACTTCTGCGCTTGGCGCAGCCATCTGACCGGCCTCTCCTTCCCCAGCACCCCCATGTCGACCTGCGTCACAGTCAGCCACCATCTTCCCAAGGGCTCAGGCCTTTCAAAAGCCAGGAGCCATCTTTGATCCTCCCCTCACACTCCACATCCAAAAGCATCCTGAACTCATCCCCCCGCCATCTGCCGTTGCCCACCAGGACGACCCAGGGCCCCCATGGACCTCCTTGCAGCCACTCCCCCCACTGAGAGCCCTCCAAAGGCTTCCCACTGCTAGGGGAGTAAGAACCCCCCCTTGTTCCCCGGCTCGACAGGATCCAGCCCTCGCCCATCTCCAGCCCTTCCCCTCTCCCGTCACTCCCTCGTTTCCAGGAACATGGGCTTCTCTCTGCTCCTCAGTCACACCAGGGTGACTCTTACCTCAGGAAGTGCCAAGTGTTTCTACACCTGTTGTCCCCTCTGTCTGGAGCAGTGTCCCAGGCTGGCCTTCCCTTAAACCAGGTGTGTCTTGTCTCTGACCCAGAGCACCTCCCCCAACTCAGTCTACCCTTTCCCGGATTTTGCTTTGTGCCAGGCTTTCCCCCTCTCTCTGCAGCCTCTGCTCACTGTCTCTCCCACTGGCCAGTGAGCCCCCCAAGAGCCAGGACGTCATCCGGGTCAATCTCTGATGTTACCTCCAGCACCAATCCAGCCCCGGACACAGGCAGGCACACAGTGAGTATGTGTTGAATGAATGAATAAGTGGATGAGAAAACAGACGTGCGGCAGCGGGCGAGGTGCCTGCTCTGGAACGCAGGGTCCCCTCAAGGAGCACAGTTCTTATCCATGTCACCGCCCCCATGACCGGGAGCAGCACCGGGCGCCGGGCTCCTCCCAGCCCAGATCAGCCCCATCCGCATCCCCACGCAGGCCCAGCTCCCCGGCCGCCTCTTCCATCAGGTCCCGGACTCCCCTGAACCCTGTGCCGTCCTGCAAGCTCTCACCTGAGCCCTGACCTCACCCCAAGGGTGCACCTTCATCCTGCCTGGACCCCACGAAAGGCACCCCAGCTGGGCTCTGCCCCCAGGTCCTCCCAGCACGGTCCCTGCAGCCTTGCTTGGGGTCGAGGTGAAGCCCACACCCTAGGACTGGGCCCAGCTCAGCGGAGCCAGGTCAAGAGCTCTGGGAGCGACACCTCGGCACACCATCCAGCCCAAGTTCCAAACACGCGTGTGAGAGAGAGAGGATCAGACTGAGGGAGAGAGGAACAAAGCCCGAGAAGGGCAGGAGAGAGAGCCAGACACCAGCGCTCCGTCTAATTGCGTGACCTTTCTCCAGCTCAGAGTTCCTTCAGGGCCAAGTGCACTGCGCTGCTTGGTATTAATTTGAAAGAGAAATGGGTCAAGGAAAATTGGAAATTTTCATAGAAAACACTTCGGGCTTGGAGCTGGCTGAAGTGTGCGCCAACCTGCAGAGAATTCTGAGAGGAAACAGGGCCTTGGTCAGAGGCCTCCGGCTGGTACAAATTGGCAGAGTTTGGACCTCGGGCCCAAACCCAGCTTCTGCACTCGGCCTGGCCCCCCTGCTTCTGGCGAAGGGCCTTCTCTCCCCATTGGATGTCCCCAGAGCTGTCTCTGCCACCACATCCCTGAGGCTGGGACCCTGCACTTCTCACCTGTTACCAGGCCCCTCTGCCTCCCCAAGAGGCCTCTGTCCAGGGACCTGCCGTGGGACACCTGTCCCTCTGTCCCCGCTCCCATGCATAGATCCAGCATGCTGGAAGCCCACATCTCTTTCACAGCTGTCCCATGGGGGAACCTGCAGTGTGGAGGGAGCCTCGTCAGGGTCCCGAGGGATGTTTGGGGCCCAGCTGCTCCCACCTCTGGCAGGCCGGCCAACACATCTGAAACACAAATGCCACAGACGTGTGAAGTTGTCCCTGGAGACATCACGTCTCTCCCAGTAACATCCCTGTCCGCTGTGCGGGGGATCTGCAGGGCCCACGGCCATGGTGACAGCTAGGCACACTGCCCTTGTTAATTAAACTCCAGATGCACCCAGAGCAGAGCTTCGCTCTGAGACCGCATGTGGTCTGGAAGCCAGGCGCGGTTACTGTGCGCCAACAGAAAGCTCTTCGGGGGTCACTCACTATAAAGGAAAGAAAGAAAGAGCATCAGTGCATCCTGTCTGATGAAGAGAGCGCCTCGGAGACGGGCAGCGAGGGCGGAGAGGGCCTCCGCGCTGGGGCGAGCAGCCCCGGGTCTTGAGCGTAGGGAAGAGCGCGCACGGGGCGGGGGCCACGCCAAGGGTGCGACGAGGGTCAGCAGCCCCTGCGACATCACCCCCATTCTAGAGGTGAGGACAGCGAGACCCAGTGGGGTTGGGTAAGCGGCCCAGGCAGGCACACTGGACCCCTTACACCAAACTGCCCTGGCCTCTGTGCTGAGGTGGCTCCTCTGAGAACTGTCCCCTGCACCTGAGTTGAGGCCACAGCCAGGTCAGCACCGAGATCTCCATCCCTGGGTCACATTCATCATCTGTCTGTTCCCGGGGCTCCGAAGAGCCAGGCCCATCCTGGCCACACTCACCTGGCCAGTTCCACCCCGAACCAGGTCCCATACAAGTGCGGGAGGGGAGAGGAAGGGGGGAGGGCAGGCCCGAGACACAGGGGACACTAAGTTTCAGTCTGAGGAGCGGAGCTGAGCCCGCGGGCTGTCTGCGCCAGCCAGATCGAGTGCCAGTCACAGAGGGCGTCAGGGCGGGGGCCGGGGCAGGGGAGGAGGGCACGCAGGGCAAGTCTCTACTGAAGGCTGAGGTGGGCCCAAGCCCTTGCCTGGCTGCAGGCATCACCTTTGCCTTCGGAGCCCACCGGGCAGGGACCCCAAGCCACAGAGCCCAGGCAGAAAGCCCCCTGGCTCAGCAGACAGCTCTGGAGTGGTCTCCGAAGTCTGACCCCAGACAGCACCAGGCCTCGGAGAATGCGCAGCCTGGGCTGTCCCGGAGCTGGCCCCCGCCCACCACCCCGGCGTGAGGCCACGTCACTGCACTGGTATCTCCAACAGCTGTCCAGGGGGCTGGCCGCGGAGCAGTGGGAGTGCCGAGGCCTCTGCCAAGGGTGCGCTCAGCTCTGAAGCACGCCTCCCGGAGCTGGGCCAGCTGCCTCAGGTTTCACAATCGGCCCTTCTCCTTGGGTTTCCTCTAGTCCCCAAGCTGCAGGCACAGCCCGGGGGCAGAACGAGGAGGAGGGCCTGAGAGGGCCCTGGGCATCGAGCCCCGAGGTCCCAGACTTTCAGTAATTCAGAGAGCCGGCAACAGCCACTGGACAGGGCACGAGCCAAGTGCAGTGGGAGAGCCCTTCAGTCACCACCTGAGAGCGCCAGGCCAGGCCCCAGGCTCTGGCGAATGGCTCAGAAGGTGCCTGGTTGGGGGACACAGAGCAGAGAGAGGCCCCAGCATTTGGACTCTGGCCAGGTCTAGGGCTCAGGGTGCAAAGCCTGCCAAAGGCCTCTCCCCCACTTCCACAGGGACCTCAGACGTCAACACTTTGATATCACGCAGGCTGAGTCATGGCCAGGATTCACCCTCATCCCCAGAACCTGTGAGTAAATTATACAGCTAAAAAGACTTAGCAGATGTGATTAAGTTAAGAATCCTGACATGAGAAGACGCTGCTGGATTATCCCAGTGAGTCAAACATAATCGTAAGTGTCCTCATAAGAGACGGACAGAGAGAAACTTGACCGCAGATGAGGGGAAGGGGCTGTGAACACAGAGCGGAGACTGGAGTGATGCAGCCACAAGCCAAGGAGTGCCCAGGGCTGCCAGAAGCTGGGAGAGGCCAAGAACAGGGTCGCCTCTCAGGTCGCTAGAGGAAGCCAGCCCCACTGATTTTAGCCCCTCAGATCCATTTTGGACCTCTGACCTCTGGAACTATAAGAGAATAAATCTGTGTTGTTTCAAGACACTAAGTTTGTGATAACTTGCAACAGGACCCTAAGACCGCTGTAGGGCAGAAAGCCCCCCGAGTCTGGCTTCCAGCAGGCTAACGCCCCCTCCACACCTGCTGCCTGTTATCCCCAATCCCTACCCCCCACCCCCCGTCAGGCTTCACCCTTGGCTGGGCCCTTATGACTCACACCCACTGCATCACTGAGGCAGGCCTGGCCATCTTCCTGCCACTCAGTGGAGCCTTGCCCACTTCCCATCCGTGGCCTGTCTTAACAGGGATACACTCACTCCGGGCACCATTGCCCTGGCCTCCTGGCCGGCCTTCATCCAGGACCAGACCAGGCTGGCTAAAACACAGAACCATCTGTCAGGCCCTTTCCCTTGCTGAGGCTGCCCACTGCCTGCGGGACTTCATGCAGACCCTGGAACATTCTAGTCTGTGGCCTCCGTGAGCGCCGGGCATCAGCTCCAACCCTCCAGCTCCTGGCCCGAGCGCCTGCCATGAGCTTCACTCCTGGCTCCTTGGCAGCCTGGAAGACTACGTGGCTCAGGGCACCGGGACGGGGCAGAGCCACGCAGCGGGTCAGGAGGGGAGGGAGGGCTGTGGGCCGCCGGGTGGAGACTGTGCCGGCGGGCCACGCTTGGCCACGTGGAGGAGCCACGCAGCGCTGGCTCCCCAACCCCTCTCTCTTCACAGGCTTCCCCTGGCAGCAGCAGGGCAGAGCGCTCCCGAGGGCAGTGTGCCTCCTCTGCCCGCCAGGGAGGACGCCGCAGCCAGACAGCGGCGGGCAGAGGCTTGGCACTGGCTGTTTCCGAGGAGGAGGCAGCCAAGGTCACAGGCACGGAGCTGTCTGACTGCTCCTTCCTCGGCCCAGGCCCGGAGCGAGGCGGGGCGGGAGGCACTGCGGGCCGGGAACCACCTGCCCCGCAGGAACCCACAGCTCCTCCTCTGTCCCAAGGCCCTACCCGGGGACCGCAGAGGGCCCATGAGGAGGGCAAGGGACACTTCCGCCTGTGCATCTCATAAAGCACAGGTGGCCCCTGGGGGTCGTGTTTTATTTGGCCCATATGGTGCTTTTCAGAAACTTGAAGCAACGCTTTAAAATCAGGAGAGTTCACATAAAAGTTCTGATGTCTGGATTCTCTTGACAGTAAGAGGACTGGCTGCCCCCCGGCCCACACTCCCACTAGGTCTCAATCAAAGGAGCCAAGGAGGGGCTGCCCTGGGGACAAGGTCTCCCGTCCGTCCTGTGCCCGCGGTGAGGCCCAGGCCAGACGCCATGTGCCCCCGCACTCACGCTGCTGTTCCCACTTTAGCAGAGATGCACTCTCTGCGGCCGGGTTTGTATCCAAGGCAGGAAAACGAGAGCCAGACCAAGGGTGGCTGCCATTCTTTTTCTGATCCTCTGTGCTGTCCTACTGGCCCTGCCTGCCGAGCCCTGCAGGCCTCTGAGTTTGCAGCCCTTGTCCTGGGAATGGCACGACTTCCTGCGACTGGCACTGTGTGCCTGACAGAGACCACATGCCCAGCACGCGGCCCAGGGATCTTTCCTAGCAAGCGGGGATCTTCCCGGAATCCCAAGTTCTGCAAGGCCGGCTTCTCCATGCGCGTGGTCTCTCGGGCTCCGCCCAGCTTCTCCAGGCCCCACAGTCTGGCTGAAACTGCACCGCACCAGGGTCCAGCTGAGGCAGAAGCGGGGCAAGGGGCCTGCCTGAGCTGTGCCTGAGCACCGTCCCCTGAGAAGAAGTGAAAGACGCCGGCAGTGTTGCTCCTCCACGAATGCGCTCCCCATTCACTGCACAGCCAGCCTAGTAAGGGAGGCGGCTCACTCCCTGCACAAGCTGAGTGGTGGCCCCCAAAGGTACCGGGTCCTATGTGGTACATGACCACAGAGGCAGGCAGAGACTGGAGGGACGCAGCCACAAGCCAAGAAACGCTAGCAGCCACCAGAAGCTGGGACCGGCAAGGAACAAACTCCCCCAGACCCTCCGGAAGGAACCCAGCCCTGCCCACACCTCCATTTCAGCCCAGCGACACTGATTTCAGGCTTCTGCCCTCCCAAACTATGAGAGGATGAGCTGCGGGTGTTTCAAGCCGCCCGGCAGGTGGGAGTGGGCCATGGCAGCCTGAGACTTGGAGTCGTGTGACATTCCAGGATCACCCCGTGCAAGCTCTGAGCAGGGCTTCCCGGCTGGGCTGGGGGCTCCTCACCCCACACCCCCTGGCCCTGGCTTCCCATCACAGCCCCAGACAGTGGTGACAGATGGCAGCCAGGGCAGGGCTCAGGCAGGGGCCCAGAGCTCGGAGTGAGGCTCTGTCCATGCTTGCGTGCAAATGCAAACACAAGTGCATGCCCACACGTGCAGACACACATACACACGTTCACATGCAAGCACCAGAGAGGCCAGTGTCACAGAGCACACCTCCCAACATATGGCCCCAGGCACAGGGCTGGCTCTAGGGAGGACTGAGAATGGGACTCAGGGTGCTGGAGAAGAGTCCATCCCAGGGGAGGCCTGAAGATGCCTGAATCGCCTCTCTCTAAAAGGCCACACTGGCAGCCTGGGCTCAGAGCTCTGCCCTCCTGGCCCAGCCAGGCTCCCAGGCCCAGCAGAGCCAAGCAGAGATGCTTCTGTAACACCCGTGAGGCCAGTGAGGAGAGATGTCTCCCCAGTCTCCCTCGACCCCTTGCCCACCCCAGTACTCTCCTCCTGGGCTCAAGCTGCCCAGTGCACACCCCCGACCCTGCCCTGAGTCCCGGAAGATATGTTAAAACCTTCACTTTCCATCCATTTCCCCAGGCAGCCGGCAGCCCAGCAGCTGACCATTAGTGAGGCTCCGGGAGCCCCTGAGGTCACCCCAGGAAGCCTGCTGGCGGCTCAGGGAAACAAAGCAACAGCAACGAGGCTCAGTGCCCTGGAGGGGCTGAGTGCGACACCCCCACCCCTACAGGCACCCCCCAACCCCCCACAGGCACCCCCACCAACCCCCCCAAAGGTACCCCCCACCAATCCCCCCACAGGCAACCCCCATACCCACACCCACCAGCCACAGATACCCTGTGGAACTCTTAATTCTGCGAGACATTTCTGCAATTAAAAAATTGGACGTGGGCTGTTCAAAACGTGTCTGGAGCCTGAGTTGGGCATACACGCCTCTTTTATAAGCCCCGCCTTCTCTTAAACAGCACTGGGAGGGGCCGCTCACCTCATTTAACGGGAGTAACAGAGGTGACTTGGGGAGAATGGCCACACTGACTCTGGGACTGGAACTGAGCCTCAGGCCCAGATCCTGCTCCCCGGGGCCTGCGAGCCGCCTCTGCACACGCTGCCTCCCCGACACTGTCTTCTCCTGTGTGGTTTTTGTGTTGACACATAATTTCATTACTCTTGGGTACAAACCTAGAAGAATTGCTGGGTCACAGGGTAACTCTAGGTTGAACCTTTTGAGGAAATTGCCAGACTGTTTCCCAGGGTGTCCTGAGCGTGCTGTCCCCTCCCCTGGGGATCAGATGCCCTGACTCTCACCACCCTCCAAGGCACCCCCACACCCCCACCAATCCCCACAGGCACCCCCAGCCCTATTCTCACACCCACACCCAGCCAGATGCCAATCTCCCAGGCCAGGAGGCCCAGGACAGCCTTTCCCCTTCCTCAGAGGACCCATTATATCCACGGCCTGTCAGTAAGTGGGTGTTTCAAACTTGCTTCCAGAAGTCCCTTGTGGGGCGGGAGGAAGCCTCCGGTCAGCACCTCCTGCCTGCTTTGGCCAGGGCCACACCGATACGTCAGGGTTCCCATCAGAATTCACCGGAAGGAGGGTCCCCTGGCTTATACATACACATTGAGAGCCTTTGCAAAGAGGTCCTGGTGTCCTGCGCCCAGCAGGCTGTGTCCTCTCGCAGGAAAAAGCACAGAGGCCAGGTGCACACCCAGCCAAGGACACCGCTTTTATGTATCTCCTCGCTGCCCCTGCGGGCCCTGGCGAGGCCCAGGCTGACGGAGGGCTGGACCGTCTGAAGTCACTCAGAGCAGCCCCAGCATAAAATGTGTCTGGACCACCTCCAGCCAGCGAGTGGGCCTCAGCCCTGGGCCCAGTGGAAACAATCAGGCACATGCAAGGAGAAATGTGCTCTCCGTGGACAAGTCATCCGCACGGGGTCAAGCTGACACTGGGCAGGGACATCAAGGAAAGGAGGCTTGGTGCCAGACTCTGGGTCTGTGGCCCAGACCCACTGTCCTTGGCCCACAGCCCGGAGCCGAAACACCCACAGCCCAGGGCTGAGGGCTGAGGTCTAGAGCTCAGCCTGGGACAGCTCCCCCGACCCCTCCCACTTCAGTGCAGCCTCAGCCCCAGACCATGCAGTTGGCTGTCCCCAGAATCTTCTAAGGTCAATGGTTTCTGGGCTTATTCAGAGTTTGAAATTCCTTTCCTGCATTCTGAGTTCCAAGTTTTCACAGAAGACAGATAGGCAGAGGGCGTGGGGGGAAGGATTCAAGAGAAGATGCCAAAAGACCCACAGAAGCCCCGAGAATCAGGCAAGGCTGGCCAGGCCACAGGGGAGGGCTGCTGTGCCCAGGGGACAGGTACCACATGGAATCTGAGTCTGGTAGCATGGCCAGGGCGCCTGGCAGCCTCACCTCGCCCAGCCTAAGCAGGGGGGCCCCCCCAGGAACCTCAAGTCTCCCAGCAGAGGCTAGCCCGGAAGCCCCGAGCCCACAGTGGCCAGGCCCTCATTTGTCTCAGACGCAGGCACTTTTAATCCCTCTGCACAGACGAGAAGGCAGAGACCAGAGGCCCAAACCTGCCCAAGGGCGGACAACCAGCAAGGAGCAAAACCGGGGGCCCTGATCCCTGATTGGGAGCACGTCCCCTGCCCCATTCTCACTCCTGCCCTCACCCATGGGGTTATTCTCCATTCCTCCCCATGCAGAGAAGCCCAAGAGTGGGAAAGAGGCAGGAGGGGCCGAAGCTGGGGGAGGCCGGCGGGCAGCGCCTGGGGGCCCCCCCTGCTGTCAGCAGCCCAGAAAGACATCGATTCATCCCCTGAGAAGAAGGGCCTGCCGGACGTATCGATCGGCTCTAGAGAGCCCTGCTTCCTGGTGGAGCAATTCCTTTGCAAAGGTACCTGACAGCGTTCCTTGAAATTAGAATGGTGCCCTGCCAGGCTGCACCCAATTTATCTGTCAGCTAGGAAGTCAGAGAGGCCTCAAATAAATGAGCCAGGGCTGCTTGGGGCGCTGGGAGAGTCCTGGCTAATCACAGCACGCTGGGCTGGCCCCCCGGGGCTTCCTGCAAACAGGCAGCGGAGCCTGACCCGAGACCCAGGCCTCCAAGCCCTGCCCTTGCCACTTGCCGTGACTGAGCAGAGCAAAGGGTCTGGAAACAGACACTGAGGGCTGAGCCCGCTCCACAAGAGCCAGTCTTGCAAGGACCACAGCCAGAGCTCGACCTGGTCTGGCTGCGACCCGGGACCCAGACCCTGAGAACGCTGGGGAGGGATGGGCTGGGGGTGGGCCTGGCCTCCCGGAGGGTCCGGAGAGGCTGCACCGAGCCTGCCCAGCAGCACCTCCCACGCTCCTGGGCCCAGAGCACACTTTTCACATGAGCCTGTGCACAGGGTGCCGAGGCCACTGGGTGCACCTCGGGGGTCTCTGTGGAGCACTCCCTTCCCCTCCCGGCACCTCGCTGTCTCCCAGAGGGAGCAGGATCCGAAAGGGCCAAAGGGGCGCTCAGGCCTTTCTCTGTGAGCAGCCCGGGAGGGGCGGTCACCTTCGCAGGGACAGCGCAGTGCAGGGGCAGGGGAGAGGCTGTCTGCGGGCAGCAGACGCCTTCGGCAGACGCACAGGCTCAGAGACAGGCGCGGGACTGAGGCTGGGGCACAGGCCTGGGCTGGACTCCCCGTGATCGCTGACACCTGCCAACCCTCGGAGAGCAGAAGGTAAGGCCCTCAGGCAGCCTTGACTGCCCGCTATGGAGGCCTCAGACCCGCAGGTTTATGACCCACATGCACCCAGACCACGGTGCTGTGCGGTCACCAAGGGCAGGTCTCAGCCTCGACCTGGGACCAGGCCTGCAGAGAGGGTGCCTGAGACCCCTGGGAGAACATTCAGGGTTCACCATGCAACGCTCCCACCTGTAGCAGCCTTACCTGTGTCCAGGGCCTGTGGTCCCCCCAGAGGAGGGGGCCTGGGGGTGTGCGGCCGGCGATACACCACGTGCACACGGCCCTGCTCAGCCTCCTTGGCCGCTAGCCCCTTCTCCAGCGGCTCAATGAAGAACTCCTCTTCCTCCATACGGATCAGGCCAGCCTGCAGGGCAAAGACGAGATGGTTCAAATTCCCCGAGCACAGCAGACGGAGGAGGGGAGGCAGCGAGGGGGGCGCCAGAGGGCAGAAGCTCCCACCTGGACCAGTGGGCCCTGCCCAGCACCCTAGCTAGGTGCTGGCTTGAGCCCTGGGCTGGGGAGGGCATGGACAGGTGGCCCTAGAGGCCCCCTCATTCCAGAGCCTCCACTTCTAGCCACCAGGGCAGAGCCAGCACCCTAGCTAGGTGCTGGCTTGAGCCCTGGGCTGGGGAGGGCATGGACAGGTGGCCCTAGAGGCCCCCTCATTCCAGAGCCTCCACTTCTAGCCACCAGGGCAGAGCCACTGGACGGTGGGGAAACCCATCTGAGGAAAGGGTTCTGCCTGGGTCAGCCCCACCCTCGCCTCCAGGAGCCCAAAGTCCAAAACTGCAGCTGGGAACTGAATCTGTCACAGACATGTTCAGTTGGACCCAAACAGTATTTTCAAAGCTCTGAACCCAACACTCAAAATGCTGCAATTTCACATTTCAAAAATGGAATTCCAGCTTTCCGTGGAAAACACAGGCTGTGACCACAGTGCGCGCTGCCCAGCAGTAGACACCATGGGTGGAGCATGCATCCCTGCAGCTGGCCATAGTCCCCACTGTTCATCCTTTCATCCACGAGGGTCCCCAGCCCAGACTGTACAGCAACTGAACCTCAGCTTCCCCCAGAACCGGCTATGGACCTTCCAAGCTGCAAAGCCCTCGACGGACCCCTGTTCCCATCAGAAGTCGGGCTGCTCTGTACTCTGGCGTCCAAGGCTCTCAGCCTGCCACTGCCCTCCCCGCCCCCAGCTCACACACTATGCACCAGTCCCTGAAACAGCCCTGTCCTTCCAACACACTGCACACCGTCTGGCCTCTGGGTTCCCTGCTCCTGTCCCCAACCTTGATCATCTAGTAAACGCCAATTCTCTTTCAATGCCTGGCTCAGAACCGCCTACCCACCCAATTCCAAGCCCTCAACTGCAGCCACATGGCTGTGCCCTCCCTTTGAGTCCCTGCTGCCATCACTGCCCTATCCAGCTGCCACACTTTGGGTTTTTGGGTTCATTATCCATAAACCACGTAAAAAGATGCACACAGTTAACGTATACAACTCACTGAGTTTGGGAATGAGTACACACTCATGAAACTCTCACCACGATGAGAGCCATGAACAGCCAGCGCCTCTCACAGCATCCTCCACACCCTTTACTGTTATCATTCTTTGTGGTAAGAATCCTACATATAACATCAACTCTCTTAGCAAATTTTAATTATATGACAGAGTATTGTTAGCTATAGGCAGTGTGCTGTATGAAAGATCTCCAGAACTTCCTTATCTTGCATAACTGAAATTCTGCACCCTTTGACCATCACTTCCCACTTCCTCCTCTCCCCAGCCCCCGGCAATCACCATCCAACACTCGACTTCTCTGAGTTTTTAGATCCCGTGCGTAAGTGAGATCTTAACAGTATTTGTCTTTCTGTGTCTAGTTTATTTCACTTAGCATAATATCCTTCAGTGCCAGCCATATTGTTGCAAATGGCAAGATCTTCTTCATTATAAAGGCCAGGTAATATTCCATCGTACGTATGCACCACATTTCTTTATCAATTTGTCATTCCTAGATGGATATTTGGAATGTCTCCATGTCCGTTGTGAACAATGCTGTAATGAACAAGAGAGTGCAGCTACCTCTTCGATATTCTGTTTTCATTTTCTTTGGACACATTCCCAGAAGTGGAATGGTTGATCACATAATAGTTCTATTTTTAATTTTTCAAGGAACCTCCACAGTGACTAAACCAATTTCCATTCCCACCAGCACTGCACAAGGGTTCCCTTTCTCCACGGCCTCACCAACACATGTTATTTCTTGTGTGTTTAACAGCCATTCTAACAGATGTGAGATGATATCTCTTTGTGGGTTTGATTTGGGTTTCCCTGATGATTAGTAATGTTGAGCACCTTTTCATGTATTTCTTGGCCATTTGCATGTCTTTTTTGGGAAAAAAAAATCTATTCGAGTCCTTTGCCCATTTTTTAACTGGATTTTCTTTTCTTTTTCCTTTTTCTTTCTTTCTTTCTTTTTTTCTTGCTTTTGAATTGTATGAGTTCTTTATGTATTTTGGGCATCAACCCCTTATCCGATTTGCAAATGCTTCCTCCCATTCTGTAGGTTGCCTTTTCATTTTGCTTCATTTTGCTTCATTTTGCTTGTAGTTCTTTGGCTATGCACGAGTTATTTCATTTGATGTATTCCCATTTGTTGATTTTTGCTTTTATTGTTCATGCTTTTGGCGTAATACCCAATGTCAAGGAGCTTTTCCCCTAAATTTTCTTCTAGGAGTTCTATGGTTTCAAGTCTTACATTCAAGTCTTTAATCTGTTTCCAAGTTAACCCAGTTAATTTTTGTGAGTGGTGTAGGGTAGGGGTCCAATTTCATCCTTTTGCATATGAATATCCAATCTGCCTACCACCATTTATTGAAGAGGCTATCTTCCCACATTGAGTATTCTTGGCTCTCTTGTCAAATATAAGTTGATTGTATATGCATAAGGTTATTTCTGGGCTCTTGATTCTGTTCCCTTGGTCTGTGTATCTGTTGTTATGTCAGTACCATACTGTTTTGATTACTATAGCTTTGTAATTTAGCTTGAAAACAGAAAGTATTATGCCTCCAAGCTTTGTTCTTTCTCAAGATTGCTTTGACTCTTTGAGGTATTTTATGGTTCCATAAAAATTTTAGGATTGTTTTTTCTATCGGAATTTGGGATTTTCACAGGAATTGCATTGAATCTATAAATGATTTGGGGTACTATGGACATTTTAACAATATTAACTCTTCTGACCCCTGAACACAGTACATCATCCCATTTATCTGTGTCTTCTTCAGTATCTTTCATCAGTATCTTAGAGTTTTTGGTGCATAAATCCTTCACTTCTTTGGGTAAATTTATGCCTAAGTATTTTACTATCTTAGATGCTATTGTAAATAAGAACGTTTTATTTCTTTTTCCGCTAGTTCACTATTAGTGTATAGAAATGCAACTGATTTTTTATGTTGATTTTTGTATCCTAAAACTTTACTGGATTTGTTCTAACATTTTTTTTGATAGAGTCTTTATGATTTTCTACATGCAAGATCATGTCAACAAGAAACAGGAACAATTTTTTTTTCCAATTTGGATGCCTTTTATTTCTTTTTATTACCTGACTGCTCTGGCTAGAATTTCCAGTACTATATTGAATAGAGGTGGTGAGAATGGGCACCCCTGTCTTATTCATGATCTTAGAGAGAAAGCTTTCAACTTTTCACCATTGAGTGTGATGTCAGCTATGGGCTTGTCACATACCTGGCTTTTATTATGTTGAAGTATGTTCCTTCTACACTGAATTTGTTTAGTTTTTATCATGCAAGAGGTTGAATTTTGTCAAATGCTTTTTTCTGCATCTATTGAAATAACGATATGAATTTTATTTTTCATTCTATATCACATTTATTGATTCACATATGTTGAACCAACCCTGCATCCCAGGGATAAATCCCACTTGATCACAGTGTACAATCTTTTTAATGTGCTGCTGAATTTGGTTTTAATATTTTATTGAGAATTTTTCCATCTATATTCCTTGGGGAAACTGGCCTGTAGTTTTCTTTTCTTATAATATCTTTATCTGGCTTTGGTATCAGGATAGTGCTGGCCTCATAAAAATGAGTTTAGGAGTGTTCCTTCCTCTCCAAATTTTTGGAAGAGTCTGAGAAGAACTGACATTAATTCTTTAATATCTGGTAGAATTCACTCGTAATACAATGTAGTCGTGGACTTTTTTCTCTGTTTAGAGGTTTTGATTACAGATTCAATCTCCCCACTCACTGCAGGTCTGTTTAGATTTTCTATTTCTTCATGAGTCAGTCATGGTAGGAGGTATGGTTCTAGGAATCTATCCATTTCTTCTAGGTTGTCCAAGTTGTTGGTGTACATTTGCTCATAGCAGTCTCTTACAATCCTTTCTATTCCTGTGACATCGTAATTTACATCTTTTTATACTGTGTGTCCATGAACAAATTATTGTAGTGATAGCTACTTTGGAATTAGAATTAGAACATTCTGATTTTGACTATATACTTACCCCTACCAGTGTGGCATGTTATTTTCACATTTTCACATTACTAATTAGAGTCCTTTTGTTTCAGGTTGAAGAACTTTCTGCATTTCTCATAAGACAGGACTAGTAGTGGTGAACTCCCTCAGCTTTTGTTTGTTTGGAAAAGTCTTTATCTTGCCTTCATTTCTGAAAGACAACTTTGCCAGGCAGAGCATTTTTTGCTGGTACTTTCTTCCCTCCAGCACTTTGAATATATCATTCCACCCCCTCCTGGCCTGTAAGGTTTCTGCTGAGAAATCCATGGAGAGCCTTATTGGGATTCTCCTGTATGAGACAAAGTTTTTGTCTTGCTGCTTTTAAAATTATCCTTGTCTTCACTTTTAGATAGCTTATTATCATATGCCTTGGAAAAGGTCACTTTGGGGTGACCTATGAGCTTCATGAACTTAAATGTCCAAATCTCTCTCCAAAGTTTGGGAAGTTCTCAACCACTGTTTCTTTAAATAAATGTTGTGCCATGTTCGCCCCCCTTCTCCTTGGACTTTAACAGTGCATAGGCTGTTTCTCTTAATGCGTCCCACAGCTTTCCTCATTCCTTTTCCTTCTTTTTTCTTTTGGCTCCTCTGACTAGACAACCTCACATGATCTGCCTTCCAGCTCACTGCTTCTTTCTTCCGCCTGGTCCCGTTGGCTGCTGGTGTTCAGGGCCGAATTCTTCAGTTCAGTCATTGTGTTCTTCGGCTCCAAAACTTACTTGGCTCTTTTTTTATATTTCCCATCTCTTTGTTGAACTTTTCATTTTGTTCTTATATCATTTTCCTGTTTTCATATTAAATTGTTTCTCTGTGTTCTCTTGTAGCTTTCTGAGCATCTATAGAACAATTATTTTGAATTCTTTATCAGGCAATTCAAGCACCTTGTTTCTTTTGGGTCAGTTACTGGAAGTTTACTCTGCTCCTTTGATGTTATCATGTTTCCCCAATTCTTCAAAATCTTTGTAGCTTTGCATAGCTTTCTGTGCATTTCCAGACGTTATGGACTGAGTTGAGTAAGGAAAGACCCTCACCTGCAGGGTGGAGTGGAACTTTATAAAGCATATGGGCAGCTACTTAATTTTAAAAAAGGCAAAACCTGAACCACTTTCTGCACTTAAAGAGGTCTAACAAGTCAAATACACTATCTATCTTAGATAGACATGATTTCTTAAATTTTAAAATATTGTACTATTTATGGTGGTGGGGTTTTCCTAACTAATATGCAAATAAATTCAATCATTTCAGAAAAAAGGGGTCTGCAATGGCTGCAAGGACTCTTGGGGTTCTTAGTGGGGCCCCCAGGTCCAGAAGCTAGGGACCAGGGCAGGCAGTAGTGGTGGCCAGAGCCAGCAGCATGCATGGGGCCAGCTGGAGGTACCTGTGTAGCGTCAGGGTCCAGTTGCAGACACTCGTGGAAGAGTCAGGGCCAGCAGTGAGGACCAGAGGCAACTGCAGCTACCTGAGCCCTGGCTGTTGACATCCACTTTTTTTGGCTGCAGAGTCTCATCATGGGCGCACACATGGCAGTGGAGGCTGGTGACAGGAATCAGGGCAATGGCATGCATGTGCACAGTCAGAGGCTAGCCCTGGGTGTCCACACGGTGGTGAGGGTCAACCAGAGGGGTCAAAGTCAGCATTTTGCACTTACGTGGCTGCAGGGGCCTGGGCTGGCTGCCTATGCAGATCCTGTGTTGAGGGTGGGGGGAGGAAGGGAGCAAGAGGGTGCAGGTGCCTGGTGTCCGTGAACATGAAAACCTGTGAACCAAAACCTCAGCTGGAAAATCCACAGGGGGTCTGCCGCGGCCCTGCTGGCCATCGGTTTCTTCAGTGGTGGAAGCTGCTGGGGGCCTCCGCAGGGCAGGTCACTCCCCCTGCACGGCTGGCGGGAGCCCCTGTCCTTCCTGGTTTCTAGTTGTTTCTATACGTCTCAGCTTTGCTGGTCTCTGGGTGGCATGAAACCAAAGTGGGCTCTTTGTGCATTGCCCAGAGAGGCTGGGGAAGCTGGCCGCTCACCCGGGTCTCCCTTTCCTGGTGAGGGAAACTTTCGGCGGGGGAGCTCCCTCCTTGGCCCTGAGCAAGACTGGGGGCAGGACGATGCAGGCACAGTGAAGCTGTCTCCCGTCTCTCCTTTGCAGTTATCCTCAGGTTTTCGTTCCGCTGTGTCACTGAAGTGTTTTAGGTGGCCTCCCGAGCGCTCCTGGAGCTGGTTTTCAGCATGGATAGCTGTTTAACTGTTCATCTTTGCCGGACGATGGAGGCTGGGGTTCCCTAACCCACCAACCGGGAGACTTCTCTCAGGGGTTTGTAAAAGCTTGAATTAGTTGCCCCAACTCAAGAATCAGGATTTTCACATAAGTGACCAGATTTCCAGACTCTCTCGGAACATCAGAAAGGCTGGCATTTCCTGGCCGATATGCCAGCTTAGCCGTAGTGGCTGGGCATTCCCTCTAGGGGTCTCCCCTTAAGCCTCCAGGGGGACCACAGCCCTGCCAACCCCCAGACTCTGGCCACCAGCCCTGTGAGAGAAAACATTTCTGCTGTTTGCAGTCATTGTCAGCAGCCGCAGGAAACCAGCCCAGGGTGCCGGTGGGCAGTAGAATGAAGCGGGTGGCCACGCTCTGAGGGGCACAGGGTGAGGCACAGAAGTGGCGGACCCCTGAGGACACGGGTTTGAGGCATCCTGGATTTCCGGGGCAAAGAGGAAGGGCAGGAGCCAGAGCGATGAGGGCCAAGACTGGGGCACCAGGGTCACCGGTCTGTGGGAAGAAAGAGGAGCGGAGAGGCCCGTGGGAACCCTCAGGCCCCCGCACTCTGACTCACCCGGGGTCCCAGGGCCCCTCCAGGCCTGGAGAGGGTGAGCAAATGTTTGCGAGATGAGTGAATAAATGACCCTGAAATGGCGGGACACGTCCTCTGAGAGAGACACACAGATGGGGGGGACAGTGACACTGAGGGACATCCCCTTCCGCTGGCACGTGGGTAAGAGTGTTTATAGCAGCGAGAGTTCTCCTCGCTGTCACTGACATTCCCATGTTTGTGGTTTGGGGGAAGACGGGTCTCAGCCCCATCTCATTAATGGAGTTCATTTAAGGACGTGTGGGAATGAACTGCGGGGAGGCAGCGGGTGCGCGGTCTGGGAGTCCGATGTTCTGGGTTCCCGGCACCATTTCTGTCTGGCCAGGTGGCCTCAGTCCAGGTGCCAAGGCTCCCTGGGCCTCCAATGACTCGCCTGTAAAGAGGCATGGTAGCCCCTTCCCCCCGCAACTGCTGCAGTAGTACAGGGCACACGTAGGCAGCGCTCTGCAACCCAAGTGATGTCATCCCCCCTGCCTGCTGGGACCCAGCGGTTGGAAGCCCTGCCAGGGACACACAGGGTCTAGAAATCAAACCCCAGGTGGAACAAGTATCTCTTGAGTAGAGACCCAGGCCTACCGTGGCAGTTAAGGCAGGACACTGGGGCATCAGGGTCCAGTGGGGCAGCCCCTCTTCTGGAGGGACCCCTGCACCCTGGGCGTGGAGCCATCTATGCCACAGGCCCAGGGTCCTGGGGCCGTTCTGGAGGGACCCAGCGTGACAATAACCCAGGACACAACCTGGTGAGAAGCAGTCCTCTCTGATCTGAGAGACCCCAGGAGAGTTTGGGGTGTCCCTTTACGCCAGAATTAGGATCATCTCCTCTGCTGGCCTTCTGGTGAGAGGCCGCCGGGCTGACCTAGGGGCACTGGATCTGTCTGATGCTGCCCCGGGCCTTGTCACTGTCAGGAAGCCAGGGCCCAAGTTGGGCAAGCTGCCCAGCAGGGACCCCCCCCCGAGTGCCCACAGAAGGGCACTGCAGCCCCGCGGGACAAATCGGAGGCATGGTACCAGTTCACACAGGTCTCCTCACTCAGCCAGAGGCTTCTAACTGACAGCCCACTCATGGAGAAGCCACATCCCTCACCAGCATCAACTCATCTCCGACAGATATCAGTGGAACACACATGCGGGTCGCCCTGATGAACCTGGGCGGCACCTGCCCCGACCACTCTTAGCCCCATGAGTGACCGGCACTGGGCACCCTGAGGCCAGACGCCGCCTGCCTCAAGACCAGCGCCAGGACCAACGGACGAGGACCCGAGCCCCGCTCAAGGCCACCGGCCAGGGTGCTGCTTGGTGGGGGCTCTCCACAAAGAAAGCAGGGTTTGTTTGATTGCCTGGGTTTAAAGTACTTTAGTATGCATGCCAGGAATGATCTGTCTGGAAAAAAAAAAGAAAAGAAAACTGACAAGAGAACAAGGTACAGAATGTGGGCTACGTTTTGCTGAGATTTTTCCAGGACTTTGATTTTCCTGCTGCCGGTGGCAAGTGTATCTGGTTTGACATGTAATTTTTATTAATAAGAATCAGTTTCCTCTCCCCACTTGATAAATATTAAAGAAGCCCCTGAAGCACGCCGTTATGAAGGGCACTCAATCAGGAGCCTGTCGGCGTCCCTGCAGCCTGGTGTCCCGCAGAGGGGCCGACGCCCTGACCCTGGCTCTCACCCCAAATCCACTCTGCTCGTGAACTCTGCGACTAATCGTCTGCCCAGCCTGGCCGGGGGGAGGCTCACAGAGAGAACCCTGTCCCAGACCCTCGGGTGCCACTACAGGGGCCTGAAACCCGACAGTTCTCTGGTCATCATACAAATCCCTGGTTCTGAGATCTTGGTGAATTATAAGACGCCCGCCCTACCTCTCCCTTCTTCTGTGCCCTGTTCCTTTGCTGTTCGGTTTTTGATGAAGTAGTCACTAGAAATGGAAACTAAAAGTTAAACATTTATAAGAATCCAGAGGCTTAATGGATCTCCTCTGTTACTTTGAATTTTAAAGCACTCAGAACACTGACACTCACAGTAACACCAAAGATCGCTGATCACAGATCACTGTAACAAATAATAATGAAAACATTATTAGAAAAAAAACAGACAAAACACTGGCATCCTCAGGGTTGGGGTCTCAGGGAAAGGCATCCTGTTCTCATCTGCTAGGCGCCCAGTTTGCCACCCTCACTGGCTCCTTCAGGGGAAGCCACAGGCAGTAGCACAAGGCAGACTCCTGCGTGTGCGTGAGAGGACCAGGTCTGTCACTCAGCCTTGTCGTTCTTGCAGCCTCCAGCACCAAGACTGTCAGGCGTCTGTCAAGGTTGCAGTGGTGACAATGGAGAATAGAAAGAAACAAAGACGCTGATCCAAAAACGGAAGGATCCAGATTTTGACAGAGGACAAGACAGCATGCGTCTGCATCAGTTCGCTGTCACTCCAAACTCCACCTTGCTCTGAAACACACACACGCACGTGCGCGCGCACACACATACTCTTGCCATAGGAATTCCCCGCAAATGCTGGCATCTGCTAAGACTCCTGTTCCTGGAGATATTTTCACTCCAAGAGAACCGTATCCTTTCTTCCGTTCTTCCTTTTGGTACAGAATCCTTGAGATGCAGCTGGGCAACGGGCACCAGCCTGCTCTGCAGGGAGACACGTGGCCACGTGGCCACGTGGCCAAGCCCAAGCCTGGTCTGAAGATGGGCTAGTGGGCCTGCCGCTTCCAGGGCACCTGCCCCAGCCCGCTCGGGCATGCCCTTTCCCCTACCGGCTACCTGGGCAAGACCAAGGCAACCCTGGAAGCTTGATGGGGAGGGGACCACTCACAGGCGCCAGAACCAAGTCTCATCAGATGGAAGCTGCTCCGTCCCAGCCAGGGGACCCCTTCACAGTTCAGTGTACGAGGGTATTTTGCATATTGATTTTTCCAAAAGGAGCACCAGCCATCTCTGGGGGAAACGGCCACCAGGAGGCGAGAGCACTCGCATGAAGGAATCTGTCCTCTCCCAAGTCTCTCAAAGCTACTGCTCTGCACCTTCCAGAGCATTCCTCCTGGAGGGGGCCTGTCTGTGGACGCCCTTGTGGCAGTCCCTGCCTCCCCTGCTCTCCGCCTCATCCGGTGGACACACGTGGCTCTTGCCACGTGACATCCACACCTCTCTTTCCTCTTGGGGAGCCACCCCCCCCCCAGAGTGGAGGCCAGGGCTTGTGCTCCCACGTCAGACAGGAGGCTGTGGCCAGAGCTGGGCCCCACAGCTGAGCTAAGGCACCACAGACAGGGTTGTCCCTGAGCGCCACAGAGCCCCTGTGAGCTCACCCAGCAGGTCCTGCCTCCTCGTGGACTTGATTTCCGGCCCTCTGCAATCTTTGCTCTAGAAAGTCCCTCTTTTGCCCTAAGCTGGTCAGGGTCAGTTTCTGACGTTCAAAACCATGGGGCGCCGACAGCCATGCACCCCAAAAGCGGAGCTCTGTGCCCAGCCAGGTTGGGTCCCACTTCGAAGATCGAAGTGGAGGGAGTGACACTGGATGCAGAGCCAGGAGACCTGGCTTCAAATGCCAGTCCTGAGCCGGTCCTGTTCCCTCTGCAGCCCCGGTTCCCTCAACTGCTAAGTGGGGCGTCAGGCCTGGTGACCTGTGAATTAGGCACTGGTCATCCTTCAGTAATTCCAGTAGGACCAAGGGGGCACCAGCAGAGAGAACCCAAAGAAACTCAGAGCAGGAGACACACTCCTCCCCAGGATCGTTGCCTCCGAGGACAAAACAAAGCCCAGGGCCTCCCGCAGGCCACAGCAGCCCACTGTCCAGGCCCCAGTGCCACAGGCTTCTGCCCTTCGTTCCCAAGGGGCTTGGTGGCATCTGAGGGGCCCCCAGGCTTGAGCCCTAATGTAAGCCCCGTGTCCTGCAGGAGCCTTCAAATACGATGCAAATTCGATCTCCCCTAAAATTCTACAAAGCAAAACACTCCATTTCCAGAGGACTCTAAAGTTCAAAGAACTGAAACCACCAGCTCAGATTTCCCAGGGACAGGCTTGGGACCGTGGCCTGGCCTTCCGACCACTGGCCCCCGGGAGATCCAGCGTGGGGGGGCGCCGAACTCCAGCATTCTCTTCACCGCCGTCACAGTTTCTGCCTTGCCCGATTTCATTCAGTTCTAGCTTGATACCCCTGTCTGCTAAGACTCTGAGCCTGAACACCCATCTCTCTCCATTATTAAAAAAAAAATTAAGAGTGTTGATAAAAGGTCTGTTAGTATCAAATTGAGACGCTCCTTGACTCAATCAGAAAGTTTAAAATAAAACTGAAAAGGGAATAATTTTCTCACTATGAAATTCATGCTTTTTAAAATATTTAACACCTTTGCTGAGATAGATATATAGATATATATATATATACATATATATCTATATATAATTCACATAGCACACAATTCACTCACCTACCCTGTACAATTCAACCATCACCACAATCGATTTTAAAACATTTTCAAAACACCCCAAAAGAAACCTCATACACGTTAGCAGTCATTCCTCACTTTTTCCCAGACCCTCCCCAACACACACACACACACACGCACACATGAACCAGCCCCTGGCAACCACTTATCCACTTTCTATCTCTAAGGATTTGTTTATTTTGGACATTTCACATAAATAGAATCACATAGTATGTGTTCTTTTGTGGCTGGTTTTGTTCACTTACTGTTTTTCAAGATTCTTGTTATGTAGGTAATATATCTGTACTTGAATTCATTTTTTATTGTTAAGTAATACTCCATCGACAGATGTACCATATTTTATTTATCCATTCATTGGCTGATGGACATTTGGGTTGTTTCCACTTTTTGGCTTTTATGAATAATGCTGCTTTGAACATACATGCACAAGATTTTGTAGGAAAAACTAAAAACAGACTTACCAAATGATCTAGCAATCCTACTCCTGGGCATATATCCAGAGGGAACTCTAATTCAAAAAGACACATGTACCCTAATGCTCATAGCAGCACTATTTACAATAGCCAAGACATGGAAATAAACTAAATGTCCATCAGCAGATGACTGGATAGAGAATTTGGGGTATATTTACACAGTGGAATACTACTCAGCCATAAAAAGGATAAAATAATGCCATTTGCAGAAACATGGATGTTCCTGGAGAATGACATTCTAAGTGAAGTAAGTCAGAAAGGGAAAGAAAAATACCATATGATATCACTCTTATGTGGAATCTGAAAAAAAAGACAAATGAACTTATTTACAAAAGAGAAACAGACTCACAGACATAGTAAACAAACTGACAGTTACCAGCAGGGGAAGAGGGTGGGAAGGGATAAATTGGGAGGTCAAGATTTGCAGATACTAACTAATATATATAAAATAGGTAAACAAGAAGTTCATACTGTAGAGCACAGGGAACTATATTCAATATCTTGTAGTAACCTATAATTAAAAAGAATATGAAAATGAATATACGTATGTGTATGTATGACTGAAACATTATGCTGTACACCAGAAACTGACACATTATAAACTGACTATACTTCAATTAAAATATATATATTTATATGTGAAACAAGGTTTTGTAGGGACATATTTTCATGTCTCTTGAGTACAGATCTAGGAATGGAATTGCTGGGTCACACGGTCACTCTGTGTCAGACTGTTTCCCAAAGCAGCGACACCATTTTACATTCCCATCTGCAGTGTATAAGGGTCCCAATTTCTCCACGTCCTCACCAATACTTGTTACTATTTATCTCTTTCCTTCTAGCCATCCTCATGGGTATAGAGTGGTATTCCATTATGGTTTTTAAACAAATTTTTATTGAAGTGTAGTTGATTTACAATGTCAGTTTCAGGTGAATAGCAAAGTGACTCAGTTATACATAAACATACATATTTTTTTTTCTTTTCAGATTCTTTTCCATCATATGTTATTATAAGAAACTGAATATAGTTCTCTGTGCTATAGTTCCTTGTCCATATTGTTTATCTATTTTATATATAATAATATGTGTCTGTTCATCCCCAACCCCTAATTTATCCCTCCCTGCCCTTTCCCCTTTGGTAACCATAGTTTGTTTTCTATGTCTGTAAGTCTGTTTTTGGTTTGTAAGTAGAACTTATATTATTTTTTTTAGATTCCACATATAAGTGATATCATATGGTATTTGTCTTTCTCTGTCTGACTTACTTCACTCAATATGATCATCTCTAGGTCCATCCATGTTACTGCAAATGGCATTGTTTCATTCTTTTTTATGGCTGAGTAATATTCCATTGGAGATATATATATATATATATATATATATATATATATATATATATATACACACACACACACACACACACACACACACACCACATCTTCTTTATCTAATCATCTGTTGATGGACATTTAGGTTGTCCATTATGTCTTTGATTTGAATTCCCCTGATAACTAAGAACAATGAGCATCTTTTCATGTGTTTATCGGCCATCTGTTTCTCTTCTTTGGAGAAATAACTATTCAGACTCGTTGCTCATCTTTTAATTGGATGAATTTAATTTTTAATTGACTTGTAAGAGTTCTTTATATATCCTAGATACAAGTTCCTATTAGTGATATAATTTGCAAACATTTTCTATCACTCTGTAGGCTCTCTTTTCACTTTCTTGATGGTGTTCTTTGAAGTAATCAAGGACGTTCACGAGGTCCAACTTATCTATTTTTTTCTTTGATCATTTGTGCTTTTGGTGTCACATCTAAGCTTTTGCCAAAACACCCAAAACAGTGAAGATTTACTCCCATATGTTTAAAGAACTTCATAGTTTTAAATCTTATATTTAGATCTATGATCTTTTTGAGTTAATTTTATATGATATGAGATAGGCGTCCAACTTCATTCTTTTGCTTGTGGCTTATCCAACTGTCCCAGCACCACGCGTTGAAAAAACTATTCTTTCCTCCATTAAATTGTTTTGACACCCTTGTCATAAATCAATGTGAAGAGTTATTTCTGGATCCTCAGTTCTATGTCATTGATCTATATGTTTATCTTTCTGCCAGTACCACACATTTTTGAACTGTAGCTCTGCAGTAAGTTCTGAAATAAGAAAGTGTGAGTCCTCTACCTTTGTTCTTCTTTTTCAAAATTGACTATTTTGGGCTTCTTGTATTTTCGTATGAATTTTAGCTTGTCATTTTCTGCCAAGAAGCCAACTAGGACTGTGATAGGATCCAACGCTTTCTAATGTCATGTGTGGTGTCACATTAATTCACTTCTTAGGCCCACCTTTGGGGAACGCTGGCCTGGAAAGCCAAGAGATTGGGATGGGACCCTGAACTCTGCAAACTAACCAGATATAGGACCTTGAGCAATTCAGAGCCTCCAGAAGCGGCGACGATGGTGCGTAGAGGCACCATGCCCACCTCTGCTGCAGGAGCGAATCCTCTCAACAGTGGCCGCCTCAGCGCCGCTCTACACCTCTCTCCATCACTCCTCACCTGCCACTTCGTGCAGCCCAGACTTGCCTTCAAAATCGAGTCCCCACAAACGGGGAAATCGCAGGTTGAGAGGACCAGCACTGACCTCATCATCCGTTCCACTGTGATCATTATGATTACAACCCAGAAGTCATTTACCATATATTCTGGAAAGGAAGTCTATGCAATGTAAAAATAATTTGTACTTCAACTTTAATAAGCTGGGGCAAAAACTGTCAAACAAGTCAATAAAAAAAATGAAAGAAAAGCGTAGAGGAGGGACAAAAGAAGTAGTTTAGCTGCATTAATTTCTCAGTCTTCCATAGAAGGATCCGTACTTACTGACAAGCTGCTGAAGTTGTCAGACATATGTTTAAGAATACTAAAAAAAAAAAAAAAAGCCACAACTAGAAAAACAACCATATTCCTTCCAAATAACTGAAGATGAAGGAGGACAGAACAGACAGCAAACAGAAAAACAGCCCAAAAGACCGTAAAAACAGAAAACATAAGATGACAGAAGTAACATCAAATAGATGCGTTATAACAATAAATGTAAATGGTCAGATTCCTTCCAAAACTTTCTATGACCTGCAAAAGAAAACTATCAAATTTCCAAATTTATGTTGGACCAAAAGCGTTTTACAGGTGAGACTTTTTACCACATAAGGAACAAACACATCCATGGCATGTTGCTGACCAAGGAAGGCAGGCCCAGCTCCAGGACAATGATGCACTTATGCAAAGTCACACACGTCTCCATGCCTGATGTCAGCACAGCCTCACGCAGGGAAGCCGTCCAAGTCGCCCGGCTTCCGTTCACATGCTGCCTTCAGCACTGGCTAACGGTGGGCTCTGGGCTCCAGCGTCTCCAGGGCAAAATGAGGATAGTAAGAATATTCGCACAGGTGGTGTGAGGGTTAAACCAGACAGAGCACTTAGCGCACAGCTAGCTTATTAACTAGCCCAATACCATCGTTATCATTAACATGAAATGGGAGTCGTCTGGACACAGGTATAACAAAGTTAACAATGTCAAGGTTTGGTGTGAGTTTTGCTTTTTTATTAGTATTTTCTGCATGTTGTGAGTTTTGGGGGTTTTTTGTTTTTCTGGGTTTTTTTGTTTGTTAGTTTTTTTTTGTTTTTTTTTACAAAAAGCACACATCAAAACAGATAATTGTTTAAAGAAAGGAGCAGGGAAAGGGGAAGGGCTAGGAAGAGAAAGATAAGGGAGAGAAATGAGATAAACAAGATGCTGACAAGAATGCCTCCCGGGGCCAGAGCAGAGGCCAGCCAGTCGGTCTTCTCACTAAGTCAGGCCGCGCCGGGGTGGCTCCCCCGGGAGCTGGCCTCCCAGTCTGGTCTAGGGAGAGGGGTCAGCAGGTCAAGCCCAGACCCCAGAACCGCCACAGGCCCACCCATCCATCACAAGGCCTGACACCGTCCCCGCCAGGCGCTGGGGCTGACATTTCCCAGGTCTCCCTCAGCACGAAGACCGCGTCGGGGAATGTCCCCAGTCACAAATTAACATTCGCATAAATAACAGGGCGCTCTCCACTGAGGAAGGAAAATGACTCCTGCTGTTAGGAGCAGCTGCCAGTCTCAAAAAGTGGAATTTCTCTTTCTGGGCTCCCGCATCTCACCAGCTGGGCCCCAGCAGACTGTGGCCTTGAGACGTGAGGTGGAGGTGAGCTCACAGAGTAAAGTTTAGGCTCCCTGTTCAAGGTCCTGCCAAAAGACCCCTCCCTGGGCCGCTCTCCCAGATGGCCTCCCCGCCTCCTCAGGGGCCGTGGACACCCTGCCCTTCCCCCCACCCTCTGACTTGGCTAGGACCAGCATGTCTGAGCTCCATCACCCCCAGTCTGGCCCAGACAGGACCTGCATGGTCTGGTCAGGGGGCTGGGGGACAGGGACATTTACCTAGGAGCACCGAGGTCTGCTTTTTCCCTAGATGTGCGTTATTCGGGGCGCTGAGGACGATCAGGATGGGGCTAATGCCCCCGTAATCAATGCCACTGGTGGCAGGGGCCCTCAGCCAAGGTGTCACCAGCCACCTGCAGCCATGGAGCCCCAGATCCTGCACATACTGTCACTCAGCCATCCCGGACCCCCAGGAGACTCACGTGGCTGAGCAAAGCCCACAGGGTCCCACCGTAGGGCCACGTGCCTGGCAACCCCGGGACCATCCCTCCGCGTTCACACCACCTCACTCTCACAGCAGCTCCGATGCTCCGAAGAGGAGCTGCTGACTCACAATTCCTTCCGAAGACGCCAGGGCAGCACCTCCTCCAGCACTTCTGCCTTAGTCTGCTCTGGCTCCACGCTGTACCGCCGCCTGGGCGGCTCCCCCAGAAAGGTATTCCTCACAGTCCTAGAGGCGTAAGTCCAAGGTCACGGTGGTGGCAGGGCTGGTGTCTTCCGAGGCCTCTCTCCTCGGCTTCTAGGTGGTCATCTTCTCCTTGTGTCCTCACAGGGTCACCCCTCTTGGTGTGTCTGTGTCCAAATTCCCTCTTCTTTTTTTGAGTTCAATTGAAGTGTAGTCAGTTTACAATGTTGTGTCAGTTTCTGGGGCACAGCATCGTGTTTCAGCCATAAATGTACATACATAACATTTGTTTTCATGTTCTTGTTCATTATAGGTTACTACAATGTATTGAATATAGTTCCCCATGCTATACAATATAAACTTGTTTATTTTATATATAGTAGCTAGCATTTGCAAATCTCGAGCTCCCAATTTACCCCTTCCCACCCCTTCTCCTCCTGGGTAACCATAAGTTTGTTTACTATGTCTGTGAGTTTGTTTCTGTTTTGTAGATTAGTTCATTCGTGGCTTTTTTTTTCAAATTCTACATATGAGTGATCATATGGCATTTTTCTTTCTCTTTCTGGTTTACTTCACTTAGAATGATGATCTCCAGAGCCATCCATGTTGCTGCAAATGGCATTATTTTATTGCGTTTTTATGGCCGAGTAGTATTCCATTGTATAAATATACAGCTTCTTTATCTAGCCCTCTGTTGATGGACGTTTAGTTTTGTTTCCATGTCTTGGCAAATTCCCTCCTTAATAAGAAGTCACATCAGATAGGACTCCACTCATATGACCTCAGTGTAACCTAACATCTGGAAAGACCCTATCTCCAAACACAGTCACGTTCTGGGGCAATGGGGCTGAGGACTTGGACTCATGAATGGGGGTGGGGGGACGCAGCCTCCGTGCACAAACACTGCCCAGATTTGGGGCTGGCTGCTGGCAGGGGTGCAGGTGGCCCCTGGCCCAGAATAAGACTGGCTGGGCTTCTGCCCAGGGAGCATCTCTGGCAGCAGGAAGGAGGGTCCGCCACCCTCAGTCACACCCCAGGGCCGGCATTCAGACATGTTGGAGCACACCCAAGGCTGGCCTCATGGGACTCCCGACGCGCCCTCCTGCCAGAGCAGACATTCTTGCTCCCATGACGCAGAGCAGTAAGCGCAGGCCCAGGGGGATGGGGACGCCGCACTGCCAGACAAGCAGACGCGAGGACCCTGCCCTCCAACCCAACCCCCCTTCTGGGAACCAGAGGGAGTCCTGCTCCAGAGCCCCACGTTGGGCAGCTCCAGGCTGACGTCGGTCCCAGGGCTCCTGCCAAGGGGCTCCCCACATGCCCACAGCATTCCAGAATTTTCCGGGCTTCCAAGGCCGAGCCTGCACAGCTGCAGGAGACATGGGGATGCAATTCCAGGGGGGCAGCACATCCGAAGATGCCACACCCCTCCCAGAAAGGGTGCCTTCAGTCCCAGGGGCCCGAGAGGCAGGGTCCTGCTCCTTCCCACGTTGGACGCTCCTCCAGCAGGATCCACACGACCAGAGGGGGCATGGGCTCACAAGGGTCCAGGGGTTCAGCCGGTGGACGAAAGCTGGTTAGGTGGGCAGAACTATTACCCAGGGAGCTGTGGGGCAGCTGGACCTCGCAGGAAGCCTGCAGCCTCAACCCGAAATCCCCTTAGCACAGGTATGGTTGGGATGGGGGCAGGGTGGGAGCAGCCAGGGCCACAGCAGGAAGCAGAGACACTCACAGCAGAGAGAGGACGCGCTGCCTGGTGGATGTGCCCTTCAGAGACACAAAGACGCAGGTGGGGAACATGCCAGACGCCACACGGACAGCCCCAGAGCAAGTCCCTGCGCCTCACTGTGCAGCACTGGCTCGGCCTTCTCCTCCCTGAGCCTCAGTCTCCCCAGAGGGAGAAGGCAGTATCAAGAGAGTGAGGTTGGGGGTGTCCTCTGTGCCCACCCATCCTGGGTGCCCAGGTCTGGAAGTAGCCTGGCTTTCCGTGTTCACCATGGGCTGTGACCTCCCTGGGTTCCTGGGCCACCAGCCCCACGCCGGGCATCTCAGGCCTCACACACACAGAGAGCCTGGCACCCTGCCGGACTTTGGTTTCTCTCGGATCTGGCTTCTTTCCTGCTCGGATCTCTAGGGCCCGCCGTAGTATCCGGGGCAGGCTGACCGCCGACCGTCCTCTGCCCGCCTGCCCAGCTGCCTCTCCTGGGCAGGCAGCCCCGCCAGGGCCCGAGGCTTTCCGCTGTCCCTTCTTGTCCAGATTTCCCCAAACCAAAATCAGGCCACGCCATCTGACGGAGGATCTTGTCTGGTTTATTTATGGGAGGAGACGGGGCTATGAGGGCCAGGCTCTCTGGGCTCTGGCCAGGCGAGTCCGCAGGCCTTCGGACACTTGCTGCCTGTATGGGGCTCTCGCTCATCAAGCGCTGAACCAGGCTGGGGGGCTGGGCCCCAGCACCGGTGACCTTGAGACATTTACTAATTCCAGAGCCATATGGGCTGCCTAGCCATGGTGCACGAGCACAGGGCCAGTGATATCCAAAGGCACTGCGCCCAGAATAAAGGCAGGCCGGGGTCGCATGCAGGGGAGCTTGACACGTGGGATCAAGTGCCCCGTGGGATCCTGCTCCCAACAGGGGACCAGGCCCCCGGGTGTCACTTTGGGAGACAGTGGCAGGGTCCCAGTGTGTGAATGGTGACCCCAAGCAGATGCCCGGTGCCCTCCCTGGGCATGGCCAGGCACCCACACACAGCAACACAGCCCGCTCACCAGCAGCACTGAGCTGGCCCTCGGGGGGCCCCCCCGGAAGCCGGCAGGTGAGCTGACAGCAGCTCCAGGCGGATACAGACCACAGGTACCCCAGGCCGTCCCTGAGAGGAGACTGCTGCCTGGCCAGCTGTCAGCACCAGGGGACTGCTTCCGCCTCCTCAGGGCTCCACTCACAACTGTGCTCCCTCCCCAGAGGCAGCTGGCCTCCCCGCCCCACACAAAACGGTGCAGCCGCTGTGGAAAGCAGTACAGCGGCGCCTCGAAAATTTAAAACCAGAGCTGCCGTACGTCCAAAAGAATTGGAAGAAGGGTCTCCAAGAGTATTTGTACACCCACGTTCACAGCAGCATTATCACAACAGCTAAAACACGGGAGCAACCCAAGTGTCCATCAGCAGACGAATGGATAAGCAAAACGCGGCGTATGCCTACAATGGAATATCATTCAGCTTTACAAACAAAGGCGATTCGGACACATGCTACAACCTGACGGACCTTGAGGACGTTACGCCAAGTGAGACCAGCCAGCTACAAAAATACAGACACTGTACGATTTCACTCAGAGGAGGCACTTAGAGTAGTCAATGTCATAGAGCCATAAAGCAGAAAGGCCGCTGCCAGGGGCCGGGGGAAAGCGGGAAGCGGGGAGTTACCGTTTAACACGTGTAGAGTTTTTGGTTTCCCAAGACGAAAAGAGTTCCAGGGATGGATGGTGGTAATGGTTGCACAAAACTATGAATATATTTAACACCACTGAACTGTGCTGTTAAAAATGGTTAAGATGGCAAATCTTAGGGCAAGTATATTTTACCACAATGAAAAAACCATTTTTTTTAAATCACACCCAAGCATAACCAAAGGATAGAGGATCCAACCTGAAGATGTTCTCATTTGCCAAATCCAGAATAACTTCAACAAAATAATAAGTAATGATAGTTACTATGGGGACTGAGGATGGAGACTTGGAAATGGGGTGCCTTGGAGGACCCCAGACAGACCCATAGAATAAAGGACATATCCACAAGTCCATACTGGCACAAATTAATCATTGAATAATAAATAAATAGAGGTGAAGAGCAGCTCTTATCACAGTGGAATTCAATTAATAAACAGAAGCAATGATGGAGGCAGAAAATCGCCGCGGCAAACACCGCAGTAGGGATCGTCATAGGTAAGAATCACCCAGGGGGCTGAAATCGGGGTGGGGGGGAGTATGATGAGAAACAGAAAGCCTGCATGATCTCCAAGGAGCGTCCCACAAGATATTGGTGAATTAGAAGGGAAAAACCAGTAAGTTGACAGGGGAGAACCCCAGCAGATGAGGGCGGGGTTCTCAAAGTGGTAAGGATTACCGTCGCCAACAGCAGGACAATTCGACATCACGCACCCCGACGCAGCACGAGGTGGAGCGCACACCTTTTCTGCAATATTCCTGCCTCCAAACGCATAAACTCAGTCTACCCCGAGGAAACAAACCCACGTGGAGGCCCATTCTACGAAATAACTGACCGGTCCTGTCAAAAGTGCCTGGGCCAGGAATGACAGACTGAGGAGACAGGAGAACACTGACGAGACGCAACAGCGAAATGCCACGTGGGTCCTGCACGTGATCCCAAACCGGAAAAAGGGCAGGAGGCAGAAAACGGGCAAAATTCAGACGCAGTCTGGAGTCTAAGTGATGGCGTAACATCGTTCAAGGGGAATCTCCTGATTTCCATCATTGTTCCAGGTCACAGATGGCGTTAACAGAGGGGAAGCTGGGCCAAGGGCACACAGGAAATCTCCACGCTGTCTCTGCAACTTTGCTTCAGGTCTGAAGTTATTTTAAAATAAAATGATTAAGCACATAGAATTGTGCCCCAGGCCACTCCTGGCACGCTCTGGCTGGTTCATTCTTCACCGATCACTGGACACTTGTCGGGCACATGGTGCCTGCCTCCCCCTGGAATAGACAAACCAGACACGCTGGCTTCACCATGGCATCCCGAGTCTGGGGTGGGTCTCACCAGAGTGGTGAGTCCCAGGGGACGGGGCAGCAAGTGCAAAGGCCCTGATGAGAAAGCGAGCCTGACATGTCCCACAGACACCAAGGAAAGCTGTGTGGCCAATGCGACACTCAGGCCTGACCAGTACCCACACGGGCCCTGCTGCCGCCCTGTGGACACCCTCCAACCCTCTGTCCTGTGTGCATGGCCCCAAAGCTCCAGGGCTAGCACCGAGAGGTTTTCCCGGGGTCCCAGGCAAGCAAGCCACTCCCACTGGCCAAAGGGGTGATTCCTTCATGCCTGTGTGTGGGGCTGAGCCACCAGAGTGGTGCCGCCAGCTTCCTTTTGGTGACTCTCCCTCACATCAGACAGAGTGAGTCCAGGCTCTGGGCTCTGGTGCCCACAGCCTGGCCTTGTGCTTAAGCCGCACGTGTGGGCTGGAACGTTGGCTCCTGTCCGCCGGCGCTTAGCTCCAGGGGTATCGCTGGTCCGCAGCACCCAGTTGCAGGCATCCTTTGGCCCATATGCCCAGGGCGGGGGCTCACAGGCTCCAGGCCATGCACGGGCCGTCCTCGGGGCCACTGCACCCACCAGTTCTGGGCTTTGAAAACTCTTGCTCCGCGTCCTCTCTTGCCACTGAGCCAAGCCGGATGTCACATGCTCGCAGGCTGGTCCGCCAACGGATGGCAAGTCTCGCACAGGTGAGGTGGCCCTTCTCACTGCCTGCTGGTGGCGGCGAGGGGGAGGCAGGGCTACACGCAACATGGGAGGAGACCCCTGTCCAGGGTGCAGGGTAACACGCAGCCTGAGAGCTGTCAAGAAGACGCGGCTGGGTGTGTGATTCTCTGCTTAACACTGTCAAGTTCCCAGTGGTAAATTTAACGTGACCGGAAGAGAACAAGGGGTCCACGTTGTCCTGCGTCCCCTGGGGCAGAGCTGCACTGTGGCCAGCATCCTGCACACCCTGGGGCAGAGCTGCACTGGCAGCCATCGTCAACCAAGCACGGATGGATGAGGACAAGAGGAGAAACACCGCAACCAGCACTAAATACATAGGATCCGGGAATGCAGAAGGGAGAGATCCACAGCACGTCTACGGAAGCAGGCTGCATGGAGCCCAGGCATGGTCGGTAATAACCACACGGCTATTCCTCCCCCACCGTGGGAGGTGTAAACATGCAATCAGCCAGGAACAGCACACTCAACAATAAAGAACACAAAGACATTCTTCTTGGACCCAAGCAGGAAGGGGCGGTGAGGGCACGCTGAGAAGGATCTTTGCTGCACTGATTGGACAGTAAACAAACAGGCTGGTACCCCTTCTCCCCCATCCTCCAAGACCTGCAGCCACACATCATGATACCCTACACGGGCTCATGGCTCTTGGAATCCATTTTAATCAAGTTGTTTAGGGAGTTTAAGATTTGCAGATACTGACTGGTATATATAAAATAAACAAGCACGTACTGTATGGCACAGGGAAATATATTCAGTATCTTGTAGAAACTTATGGTGAAAAAGAATATGAAAATGAATATATGTATGTTCATGTATGACTGAAGCATTGTGCTGTACACTGGAAATTGACACAACATTGTAAACTGACTATAGTTCAATTTTAAAAAATTGTTTATATGGACAGGGCCCTGCAGAAAATGTCTGCCCAGGACCCCTGCCCACCCGGAGACAGCCGTGCCTGGAAGCAGGCTAGAAGAAGTGTTAACAAGGAGCCCGGGTGGAGAGAGGGGTGGGGGCCGGCTCACCCACTTCTGACGCTGTCTTCCGGGAATGTGCCCCTGAGACAGAAGAACCACGAGGTGGCCAACCCGGCCCCCCACCCCACCCTGGAGCCCTGCCCACTGCCCGCACAGCTCCCCACAGCTCTGGCTGGGGCTCTCCAAGGCACCGCATCTCCAAGTCTCCAACCCCAGTCCCCACAGCTTGCCTTTAATTCCCTTCTGCTTAAGCGAGTTGGGATCAGCCGGACATGGCCTGACCTCTGTTTCGTCTTCCCAGAGGCTGGTAGGAGCTCTGTGTGCCAGAGGTCCCCGCCTCCTGCGGTCCCCGGCATGGTGACCTCACCGGTGGGGGCCCGCGGCTCCTCGCTCACACATTCTGAGTAAGTGCTAACCCACAGCCTCCCCTCTTCTTTACGGGGGAGGATGCGGGAAGGCAGTCTGGCCACTCGTCCTCTGCCCTCCCCAGAAATGGGGCCCAACAACCATCCTGTCATTTTGTCCCTGCAGACTCACACTTCCTCAAAAAGTGCTAATCTTCCCCAAAGAGGCCAGGGCACTACGCGTCCCTCTAAAGTAAGTCGGCTTAATTTGCCGATTCACACTCACAGCAAGAGCAGCCTCTTATTTGCAAGGCTTTGTTTTAACAGGTCAGAAATTAGACTGGAAGCGAAAACTGACATCTCAGTGTGAAGTGTTTTCCTTCATAATACGGTGACTCAGGGCCTTGGGCTCAGACATCCGATGTGGGACATCATCCTCCTTCGCCTTGGGCCGGAGCGTGGCAGCGGCTGACGGGCCCTCGCCCAGGACACGGGTGGCGGGGTGGGACATCAGTTTCCCGTGGCCGTGGACCAGAACGTGCCAGTGGCCTGACAGGACCCAGGCCGGGATGGGAACTGGGATTTACCTTCCAGGGTGGTCTCGTTTCGTTTTGTTGTTTGGGTTTTTTGGGTGTGGGTGCCTCCTGCGCACTCAGCTGAGCGCCTGGGAGCCGCTGTGCGGTGCTGACGGAGGTGCGTAGCCTGCCTCCAGAGCTGACAGCCCAGAAACACATCCAATTATTTTGTTAATGCTCTTTCCTAGCAACTCAACCCCATGAACAGGGACGAGGGGAGCCTGGCTAGAGCTCCATCTGGGTTCTGAGCACCATCTCAGTGGGATCAAGCCCGGGGTACTGGGCCCACTCTGGCCCAGGGATGCCAGCAGCCTCAGCTGGTCTGATCCACTTGGCGTCACCCTGGGCAGGCAGCTTGTGGAGCTCAGGAGTGATGACCCGGGGACACCAAACCCTCGGTACCACAGGCTCTGGAAGTGGCAGGGCGGCCTCAGGCCCTGGCCCTCGTCCCACCTGCAGCGTTGCTGCAGGGCCCCACCAAACCTGCAGGGCGGCCTCGGCACAGCGCTCCGGCTTCTAAGGTGGGCGGGCTGGCCGAGTGGGGAGGGACCAGCTTCTAGAGTAGGCAGGACACGTCAGGATTACCCATGAACAGCCCTCGCTTCTCCCATCAGGCTGAGCAGATGTGGGTTTTGTAGACACTCATACAATAACTTTTGTGTTCTCGCACAAATGTAGAGACCCACCCAGGCAGTCTAAAGAGAAGAAAGCCACATGCAGACATCTGGTGTCGTGACCGTCTGTCCGTCGCTACTGCCTCCCAGGTGTTCAGGCCGGGGTGGGAGCTGGGGGCGCTCCTGCTGGCTGCGTGGCCCTTTGGTTTCTGCTCCCTAACCAGGCCTCCAGCTCCCTCCTGGACGCTGCTGGTGGATCTGTCATCCTCACTTTGGTGATGCTGTCACATCACTTGCGGGAGCCGAATAAACACGCTGTGCGTTGGGAAGGAAAGCTGGCTCTGGAAAGACAGAGAGGAAAGTGGGCCCTGCTCCTCTCCTTTCTGGCCGACACTCAAGGCTGGCTGTTCCTCCTCCGCCACCCAGCCCCCTCACCTCCGTCCCGCCCTGCACCCGAGGCTGACCAGCCTCTCCGTGGCTGTCCTGGCAAAGGGAGGCACCAGCAGGAAGGCCGAGGCCGGAGGCGGGCTCTCCTCTCTGCAGTCCACGGGCAGTCACGGCTCCCGCTGGCCATGGTCCCTGAGTCCCTGATCCTGCTCGAGGCTCCAGGAAGCCTGCCTTCACTCCACTCCCTTCATAGGAGGGTCCCTGTGGAGCCAGGTGTCGCCCACAGAGCTGCACTGTCTCCCGGCCCAGGGTGCTGACCCCGGTTCTCCAGTTCGAGACGAGACTTCCCCACTGCAGCCCGTCCCCACCATGAAGCACGCGGGTTAGCCTGCTCCCCGTAGCCAGGACAGACTCGGGAGGCGAGAATCCAAGGCCTGCTCGGAACGTCTGAGCGGCCCGCGAGGGCCTCTCACCGCTGCCGCGGGCGGTCCTGGGCGGCAGGAAGGAGCCACAGCGGGGCGGCGGGGCGCTCTGGAAGGAACTTAGGAAGGGCCACACGGCCACCTTCCACATGCAGGCCCGAACAGCCCTGCCAGCCGAAAGAGCTTGATGGGTCTGTGCTAGGACGAGGGAGCGTGTAGACCACAGGCCTGGGGAGAGGCTGCCTCATCAAAGAGGGAAGGAGTCGCCCCCCTGGGGCACCCCATCTCCAGGGGAAACACCCTCCCAGGCCGTGGTCCAGGGACCATGCACGCAGCCCTGAGGACATCACGCCCCACGGAGAAGATCACCACTCTGGCTACAAGAGGGATGTGTCACCACGGGGATGGCCGCAAGCCGGCTGGGGAGGAAGGAAGATGGAGAACAGGGAACAGGGAATGCTTAGGCCAGAAGCAGCAATGCAGACCACTGCCCGGGACCACGCAGGGCTGCGGCACCCTCAGACGGTCATGAAACTCGGTACAGAAATCAGAGACAATTCTTGGAATAGAAGACGCATATTATTAAAAAAAGAAATAGCAGTGATAAGTAGTATGAGAAACCTAAATTCTACCCACAGTGAAATCGGTTCGGTTTGTGCACGGTTGGGAGCAAGATGCTCCACAGCTTTCCTTGAATCTTAGGGGAACTCAAGTTTAAGAAGGTTGTAGAAACTGAAAGACAGCAGCAAGGAGAGAGCAGGGCGTGCAGAAGGGGACAGACACAGAAAACATAGTCTCAGGGGCAGAAGACAAGGAAAAAATTTAAAAACCACGAATGAACACAGGAAGGGAAGATGCAGGCCGAGGCCCAGGGCATAGAGGAGCTGGGGCGGAGCCGAGGTGTGGTGACCGCAGGCAGGGGAGGGGGAGGCGAGACGCGGAGGGCTGCTGGGCCCTGGCCAGGCTGACGGGTTTCCTGGACAGTAGTGGTGGCCAGCAGAGCATCTTCACGAGGGCAGGGAGTGGCCGGATGCAGCTGCAGAAGGGCCGGCTCCGAGGGGAGGCGCCCTTGGGAGGCAGCACGAGGAGACCTGCTGAGGACCGGCGGTGGGGCAGGGAGGGTAGAGGTCGAGTCCAAGGCCACGCTCTGCAGTGGAAGCCCCCGCGCTGGTGGGGGTGGGGGCGCCCTCTACCAGGATGGCGAAAGCTGCAGGATGGGAGGCAAGACAGAGGCCTTGTTTTCGTTTTGATTTAGGGGCTGAGGATGAAGGTGCTCGGTGGGAGAAGCCAGGACGTCCATTCTGGAACTACTGCCCTTGTGAGCCTGTGAGCAGGCGCGTGGAGAAACAAGCCAGGTCTCCGGGAAAGGCTGGCCCAGCCACCAAACGCTGGAGGACAGTCACGACGGCTCTGGGAGGAGGTGCAGTGGAAGGAGAAGGGGTCAGCCCCCTAGGCCTCCTGCCGCGTCCAGGTGGGTAGAAGAGGTCCAGGGCAGGGAGAGGAAAGCCAGGAGCGGGGCGCCAAGGGCGACACGGTGATAGCAGGGAGGGCGCGAGCGAGGCCTGAGACGTGGGACGGCCGACCGACCACACCCTGTGGTCAGGGGCGGGAAGGGACCACTTTCGGTGACGCGGGGGCAGCGGAGGAAGTGGAGGACGGAGGTAACGTGTGTGCGAAAGCTGGGAAGTGGCCAGCAGCCCCAGGGACAGGCAGGGCCACGGCTCAGGAGCAGTAACCCTCCTATTGGGCTTCGAGGGGGAGCGAAGGGGGAGGCGGGGGGCAACTGTTAGGCAAGCTGACAGGGAGCTGGAGTGGGGGGGGGCCGTCCCACCAGGAGGGGACACGGCCACCCAAGGTCTGTAATCAGAAATTTGAAGGCAGATCCTTCAGAGCAGCTGGGGACTTCCTCCTATTTGCAGGCAGGAACGTGAGGGGGTGGGACAGGGTTTGGACCAGAGATCCATCAGGGAAGACAGAGACCGGGCAGGCGGGAGCTTAAACACAGGCGGCGCGTCCAGGTGGGACGAGGAAGGACGAGAAAGCAGGGCAGGCGGAGATAGGCTGGGGGGGCGGGCAGGGCCCCGGGGCGCAGGTCAGGGAGAGAGAGGGGCCAGCTTCAAAGCAAGGGTCAGGGCCACTACCTGGTGAGACCAGCTCCCCTGTGTGTCCCTGCGGGTCGGGGGGGGGACGAGTCACACACAGAGACACAGGTCCCCTGTGAGTCCCTGCGGGTGGTGGGGGGGGACAAGTCACACACAGAGACACAGGTCCCCTGTGAGTCCCTGCAGGTCGGGGGGGACGAGTCACACACAGAGACACAGGTCCCCTGTGAGTCCCTGCGGGTCGGGGGGGATGAGTCACACACAGAGACACAGGTCCCCTGTGAGTCCCTGCGGGTGGGGGGGGACAAGTCACACATAGAGACACAGGTCAAGAAACAATGACAAAATCAAGAACACAAGGATCACAAATAACTAGCGATGGGTTTACTTTTTGGTTAAAGATCAATCAATTTGGGTTTTTCCCTCTGTCCTATGAGATCTAACTGGCACGCAACACTGTAAGTTTAAGGTGTTCAGCATAATGACTTGACATTATACATACATAATATTTCAAAATGATTATCACAATAAGCTTAGTTAACATCCATCACCTCGTATAGTTACAAAAAAATTTTTTCCTCGTGATGAGGTTTAGTTTGAAAAAATAAATGGCAATGCTGTTTAGAAAATAAGGAAAAATGCCAAAAGACAGACAAAGAAAATGCACTCACAGAAAGCAAAGGGTCTCTAATGTCATAACAGGAGAATTCAGACCAGGAAGAACGAAATTGCTCTAACAGCCCCTGTTTTATTGACAGTTCATGGTAAAAGTACGCAGCCACAAAGGTTGCAAGCCCAGAAACGCAGCCCCCACTGTTAGAAACAGGACGAGAGAGTGACCGAAAGATGGTGACAGAGGCATTTCCAGGGCATCTCTCAGCTGATGACAAATTTTCTGACGGGAGCACAGAGGCACAGGCTGTTTTAATAATGAAACGAGCAGGGCTGATTTACGGGTGGACGGGAACACTTATGACCCAGGGCACATGGAAACATTTAGAAAAATTGATCCAGCCTCTCCCGCCAGCCTGGGGGGAAGGCCCCGATCTGTCACCCCAGCTCCCCCGGGCTCCTCACCCTCAGCTTCCTGCCCCCCAGCCCCGCAGAGCCACGAGCTGGGTCCCCACCAGATGCCGCTTCTCTAGAGGCGAGGGGCTGTCCCCACCTGGCCCCTGCCTGCTGACACTCCCTGGCCAGAAGCCGCCATGCCTGCCACGCCTGTCTCTGGACGTGCCCTCCTCACAGCCCCCTCACCCCAACTTACAGAGCCTGGACTGGGTCCTCGGGCCCCCTCAAGGCCCCCTGCTCCACTTAGGCCCTGGTATCATGGGGCCGTGACCCCCAAGCCTCCACCCACAACTGATGAAGCCACTGGGGGGGGTGACCCCCTCACCCATTTCCTGCAATCTCAGAGGAGGAGGAGTTCCTCTAAGCCAGAACAACTCACATGGCTCCACCACCCCGCCGCACTCAAGAATGGCACTGGGTCCCTTGTCCCTCGCCTGGCTGTAACTCCAGCCACCCTCTCTGCAGGGCTTCTTTCTCTCGGCCCAGCCACACGCCAGGGTATCTTCTCCAATTCTAAGCAAGCAAACCCTGCCTCTCTCAGTTATCACCAAACTTCTGCTCCCCTTCACCCCCCCTTCCCAGCAGGCTGGCCCCCAACCTGCACCTCCTGCCCCGCACGCCCAGCACCCATGCCCTCTGCCCCACCTCCAGGGAGATGCACACCATCCTCTGTCAGCTTCTCTCCGGCCCCGTCTGGTTTCCATGGCACCAGAGGCTACAGGTTCCTTCTTACCCATTCTCCCTGTAACACAGAACTTGCATTCCCTCTGAAAGCCCCTCTAACATTTATAAAGCTAAGCAAACACCAGAGACAAGAACAATTTCAGAAATTCCCCAAGGCTCAGAGCACCCAGGTCATCCGCCATGCTCATAACTCAGGATGAGTTGGCCTGGACCAGGGCATCTCTGCCACGTCTCCATGGAGACAGGCTCTTCTCCTTCCTCTGGAGTCTGGCAGCTGAGGATGGTGCCTGAAGCTCCATGGAGCCTGGGATGCTGGCTGGGTGACTATGGATGCCCAGACACCTGGTGGACAGGCTCTCTGGAGCTGAGACAGAACCCGGGGATGCCTGGGGGTGTCTGAGGGGCTTCAAGTGGAGGTAGGGGGCAGGCTCTTGCAGGAAACTGAGTCTGGGCTGGCTAGAGGTGGGTGTCACTGAATGGGTGAAGAAACCTGGTTTAAATCCACAAGGATTGGAGTGGCTGTGGAGAAAAGGGAACCCTCCTACACTGCTGGTGGGAATGTAGTTTGGTGCAGCCATTATGGAAAACGGTATGGAAAGTCCTCAAAAACCTCAAAATAGACCTACCATATGATCCAGCAATCCCACTCCTGGGCACATATCCAGAGGGAACCTTAATTCAAAAAGATACATGCACCCCAGTGTTCATGGCAGCTCTATATTTACAACAGCCAAGACATGGAAGCAGCCTAAATGTCCATCAACAGATGACTGGATAAAGAAAGTGTGATGTATTTATACAATAGAATACTACTCGGCCATAAAAAAGAATAAAATAATGCCACTTGCAGCAACATGGATGGACCTGGAGATTGTCATTCTAAGTAAAGTAAGCCAGAAAGAGAAAGAAAAATACCATATGACATCACTCATATGTGGAATCTTAAAAAAAAGAAAAGAAAAAAGAGGACACTAGTGAACTCATCTATAAAAGAAACAGACTTGCAGACATAGTAAACAGTCTTATGGTTACCAGGGAAAGGGGGTGGGAAGAGATAAATTTGGGAGTTTGAGACTTGCAAGTGTCAACCAATATATATAAAGATAGATTAAAAAAACACATTTTTTCTGTACAGCACAAGGAACCATATTCAATATCTTGTAACAACCTATAATGAAAAAGAATATGAAAAGGAATGCATGTATGTATATGTATGAAGCATACACTGTACACCAGAAATTGACACATTGTAACTGACTATACTTCACTAAAAAATGAATAAAAATAAAAAGAAATAAAAAAGAAATACATCCACAGTCACTGAGGTCTAAAAACATTTGGGCTGTACTAGGAAGTAACATCAAAGGAACAAGGAAAAACCTAACACCCAAAACAGCCTAAAACCTTGGCAGGGTTTTAAACTTTCCCCTAAATAACTCAGGTTCTTGGAATCAAAAGCGCAAATACTTTTTTAAGTGACAATGAAAATTCAGCATAACAAAACGAGTAGATGAGACCAAAGCTGCCACCAGAAGCAAACTCACAGCCTTCAAATGCTCCACAGTTATGGAACAGCATGACAATAAGTGAAGTGGGCGCTCAGGAAGGCAGAAAGAAGAAAAAGTTACCAAAAATAAATTATAAAAATAACATGCATGATATGAATCCCATTTACAAAAAGAAAAAATACATCCATGTAAAAAGATGGCAAATGGTCCCCAAAATCCCAGTCACGGCCGTACTCACTTCTTTGGACTCCGTAACAACTAATGCAAACGCACGTACTATCCTGCAGTTCCAGCGGTCAGAGGTCCAATGTGGGTCCCCCTGGGCTGAGACCGAGAGTTCTGGGAGAGAGACTGCTGCTTTGCCTTCTCCAGCTTCTAGCGGCCACCACATGCCTCGGCCCCTTCCTCCACCCTCAGAGCATCTTCAGCTTTCTCTCTCTCTCACTCTGGTCTCCTCCTCCGCCTCCCTCTTCCATGTTTAGGATAACTTGTGATCACCCTGGGGTCCTGGACCACCCGGGAGAGTCTCCTGATCGTGAACTCTGCTTATTAGAACCTCACTTCCACCTGCAACGGATTCCCCCTCGTCACATAGCAGAACGTGCCCACAGGTCCCGGGGACTTGGACGTGGGGCCTTCGGGGGCTGTTATCCTGCCTCCCACGGTGGTTTTGTCAAAATAGTAGGCTTTCATGTGTTTTGTCTTCTCCCTTGAGCTTTTCTTCACTATTTGATGTTTTTGGTTTACAGTGAGCGTGTGTTTTTCATGCTGCAAAAATAACTTTTAATAATGAACATAAAATAAAACTAAAGGTAATAATAATAATAATAATAAACCCTCCTACAGGCCCCACTGACGCTGCCTTTGAAATGCTGTTTTTGGTCAGGGTTTTGTCCTCCTTTCCTGACTGTGACCTGCCTGAGGACAGGGCAGACCCTCTACTTTCTGTGTCTCTAGCACCAAGCACAGGCCTTTTAGCACGGTAGGCTTAAGCAAACGTTTCTCGAACTTACAGTAAATCCCTTTACAAAGGAGGCTCCGGTTCTGGGGGAGTGACATGCGCACCCAAAAATGCACTTCAGAGCTGAGAGCCAAATAAACACAATAATATTACTGAAAAGTCTTCATACATAAAACTTAATTCAGAAGCAGTCTGGGAACAGCAGGCCAGCAGACAGATAAAGTGTTATTGCCTGGGCTCTGGAGGAAACTCTGCCTCTGTACAGAGCTAGGATAGAGATGCTAAAAGCCAGAAGGCCCCGCAGGGCACAAGGCAGGCCTGAGCACAAAGCCCCTGGCAAACACTTGGTTCCTCACCTTGGCCCCAAAGGACACACTGGTCCCAGTGCAAGAACACCCGACTGTGAGCTGGGTCAGGCTCTGGGGGCTTAGCCTGCCCCTGTCCCCCAGGGGGACACCCTAGTAAGCAGAGGGCATTGCTCAGAGGCCAACCTGGCTACATCATCCCTGAATCCCCCAGGCCGAAGGGAAGAGTGAACTGGGCCCAACTGAGACCTGTGTGAGGATTCTAGATCAAATCTCTGCCTCATCACTTCCAAGCTAGTTGACCTCTTTTGGCCTCAGTGTTTTTACGTGTAAAATGGAACAACATTACCTATTTTACAAAATGGTCAAGGAATAAAAATAAGATGATGAAGGTAAAGCTGGAGAACACAATGTCATTATTCCCATTTTACAGACTGGGAAACTGAGACTCAATGAGATTACATGACTCTTTCAGGGTCAGACAGCTAATAACTGGCTGACCAGGTCTGCTGACCCCAAAGCTGGGCTCTTCCCCCACCCCACACTGGGACAGGGAGTCCCCAGGGGGCTGCCTTGTGGCTCATGGATGCCACCCAGACACAACCACAGGGGCTCATTAAACATTCTGTGGTGTCCACGCGATAATGCTGGGTGGGGTGGGGGGAGTTGCAAAAGGAACTCAGTCTCTGCACATCAACGTGGCTTAGGTCCTCGGATTTATTTTTGAGCAAAAAATGCAAATTACAGAGTGGCAATTATAGAATGTGTTTTAAATACATATGTAATATTTTTAAAGGAAGGAGAGAAATACACAAACAATTCTCTATGTTTTTCTCGAAGCACATTTAGGTGCATGTAAACACAGAAAAAGATCTAGGAGGAAATTTTTCCAGTGCCCCCATTCCCTCAGAGAGGTGGGGACCAAGAGTCTGGGCGGGGCCGGCCAGGGCTTTGCCCTAATCTGCACAGCTGTAGGTTTTGCAAGAACATATTCAAATGACTTGGGTGATTAAAATATAATGAAAGTAGATGAATTCATTGAAATTAGAATTTTTCAGACCTTGCTGTGAAATCTCCAAGGGCAACCCAGGGACGCGTGGGGGAGGCCAGGATGCACACACAGGATTCCTAGTCCTTACCCGCATCTGAGACGAGACAGTGCTGGACGGGAGGGAGGAGGGCTCAGGGCAGGTGCCCCACCCCAGACCACAGGGCACAATTGTGTTTGGGAGCAAACCGGCCTGGCAGTGTGGAGCACACATGTGCACACACACACAATCACACTCAGGTGCACAGACATACAAATACACCAAACACACACACCATACCTCACACGTGCACATAATTGCACTCTATACACACACTGAAATACATGCACTTACATGGACACACATGCAAACACACACCTGCACGGCTCACACACACACACAGTGCACAACCTCACACACGTACCTTAAACACTGTCACATGGACGTATACCACAAATTTATGCCCACACGCCACTCAAACACACATGTAAACACACACTCACATACACTAGACATACACAAATGCACACTCACACCTACTACCCGAACACACACACACAGGCACACATTTGTACACACCACTCACCATACTCTCCCAGCTCACATACTCATATTTCCTTTCACATACTTTCACACACCTCCAGCACTCGCAGACCCTCAGGGCCGGGGCAGCCTGGGAGCCGGCAGAGGCCCCAGGGAACTCCTCCAAGCCTGTGTTCCTGCGGGAAGGCAGCTCCGGGAGGGCTGTCTGGCTCAGCAGGCCGCAGGACGGCAGGGAGCCCCCGCTCCGTCCACCCGCCCCGTTGGACCTCTAATCTCCAGAGCCAGGCCCCACGCCAGCAGAAAGCCAGGCAGATGAACCCGACCTTGGAACTGGGCCCCGGGAGAAACAAAGCTGTGAGATCACCTCCCGTAGCACCAGGCGCGCCTGCACTGGGACAGCAGTCTGCGCTGGGCGCGCTCAGGAGGGGACCCTGGAAGTCCCAGCGCCTGTCCTGTGACAAGGCCCAGCGGGATCTAGGGCCCGGGGGTTCAGGGAGCTTAGCTGGGCGAAAGGCCCCCAGGGAGACGGGGGTCAGGCAGCTGCTGGGTGGAGAATGAGCTGAGGGGTCCACCCCAGGAAGCCAGCTCCTCCCCTGTGATAGCCCCAGAAGTGCCAACCCTGGGCCTGGGTCCTTGGGGTGAGTCGGGGAGCCCAGCACGTAGGAAAGGATGAACATTCACCAGAAGCAGCCAAGAGAGGAGGTGAACCCTCAAAAGAACCAGTGGCCAGCCAGCCCAAGCCCCCCACTGCCAGCGCCCGCACTGCATCCCCGCCCCCAGTCACCCGTCCCTGCCGTGCACCGCCATCCACCCCAGCAGAGGCTGCAAGGGCATCGCGACCTCTGTGGAGCCCATCAGCCACCCCAGGGCTGCAGCATCCGGCTGGCCCAAGCTGGGCCTTGCCCGTCGTGCGAGGACAGCTCTGTAGCACAGCAGAAGCTTTGCCCACAAGGGCTCAACAGCTGGAGGGGACTGGTCCCAGAGCCCACCGTGCCACAGGGGCTGCCCTGGCCAGGCTGCACCGCTTGCAGGCAGCACCACAGAGCACTCCAGGCCGGGAGCCAGGGCACGTGAGCCCATGTGACCTCCATTCCCCACACAGCTGCCCAACGGAATCTCTGAAACATGAATCAGACTTGCCCCCAAACCCTCCAGAGGCTTCCCACAACGTGACTGCCCTGTCACCTGACTTTCCTTCACTCAAAGTTCCTGCCACGGAGACCTTCTTTCTGTCCTTGGCACACTTCAACTTAGCTCCTGCCCCAGGGCCTTTACACCTGCTGTTCCTTCCACCTGGAAGTCCAGGTCTCATCTCAAATGTCACCTCCTCAGAAGGACCTTAGCTGTAAGTGTCCTGTCCCTGTCACGTTCTATCTTGCCGTCCCGTTCTATTTTTTTCATAACGCCATTTCCCAATAATCGCCATACGGGTTCTTAATTGGGTCACCATCTGCCCTCCAACCAGAAGATCTCAGGAGAGTGGAGTTTTCCTTGCTGGACCCCAGACCAGCACCCAGCACCTCAGAGGCACTCAATTAATATGGGAAAGTAACTTCACCTTAGGAGCCTCCATTTCCCCTACTTGCGTGGGGCTTCCTTCTCAAGGTCACTGTCACACAGTGGGCCAAGTTCACTGCCTTCCGGTGTGAGCAGGGCATGCACAAGAGGAAGTATAAAAGGTATGTGTATACTGAGAGTCCCGGTGCTCTGAACTCTCTCTGGTTTACAAAACATTCAGGCTGCTTGCTTGGAGGTGGAAGACAGGCACTGGGAGCTGTCTGACACGGACTGTCTTAGCAGCGGGGGAATAATCTGAAGGGATGTCGGGAGGCTCTGGGACCATCTGACAAATGACCGCCTCGAGGATCCACAGAACTCAGCAGCGCCGGGAGAGAGCACTTGAAATACCAGCTGGAAAGGTCTTGCACGCCAGCTGGAAGGAAGCTGCAAAGCCCCACGGGCAGGCAGAAGGCGGGCACTAGGCAGCCACCACCGTTCCCAGAGCAAGGGTGCGGGTGGGCGAGGGGCTGCAGGGAACCCCTGCGGCGTGATAACCACCCCTGAGAGCCCCATGCAATAGATCCCAGCATTTTCTTTTCCTAGACAAATACTTTGAAGGAATTCTTTGTAACTGTATTCACAGAATAAATTCTCCCCAACAGTGCGCTGATGGGGATGGAAGGGGTGAAGCCTTCTCCCAGAAAACTGCCTTCTCCTCGGGGTGGTGGGCCCAGGGGGTGTGTCAGCAGCCGCAGATCACAGTGTGGCACCTGGGAGCTTGCTAGAAATGAGGAATCGCGGCTGCCTCCCAGACCTGCAAACTGAGACCTGCGCTGTCGCAAGTTCCCAGGTGATCTGACGCTTTACCAAAGTCTGGGACGTAGTAACTTTTCCGTGTGTGTGTGTGTGGTGAGAGCACATGAAATCTACTGTCTTAGAGAATTTCCAGGATCTGGTACAGAATTATTACCTCCAATGTGCATGCTGTAAATTAGATCTCTGTCCTTACTCACCCCGCATAACTACAGCATCGTACCTCTGACCAACAGCTCCCCACTCCCACCTCCAGCCCCCCATCTCTGGTAACCACTGCTCTGCTCTCTGCTTCTGTGTATTTAAACTTTTTCAGATTCCCCCTATCAGTGAGATCACGCAGCATTTTTCTTCCTGTCTGGCTTATCTCATGCAGCACAATGTCCTCCAGCTTCATTCGCATTGTCACAAATGGCAGGGTCTCTTTCTTTTTTTAAGATCAAATAATATTCTGCCATTGTATGCATACATATACATCACAAACCTTCATGCATCCGCCCACCCTTATGATTACTATAGTATCATTTCACTAAGCATATGTGCATCAAGTCACCATGTATGCCTGAAAAATAAATACTTTTTATTTAAAAGAATAATCAAATTTAATTTAAACTAAGTCTGGGACACGCCACTACAGACCGTCCAGGGCCCCGTGAAGGTCAGCAGAGGCCCCTGGCAGAGAACCCGCCTCCCACCACCTGGCCAGCAGTGTGGCCTGGGTTGTGAAGTTCTTCCCGCTTGCCCCACCTCACTTTCCCTGGCTGTAAAATCAGTGGACTCCCTTGGCCTGGAAGAGGCTTTGGGAGGACCAAGGAGCGGAGGCTTGGAAGCCCTGGGGGAGCGGGACCTCCAGGGCATCCATCAGCCTCCTGGTGACGGTGAGAGGGCCACCGTGCCACACCGAGCGAGGCCACACTGCAGAGTCAGGGAGGCCCTGTCCCAGACAGACCACCCATCCCCACCACCCAGCACCTGGAACCACACCTCTCACCTGCCCCAGGCCACTGCCGCTCACTTGCTGGCTCGTTCCTCCCAGCCTTTGCCCCCTCTTCCACTTTGGGGTAGGGCCAAGGACCCCCTGAGGGCAGGACCAGGGCTTGCCGTCCACCGTCTCAACGGCAACAGGAAACAATTTTTTCAAACCACTCTCCAGACCAGATTATATAAGGGAAAGATGCGTATGTTCAACAGATGCTTGCTCGGATGTCGATCCTCCCCAACTTCTCTGAGCAGGAAAGCCATCCCCGCTTCTGCTCAGACCCCGGCCCTCCCGGCCCGGAGGAGCTGACCTCTGGAAGGACCTGAGCGCGGCCGCGAGCCCAGCCCCTCTCCGAGTGCTCTCGCTGGTTTCCACAACATTAGGGCCCGGGGTCGGCGTGGCCACTGCTCCGGGGCGCAGTGAGCGGCCAGGTCCAGCCGGCTGTGAGCAGCACACGGGGGATCAGCGTAAGCCCGTCGGCAAAGGCCTGGCCACATGGAGGACTGGACGGCGGACATCTTGCCTGCCCTGCAGAAGGGACGGCAGAGATGACGGAGGTGGGGAGGGGACAGAGTGGGCGCTGGGACCCCAATCACACTAAGGGAGGGATCCAAAGCCGCCTCCCTGGTGATGCAAGAAGCAGCAAAGATGCAACTGTGTTGTGTAAAGGTCCACAGGGTGCGGTCCGAAGACACGCTGCAGCCCTAGTTCCCAGGACTTGTACATGTTGTTACCTCATATGGGCAGCAAAGGACTCCATGTATTCAATTAGATTAAGCATCTTGAGGTGGGAAACCATCCCGAATTATCAGGGTGACCCCAAATGCAATCACATGTCCGTTTCCTGACGAGAGGGAGGCAAAGGGAGGGCAGACGGACACACAGAGAGACGCCATGTGAACACAGGAGACACTGCAGATCCTGCAGGGCCTTGGGGACAGCAGTGATGGGCCCATGTGCCAAGGGGTGCCAGCCACCAGCAGCTGAAAGAAGCAAGGAACGGATTCTCCCCTGGAGCCTCCAGAAAGGGCACAGCCCTGCCAACGCCGATTCTGGACTCCAGAACCGGGAGAGAGTACATTTCTGTTGTTTAAGCCTATATGGGCAGTAATCTGTCACATCAGCCACGGGAAACTGATCAAAGATGGAACCTCAATATGGACTAAACTGGTGGCAGAACTCTTCTAGGAGATTGGGCTTGTCAGGGAGCTAAATCCTCATCCTCCGTGGCAAGAAGTCAATAGATAATGTCAAAACCTGACACACCAAGAAACAGCACTAGAAGGGAGCTCAAAGGCACAGTAGTAACCGCCAGAAGCAGCAGCCTGAAGCCCCACAGGGGCCCCCTTCTCGGGAACGGCCCATGAGGAAGGGGTACACACGTGCACATGCTCAGCCCCAGGCACGCCCCCCAGGCACTCTCACACAAGCATGCGTCCTCACATTCACACATGCACACCCGTTCATGCACTTATACACAGACACACGCACTCAGAATGCACGCTCACATTTGCCTGCATCCTCACATCCATTCACACCCACACACGCGTGCACACACACACTCATACTCATGCACTCGCACTAAGCCAGAGGGGGTGCCAATGGGGGGTCCCCTGACCAGAGCCAGGGTGTCAGTCCTGGCACCAGGGGTTCCTGACCAGAACCTGATGGGGGCTCCCTGCACCCCCCCCTCCCCAACACACACGGCCACCCGTGGCCACCCGAGTGCCGACCTCCTGCACCCACTCTGAGGCTGTGCCAGAGTCAGGGCCAGGGACGGCACTTTCCGGGCCCCAGGGCCCTTCCTGTCCCCTCCCTGCCAGGTCGGCCCCGGTCCTTGTCTCGCTCAGCTCTCGGGAAGCACCTCTCGCCAGCCATCTGGGGCTTGGCGGGGCCTCAGCCTCCTGGCTGCCACGTCTCACTCGGAGCTGGGCGGGCGCCAGCTCTGAGCTAAGTGAGTGCGGGCGGTGGAAGGCGATGCAGGGAGCCGGGCAGGGACCGAGGCTGCTCCTCCTCCCACATCGTGGCACAGACACTGTTTTCCCTTCCCTTTTGAAACAAGAGTAGTAAACCCACCAGGCTTGACTTGGACCCCCTGGCTCATGAGCCCTCCTGCCTGCTCACCCCTCCGCAGCCCCCAGGCCTGTCCGTCCTCTCACAGCATGGACTCTGCCACGTCCCCACTGGATTATGGCCCCGTTTTATGGATGGGGGAAATGAGGCCTGCAGGGGCCAACGTGCCCACCAGGTCACAGAGCCCATCGGGGCCAGAACCCAGGCCCCTGGCTCTGGGGAGCTGCCCCCTTCCACCAGCCCTCAGGGCCTCTGTACACCCTGGCCACACCCTGCCTCAGCCTCTGGTCCGGCTGACTCGACACTCATCGGGCTGGGGTCCCCACACCTCCCTGTGCCAGGGCCAGCCAAGAGCCACAGGAACATACATGCACCCTCAGCATGGCTCTAGGAGCCTCAAGCCCAGACTATGCAGACAGAAGCTCCCCACTTTCTCTCTGCCCTGCCTTCCCCTCCCTGGGAGCACGGTCAGCAGTGTGCCCCCCTCCCAGCCACGCAAGCCAGGAGCATGGGGGTTGTCCTGGATTCCTCCTCCCTCCCACTCGTGTCCCCAAGGCTCGGTCCTTCCACTTCCCAACTGTCTGCCACCGCTCCCCGCCCACTCTCCCTGCCCCTGCCTCGGCACAAGGCGCACAGCTCTCTCTTCTATTCCTCCGAGGGTCTCAATGCAGGCCCTGCCCGTCCAGCACAGCCTCCAGCCCACCCCACAGAGTCCTACCCAAGATGCACATCACAAGGCGACTATGGACAAAAGTAAATACCCCACCTTCTGGAATGCACCGAGACCAGATCACCACATGAGGGTCGTGTCAAGGTCCTGGGGCCAGTTGGTTGCGTTCTTGTCAGTGAAGTGGGGGTGTTCCCAACTTGCATTCATTTCCCACCATCGTTAAACCCAGGGAGCTAGGATCATGGGTCAGGAAATCGAAGCTGAGGTCAGCAGGCGCACCAGCCAGGCGTGGGACACCAGCCAGCTCCAGGACATTCCCGCCCACCTCTGTTTTCCCACTCACTGAAAGGGTCGTGAGCCCTCCACCCACACAGCGATGAAGTCACACTCCCTGGGGGAGAGCGGTCGCTTCGGAGCAGGACTGGTGCTTTAAAAGAAAAACCATGCCCAGAGCAGCCTACAGATGAGGGAGAACTGAAGTAAAGATAATCTGTATTCTCAGAGAGAGAATCAACAGCACTGGAGACACGGAGCAGGAGTAAGCCGCTACAGAAGACCTGCGGACGACACGTGGGTGTAGTGGGAAAAGGGTCCAGAGGCTGAGCTACACAGCAGGGCAGACGGGCCAAACAGCCAGCTCAGGAGCTGAGCAGCACGGTGGGTGCGCTCCCTCTGGATGCCCGGGGATTAAGAGAGAGAAGGCGCATGAGGAAAGTTAAACGATGTGGGTGAGCCCCAGGAGGAGAAAAGGGGCCGGGGACAAAGAGAAACAGTTGAAGAACTAATGGCCAATAATTACCCCAAATTAGATGAAAGATTCACCTTAAACGGATTCAGAGCTGATCAAGACATACCCGAGGAAGAAACCCACCGGACACATTATCATGAAACCCAAGAATATCAAAGACAAAGAGGAGGTTCTGACAGCTCCCAGAGAGAAAGAGCAGGTCAGCACAGAGGAACGCGTTCAGACAGACATGCAGCTCCGGGATGGAGGAATGTGCACCAGGGGTGACAGACAAGAGCACCAGGAAGCAGTATTTGCAAAGAATCCAAGAAAAGAATCTGGCAGGGTGTGGGGGGTGATCACAGGGGGAACGGCCCCTTCCTGAGGCCAGAGTGACAACAGCACAGAGGAGGGCGGCCAGCAACACAGGCCACCCCAGAACAGAAGAGTCCCAGGGACCCAGTGGGGCAGCACCTTGGGGACACTTAAACAGCTGAAGTTGGGGGGCACCTAGTAGGCAGTCCCAGCCATCGTATCGGAGGCTCACTCCACTGTGGACATGGGAGGTTCCTGCCTCGGTCCCTTTGAGGCTGTCCACCCACAGAACACCCCCTCACCCCCTGGGATGGCATTTCAGACCCTCCGCACACTGTCTCCAGGAAACTGTGCTCCCGGTTCACACTGCGTCTTCACAGTGTCCACAAGGCCTGGACAAAGGAAGGATGGAGAAATGCGGTTGAATGAAGGAGTGGGAAGAAAGGAAGGAAAAAGAAAGAAGGGAGGGACGGAGGAGGAGGAGGAAAGGAGGATGAGAAGGAAAGGTAGAAGGAAGAAACCAAGAAAGGAAGGAAAGAAAGAAATGCCAGCTAATTCTTGGCAACACACAAGGGCAGAAATGCAAGGACAGAAGCAGGGCCCAGCCCTCCTGCCGGCTCTGCCCGGAGGCGGGAGCCAGTCTGCAGCGGACAGCCATTCCCCCAGCACCCTGGTTCCTTTCCTCCAGATGGCTTCCTGGTAGTTCCTCATAAACCCGGGCTTCGGTTCTGGCTAGAGCCGTCCTGGTCCCTGAAGACCGGCTCAACTGGCAGAGCAGCTGACATCACCACACAGTGTCACACTGCGCGGCCAGCCTGCCCGGGTGGTGCACTTCTGACCCCAATTTCTGTCACCAATGCAACAGGAAGGGAGTGTGAAGATCCCAGAAGCCCACAGCCCAGCTTCACATAGAGAGGGAGAGAGGCAAGCAGGTGGGGGTCCAGGGAGGCAGTGACACCGTCTACAGTGAGCCTCGTCCACAGGGAAGGGAGACCCAAGGGACACGAAGGAGCTGAGAGGGCGTCCCTCCCCGCTGGTCGCACATCACCATGCTGCCACCCAGCTGTCCAGAGGGGAGGCCAACTGAGGGACGGAAGCCGGACCTCATGCCCTAGACCAGAGGCAAGAGCTGGGTGGCCGTGGAGGACCACTGGGCTCACTGGCGGGACGCACACACTGGGACGCTCCAGGAATGCTGTCGGCATCCAACACCACGTGCCCCAGCAGTTACAGGGAAGCCTCACTTACTTGCTTGTGTTAATTACACAAGTATTACGTAAACGCACTTTCCTGTGCCTCACCTGTGCGTCACCCTGCCCTCCACTCCTCCTTCCACTTCTCCCTACCTGCCTCGTCCACACCTGTGCCAGCGCCTCCACCTCCCCACTGGACGCTGCTCTGCTCAACCCGGGTACGCAGTTCATTTGAATTTTCTCCTCCAGACAGACACAGAGGTACTTTCAGACTGCTTATCTCACAGGCTGGCGGCCTGCAAACCTGCAACCCGGGGGGACCCCAAGGCCTGGAGCACGGGGTGGGCACCCACCCACCAGGTGCTCCTTCCCCCTCCACACCGCAGACCAGCCTCCTCGCTGCCGCCCGCCCACAGGGGACCCACAGCATCGCAGCCCTGGGGTATGTTTCTCTTATTGCCAGTGCAGCTCGGGGTTTCTATTTGTTGGAAAGACATGGGTCTCAGCACGCATCTAGCTGAGGACCTGCCATGTGGCCGGCACCAGCTGGGACGCCGTGGGCAGGTGAGGGGAGTGGTGCCAGCACGCAGGGTGGGGATGGGGCTGGGCCACAGTGAGCGGCAAGCAGGTGTAGACTGAGGCCCTCTGGGGTCCCTAGGGGGCCGTGCCCAGGGCTGGCGTGAAGCTGGGACACGAAGAATGGGCAACAGGGAGTCCAATCCCTGCCCTCCAGCAGGACCCCCACCCGCAAGCCCCTCCCCAGGTCTCAGGCAGGCTCATCCTGGGCCAGATGGCTGCCCTGGCCACGAGCAGAAGGGCCCTCCCTGGGCCCGGCAGGTGGGGCAGGCCAACCCCTCTGCCCTGCTAGCACACAGCCCCGCCCCAGGGCCCGCAGCGCCCGGCCACCCAGATGGAGAGCCTGGGCTTACACGTCCCCCGCAGAAAGGGCCACGCGTCTCAGAGCTTAACTAGCCTCTTCCAATTAGTGGGGATAAAATGGCAGCGCTTAGTCCGAAGAGCTGCAACATAAGATTATTAATTAAATGCACTGCCGCTGCGCCTCCGCGCACAGGAGGCCAAGCCCTCATTAAAACGGCATGAGGCTGAAGCAGGGAGAGGCAGCAGAGGCAGAGGGGGAGCCAGACAGGAGACAGGGAGAGGAGGGGACAGCGGCGGGGGAGAGACACGGGGCAGACAGGGACAGGGACGCAGGGAGGGGCCCCACTACAAACCCCTTTTGGGGAACTCAGTCTGCTACAGCTGCTCCAAGGCCGTTCTTAACAAGGCTGGGAGGCGGGAATGAACCACGTGCATGCAATAGGTGCTCTGGCAGACACTGGGCCTCCTGTTTTTGAAACCTGACAGAGACAAGAGGCACAGCCCAGCAGCCAGCAGAGGACAGAAAGCTCCTGCCCTGGGCCTGGGGCAGGGGCACTGCCAAGGCCCCTTTGCTCAGGCTGGGGCTGTCCTCCAGGGCGACTTCCTGGGAGGAGCACTGATGTCACTCTCCTGGGCCCCAAGACGTTGAGCTCTGGCCTCTCCTGGGGCAGGAGACCTGAGGGGCCATCCAGGAAGGTCAGACCCCAACCCAAAGCAGCAGGTCACGGACAAAGTCGGCCACTGGGCAGGAAAACCTTCTTAACCGTGCACTTGGGGAAAGGGCTGATGCAAGCTGACTTCGCTTCCCCCCTGCCTGTTATTTTTCTTCTGTTTTCCTCCAGCCGTGAGTGACATCTTGTGAAAGATCACAGGTTATTCTCAGTTATGACGGTGGGTGCCCAGCAGCTATCCCCTCGACACACACACATACATGTGCACCACATACATGCATGCACACACAAGTATGTACACTCGTGCACTCCTGCATCCACATGCACCATACATGCACCTGCACACATGCATCCCATGCACCCACACATTACACATGTGTGCACATCCCACAGCAGGGACAGATCACATGGGGGAAAAGGAGGCATATGACCCAGGCCAGGCCAACCCAATCACAGTGAATACAGCTCAGGGATAAAGACTTGCCACAAGTTAGTCCACCAGATTAAATCCAGAAACTACTGCTGAAACTACTGGAAAAGAAAAGTTGTTTCCCCTGGGGTCATTAAACCGTGAGAATGTGCGGTGGCAGCAGCCTGCAGCCGTTTTTTTCTGCGTGAATGAAAGAGCATGAATGAAATCAACACTGAGGGGAGTAGAGCCAAGAGCTGGAGAAAGTAAGGACTGAGCATTTATTTAAGTACCTGGATCCAGCCATACCTGAAGCTCAGAAGCCCTGGATTTTTTTTTCCAGATTTATTAACCAATAATTTTTTTTTTTTTTTGCCTAAGCCAGTTTCATTTGGCTCTGGCACTTGCAGAATAACTACTGACTAATACATCCTTTGTCCTTCATATGTTCAAACTTTCCCTCTCTCCAAGATCCCTGTCCTCCGTCTATGACCAAACTCAAGCCAACTAAGATCCTCTGAACACGTAACTATATATGGTGATGGATGTTAACTAGACTTATTTTGGAGATCATTTTGCATTATATAAAAAAATCGAATCATTCTGTTGTACACCTGACACGAATATGTTTGTCAATTACACCTCAATTTAAAAAATAATAAAACTTAAAAAACAATTTTAAGTGACCCCCCTCAAATTCTCTATGCAAAGAGGCAGAGTTCAAGCAGACACACACATATTGTGCACATGTGACCACTACACGCATATACGTAGACTCAAATCCTAAGAGGAAAAGTCCTCTTCAGCCGGACCTCTCCCCCTGCTATGGCTTCTGTCCCCACAACGCACCCTCTTTCTTCCACTTCCTTGCCTCTCACGGACCTCTCATCTTGTCAGTCTTGCTTCCACCCACTCCCCACTACCTGGCTCTAACGTCTGCAAAGCCCCCTCTCTGCTGCTGGACCCCACACACACTGATCTGCAGCCTCCCACCTCACCAGCCCATCCTCTTGAAATTCTCTCATCCATTAGCAAGCACGGGACCAGCCCCTCTCAGGTCTCTTCTGCCTCCGGGACTTGTCCCCGTGGTGGTGAAGGGCCAAAGAGTTCCATCCCTCCTCCTGACTGTCTCTCCTTTGGTGCCCACCCTCCCTCGGCAATGATACCCACAGCCCTCTGCACAGAGAGCCCCTGCTTGAGATCTGCTCAGAACCTGCGCTTCCAAATGCCTCACTCCTCCCGGGAAACTGGCCCAGTGACACACCCTCCCTCCCAGCTGCTCCTCCTTCCTGGTCAGCAGACCTCTCACCCTTCCTCCCACCCACCCATCCACCCAAGTCAGAGGCCTGGAAGCACTTTTCCTCATCTTCTCCCTCACTCCCCAGGTCCATGTCTCCCAGCACCAGGAGGGCCCAGCCTCTCCACCATTTCCTAGGTAGATTCTGCTGCCTCTGGCCACAGATATTGAGGTGGGAAGCCTCATAAAATAGACTGGCAGGACCCTGAGGCAGGGCCACTACTCTCCTGCCAGCGCCATCCGGTTCCCTGGCCCAGCGGCTCTCTCTCACTTTTTTGCCTCTGAAGCCGCTTACTTCTAGGAAAGTGGAACTTACCCCTTAAATTCTACTGGTTCCCTGAGCTAACTCCTGATTGGTCCATTTGTAGTGCTTCATTTGCATGGAGCTCACTCCTGATTGGTTATTTCTCTCATTCCTGATTGGTCCATTTCTACAAAGCTTATTTCTAATTAGTCAACCTTATCTGCATATGATGCTGCAAAGTGTAAACTGGCAGCCTATAAAAGCCTGTGTAAACCTACAGCCAGGGTCCAGAGCTTGGAGTGTTAACTTCTCTAGGCCCACAGGCGTAATAAATGTAATAAACCTGAGTTCTCCAACTTTCCGAGTGCTGCTTGGTCTCTCGCTCAGATCCAGGTTGCTGTCACAACTGAGCTGTAACACTGAGCTGTAACACATTTTTCTGCAACAGTATCAAGGCAGAACATTAGATGATCCAGAAAATGTCTGTTTTATATAGAGAGTGAACAAAAGCAGCTCAAAGAATGTACAATACAGCCTTTTTTGTAAGTATCTTCGTACACACGTGCATATATGTGAAAAACACACAGTCAAATGTTAATGGGATTACAAACTATTTCAGTTTTCTTCCTTTGGTTTATTTATGCATTCTCTTTTATTCAATGCACAGGCACTCTTGGATTTAAAGCAAACAGGGGAAAAAAAAAGTTGTCAATCATTGTAAACCATCCCAGGACCGCTGGGGTCGAGCATCTCAGGGTCAGATGGGAGATGCAGGAGTCGGGAGAGGACCTGAGGCTGTGCCCCTAACCCATCCCTTGCTTGGATTGGTCCTTGCCTGGACTCGCCACCCCATGGTTGAGGCCCTGGAGGCTCCTAGAAGTGAAGTGAGTTGTCCAAGGTGACAAAAGGAGTGAGCCCAGAGCCCAGCTCTCCCTTCAGCACCAGGTCCCCAACACAGGCTGCCATCCACGCCCTCAATTTGGGGCAAGGCCTGAAGCAATCCCGGGGCTCCCGCAGGGAGGAAATAGAGCTGCATCGCCACGTAAGACACCCAGGAGACACGGGAGGCCGGGAGCCAGTTCTCAGCAAGGTCATTGCCAACCACGGAGTCAGGGAAGCCTCTGGCTGCCTCTGAAATACAAGAAGCAGGACAGGAGGCCCCTCTGGGAGGGCAGCAGGCGAGGACCTTGGCAGCTCCCCGGGCAGGCGGGGCCGAGGCCGGGCGGGGCAGTAACCCAAGTGTGGCCTCTGAGGAGCTGGAGCGGCTGGGGCCTTCCAGCAGGGGCCCAGGAAGGCTGCAGCAGGAGGGCTGGGCCTCAGCTCGGGGCGCCACCGAGGAAAGGCGCCTGGCAGGGCTTCTGGGAGAAGCCCCCGGGTCCCCCAGTCACTCTCCCTCCTCAGTGCCTGCAGGGGCCAGGAGGACTGGATCCTGCCCATAGACAGGGGCGGGCAGGAGGCAGAACCTGAGCCTACCCGGGCCGGGCCCACCGGCCCCTGGCAGCCAAGGAACCCTCACCAGCCTCCTGGCTGGCAGGGGCTGCACAGGAAGTGACAGAGGCCCAGGACCCTGCAGCGGCAGGCACCAGCCCAGCGCGGGGCAGGGAGCTGGTCTGTGCGATCGATGTAAAATCCATCAGCGGTCCCGGCTGACCGGCCTTTGGTGGTGTTCCCTCCGAAGCAGCTGTGAATGGCAGTGACCTGGTGGGAGGGAAGACAGTGCAGGGAGGGGGTCCCCGCAGTCCAGGAGGGCCTGGGCACCCCACCCTCCGGCTGCAGGACTCCCAAGCTAGAGACACAGAGAACCCTTGGGGGAGGAAAGGGGAGCAGGACGTCACCCCTCCAGCCGGCCATGAGCAGAGCAGGACCTTGATCCGGACACCTCACCCCGCCACAGGCCACAGCACTCACTGGGGTCGCTCGGGGCCACTATACTGGATGCCAAGCACTGCGCACCCACAGCAAGGAGTCTACCACTGCCCTCAGGGAGCTCCCCGGAGGGCTCATAACCCAGGTTCCGTAAATTGAAAAAGAGAACTCCATCTTCCACAACCACAAGCAGCCAGCATTGCCCCCCACTCTGGGCGGAGGCAGCAAGCCCACAGAAGAGGCAGCGCCGGTGCCCGTCACGACGGCCATGACGGGGCCTCGCATCTCTCACTCCTGCCGCTCCAGACAAGGCCAACCGGTGTTTACGCACAGCACGATCCAAACGACAGAGGCCATGACACGTGCGGCTGGGTCGTGTTATTTCACACAGCACTAATTGAAAAGAACGTGAAACCCTGGTACACAAATGTCCACGGTGGCACTACTCAGAAGGGCCAAAAGGGGGAGACAGCCTAAACGTCCCTCGACTGATGAATAGACTTAAAACATGGAATACAATGGAATATTGTTTTGTTCATAAAAAGTAATGAAGTTCTGACACATACAGGAACCTTGAAAACATGATGTCAACTGAAAAAAGGCAGACACAAAAGGACAAATATTGTGTGGCTCCATTTATAAGAAAAGCCCAGGAGAAGCAAATCGAGAGAGTCAAAAAGTAGGTCAGTGGTTCCCAGGGACTCGGGGAGCAGGACAATTGGGGGTGACAGCCAAAGGGCATGGGGCTTCTTTTCAGGGAGATGAGCATGTTCTAAAAGATGAGGGATGGTTGCACAGCTCTGCAAACATGCTAAAGCCACTGGATTTTATTTTAAATGGGTGACATGTATGGTGTATGAATTATATCTCAATAAAGCGATTGCCAAAAAAGGCACAAGGACAATAAAAAACTAAAAAGCACGTGTACTGCTGTACTATACTTTTTTTCAGTGTTACTAGCTCTATTTCAATAGGATTTGTGTTCTTTTTTTTTAAATTAAATTAAAGGCATTTAAAATTATGCCTTAAAATTATCATTCTGATAAAGGGTCCATGGGCCTCAGCAGACTGTCAAGAAGGTTCCTGACACAGAACGGGCAAGGAGGAGGCAGGCCAGGAGACAGAAGCGGAGACGCAGAGGTGTCGCCTGCCATGACAGAGCCAGGGAAGGCCTCCTGGAATTGGGGGGGGGGGGGGAGCGGTGAGGAGTTGGCCAGGCATGTGGGATTCTCAGCACTTAAGACAAAGGCCTATGTTTACAAAGCTGAACAGATCTGAGAATGACTGAGGTCAAAATGCCTGTGAAAAGTTTGGAATTTTGCTTATTTCATCAATTCGAACAGAATCAACTGCCAAAGGAAACATATGAATAAATGGATTTTTTCAGTCTATTCTGTTTCCATGAAAATATTCCATAACGTAACAATTGGCTTCTATCTAGCTGAACTCACCTAAGTCTGGCAGACCTGGAGGTCATGTGAGTCACGTCAGGGGAGAGGAACACCTCTTGGGCAGAAGAGACAGAATTTTACTAAACTGCAAGTCCTAGGAGGGCTGAGCCAACTCAGTTTCCATTTGTCTCTGAATCCGTTGCTCATAGGAAAGTACCTGCCCTGAAAAGAGACTGAAAATACTTGATAAAAAGAAGTTAATGAATGGCCTGGGGTCAAAGTTCCTTGACAGTTTCTAAATCATACAAAAATATTTCAAATGTATCACTCATAAGAAAGAAAAACGTGTATGTGAGTCTGAGATTTGGATAGCCATGTCAAGGGGTTCATTTCTGATTAAAAACTGTAAAACCAAAAAAAAAAAAAAAGACAAAGGCCCAGAGATCCTTGGAGACCCCCGCTCCATCCGCTCTGCTAATGCAACACCAGGTGGGCCCACGGGGCCCCCGCGTCCTCACCCAGTCGCACCCTTGACTTGTCTTAGGCCCCAGTTAAAACCTCTCACCCTCAGATGGTTTTTAGGTTCGACTGCAGCCTAGACAATCCGTCCCCCCCAGACCTGTGACAAGGGCTGTGTTCAGCATGGGCAGAGCCGACATCTGATGGGAACGGACAACCCCCAAGAGCTCTGCTCCAGGCCCACAGGATGGAAGAGAGGGAGGCAAAACAAGCCGGAAATGCTGACTGGTCCTGAGGCCTGTGGTCACGAGGGGCCCTGAATGCTGGTCTCAGGGCCTGGGCTTCACCCGGTGGATGAAGAAGAGCCACTGGGAGCGCTCGGGGAGAGGGCAGGCAAGGCAGACCGGGGCAGGAGGAATGGGAGGCAGGAGCAGAGATGAGATGGGCAGAGGGCCGGGAGACAGGCAAGGCAGCGAGCCCCTGCGGCTCCCCCCAGCAACAGCAGCCCACCCTTCTTCCGGGTACCCAGCCCTCCTTGTCCAAGCCTCCGGCCGCTGGAGCCAGTGGTCATGTGAGGCGGCTCTGCTCCCTGCCCCTCCCAGAGCCACTTGCTTAAAGCTTGGCATGTGGCCCCCACCCCGGGGGTGGTCATAGGACCAGGCCTGGCCAACGGGAATCCCTGCTCCCTGCCTGATCACAATGATTGCTCAAAGCTTGACACGTGACCCAGCCTGAGCCAGTAAGAACCAGCCTCGGAACCCTTACTAAAACCCCAGGGGAGAATGGCTTTCTGCAGGGCTGGGAGTTGGTGCCAGGTGGGGCTGCAGCCCCTTGCTGGGGAGAGCCTGCTGAGGCCAAGCCAAGGAGAAGGGAAGAGGAGCTGAAACAGGACAGGAGGCCTGAGCTCCCCATCTTGGCCTGAGTTGGTTCACACTGGGTCTTCTATACTTGCAGTGGCAGGGATCCAGACCCGGGGAGGGACAGGGCGGCGGCACCAGCTGCACAGGTGTTGGTCGAGGGCCGGACCAAGGCCCCAGCAGCCTCTCAGTGACACCTTCCAAGATTCACGTCCAAAGAAGAAATGAGAGGACAGGCTCTCCTCTTTAGGGGACGGTGGGAAGAAGGGACATGTGCCCCTCCCTTCCCTGGTCAGTGGCCCCAGACAGCTCTTCCCCGACAAAAGCCGCTCCTCTGTCTTGCAGAGTCCACTCACCAACCAGTCCTGCATTTCCCCTCCCCAGCCTGCCCGCCAACAAGACGCTCTTCTCCCCTTCCAGGCTGGAAATCTTTTCCACATCCTGGCTAATTGTATTCAGGTGGGGAGGATTTGGTGGAAGAAATGGCCTGCACATGTACACATGTGCGCAGGCGTGATGTGCGCAGGCGTGATCGTATGTGTGTGTGTGTGTGTGTGCGCGTCCGTCCACCCCCCAGCCCTGGCAGCTGCCCCACGAATGCTGTGTCGGCAGGAAGGGACGGAGGACCCTCGGCCTCAGTCCGTGTCCTGACGGGCTCTCGGTGATGTCAGCGGCTCTTGGCCTCGTCCAGTAAACATCTGTTCTCCTTATTCTGACCCAAGAATTCCATTTCAGAATAGTCACGGCCTCATCTGGCAACAAGTCCCAGGCTGCTTACAGCCTGAGGCGGGGAGAGCATCCCACCCAGGGGCCTGCCGGCCCCCAGCCCTGCCTGCCCACTCCCCACACCCAGCCCAAGCCCAGCCCACTGAGCACCCAGAAGTGATTAATATCTGCACCGCACTTCCTGCGTCTCCAAGATGTTTCACACTTTGGTTCCTCCTAGCAGCGCCCTAAGCAGAATACCACCTCGCAGGAACAAGGACCATTCCCTGCCAAGTGCCAGCCGTACTTCAACAGCCCACCAGAGGACTCCCTGCCATCAAATTCACCTTCCACAGATGCGACACAGGACGCGGCTCTGCGAGTGACCGAAGGAGCCAGGATCGAACACGGGGAGGGACTACGTCTGACTTCAGAGCACCAAGCCCCGCACAGAGACGACAGTCCATGAACTGAAATCATGAGATGGAGGCGGGAGGAAGAAACGACCGGCTCCTGGGCCCCTGCGGCACCCACCTCAGTGTAAGAGAAGGTCTCAGGGGCCGACACGGGGGCCACGCGGGGGAAGAACGTGAGTGAGGCGAGCGCGGGCTTGGGGGGGATCACAGGGAGCCGCAGAGACTGGGGGGCTGCCCAAAGCTGTGGGGTCCCTTTGGGGGGCTCTGGCCCTGCTCTGCTCCAGCCCTGGGGAATCCAGGCCTTGCAGATGCCCCAAGTTCTCAGAAGAAACTGGAAATCTGGAGCTCTGGAGAAATTTGTCAAACACTGAGAAGGCCAAGCAAAACTTGTCTGTGGGTGGACGCGGCGCGCAGCCCGCCAGTTTGCAAACTCTGCCCTGCACAATGAGAACACGGAGCTCCAGAAATCGTCTCGTTGTAAGGGGCAAGGCAGGGACTCAAACGGGGCTGTGAAGTCCAAAATCATTCTGAGTTCCGGGTTATACCTCTGCGTCTACCTGAAAGGGTCTCACGGAACCACTTCCTCAGCTGAAACTCACAACGGTCTTCCAAAGACAGGCGTTTTCCTGCCAGCCCTGCAAACAGTCCTGCCCAAGGTACACTGCTGTCCGGCTGTTGGGGGTCACCTAACAAGCCACACCGGGCTGAGAGAGGCTCCCTGACCTAATGGGGGCCCGCCAGTCACTGCTACCCACCCCCCCAAAACCAGGAAAAGCAAAGCTGCCCCACCACAGGGGAGTGAAGAAGGGAGGTCACAGGCCCAGACGTGTCCACCTTGGGTCTGCCGCCTGCGGCGTTCACGGGAGGGAAGCAAGACCTGGTCCCGAGATGGCGACAGGCCAGGTGCTCTGAAGACATGGCTGTGGCTCCCGCACAAAATAACTAAAATTCAGTTTTATACTCTAACCAACATGATGAGACATAAAATGAATCAATATTGAAAAAGAAGACATCAAAATACTATAAATTGTAGAAGCCAACTGCATACTTAGAAAATCCTCCCCTACTCCCCACCAAAAAAGTCCACCAAAAAAGGACAAAACTAATAATATGGAAGTTGGTGAAAATGCCTAGATGTGAAATAAAGATAGAAACTTGCGCCTCTGGAAAGCAGACATGGGAAGTAGTCTTTGCCTTTAGAGAGGTTTACCTTTAAAGGATTTTTTTTGTGATTACCCATGTTTTGCATTTATGCCACTGTGATAATGGGAGACTGATTTTGCTGAAACACAAGAGGAAGACGCGAGTTTGGGACAAATGACAAGAAACAGGGGGGACCTGGATGGGGCTGGGCTTGCCAGGTCCGTGGCGGCTGCCTGGTGTTTAGCTGCAGCTGCGCACATGTGTATGTACTTTGTGACACACTGCTTTTAGTTCCGTTGGCTCTTTGGGAATGAAAGTGTCCAAACTCTGAGAATATTATTAATCTGGAACAAGTAGGTCCCAGGTATTCTGAGTAAGTGATCACCTCCTGTATCCTAGATTCAAAACATTCCTAGACATTATAGAATCCATAATAATCTACAATAAAATTTAATGGAAGAAATCCTATTCACAATGGCAATAAAATTCTACCTCTTAGTAATAAACCTACTGGGATCTATTTGAAAAGATTAGAATTAATATCCTTATTTCCCTGAGAAAAATAACCATCATGAAGATGTCATTCACTTGTTCAGCAGACTTGCTGAGGTCCTGCCGTAGGTCCTGTTACGCTATTTGAAGCATGCAATGTCATCCAAAATAAAGATCCTTTTCTGATATTGTTTAAGATCATAAGAAAACAAACCCAAAATCCATTTGGAAAATGGATAAAAAAAAGCCAGAACATTTTTTTAAGTCATGATGGTGATACTTGCCCTATCAGGTATTAAAACATATCAGTAAGCAAAGGTAATTAAAGATCCCAGTGTAGGTGACAAGAAAGGGGCCAGAAATAAGCCAGATCACCTCCACGAACTTCACAGATGAAGAAATGCACATCCCAAAGTCAGGAGGAAAGGGGTTAATTAGTAAATGAGTGGTGCTGAGACCATGGGGTGGCAATTTAGAAAAAATATAAATACTTAAAAAACAACACGCTATTCGGTACAGGAAACACACTCCACTCGAATTAAAGAAGTTAAATATTTAAAATTCAAATCAGAAAAAAAAAATCAAAACATAGGAAGCACTTTTTTGAAAGGCTGATTATCTTCTACAGCCTAAGTAAACAGAAGACACCCACAGGAGGGGCCTGGCAGAGGAGAGCAGAAAGAAACACAAGTCAGCAAGGTAAAACAAAAAGAAACTCAGTGAGTGTCAGTCTGCCCGAGCTCACGAAGGGTTAATGCCCAGCCCGAGGAGGACCAGCCAGCTTCAGAGGAGGAGGGGCAGGTGGGGAGCGGAGCAACTACAGTTATCACACAAGCGGGAGTCTCAGCCACAATGCGCTCAGATCCACACCCGCATGATTAACCCAGAGTGAGGCACGGAGGGGCCCAGCCCAGGCCCTGCCCTGGAGCCGAGTTCATCCCACAAGAACCAGGGGCACCTTCAGGCCGGGGAGGACTTTGAGGACCCTGCCCCACAACAGGACGGCTGGCGGCTGAACGGAGCCAGTCTTCCAACTGCCCTCCCCAATCCTGCCCCATCCACCGCGTCGCCCAGATGACCACAGCCTCCTCAGCCAGCAGCCCCCTGTGACTGGCCCTGGTTCTGATTCTCGTGCTCCAGGTCCCGCAGAGAAGAACGCAGCAACTCCTGTGACCTTGATGGTGAGGGCAGACGCCCGGCCCACGCTTCCCTCCCCTCTGGTGTCCACCGTCTCCACCCAACTCTGGCCACCCTCTGCCTTCTGCTCCATCCACTCCCAGACCCTGAGTAGAAGCCAGCCTCATTCGTCCCCTTGCCCAGGTGCCCTTGTGCGGGACACCACCTGCACAACCTTGCATGGCCGCCCTGGGGCAGAACACAGCCTCATCTGACCGGCCTTCCCAGTAAGGACACAGCCAGCCAGGACCTGGGCACCCTGGCAGGAAAGATGGCACCCAAAGGCCAGGCCACTCTATTTGAGGCGGGGGCTGCTCTGGTAAGGCGGGGTGAGGCCTTGACCCTGCTTGCTGGGAAGTGCACCAAGAACTCAGCCCTCCCCTGCCAGCAATTAACCCTGCCTGTGTGGGTGGCGGGGGGGGGGGGGGGGGGTGGGATGTGCGCCTCGGAGGACCACAAAGCCTTTATCTAGAGCTCCAGCTGCAGCAGCAGGAGCCCAGGCTCTGGACTCTGTGTGAACCGGGATAGGTCACTGCCCCTCTCTGAGCCCTGCTTTCCTCCAAGTACACTGGGACGATGTCCCCACCCCTGAGTGTGCCTGCTGCCAGTGGGGCTTGTGAGCATCATAGAAGGTGGTTCTAGGACTATAGAATGGGGCTGAGTGTGCAGCCAGTGATGAAGAACCCGCTGCCCAGGAAGGTCACCCCGGGAGGGTCACCGAGGTGACTAAGGGGGCTCCCCTCACTCTGAGAAAGAAGAGGAGAAGAGAGCAAGGAAAGGGAAGGGGGAGGGGGAAGGCAGGGAAGAGAGGGAAAGAAGGAAGGTGAAAGGAGGAAAGGGAAGGGAGAGGGCTCTGAGCGGGGACCCGGCACCACCCCACACCCCCCACACCCCTTCCCATGACAGCATCTCTCCAGCTGCATCTGGAAGCTGCTCAGGAAACAGGCGCTGTCCGCTGAGCTGAGCCCTGGCCCTGCCAGGGACCTGTCCTCACTCTACACATGCAGGTCTCGGACCAGCCACTCCAGGCTGTGACAGACCCACAAACCCAGGCCCCCAGACCTCAGCTTGGGGCTAGTGAGCTCAGACCAGTGGCTAATGGTCAGGGGAGAGGGGAGGGGAGGGGAGAGGGCCGGGGGCCTCACAGGGCCTGCGGTCTGGTTCGGGGCATCAAGGAGCACTAAGGAGGACCCCCCCCCGCGCCTACACTGCCCACGGGGTCTGCAGCCAAGTCCCAGGTGCCCGCTATGTGGACAGTGAGTCGTTGGGATGGCCATGCAAGGGGCTGCACTCCCTCTCCCAGGTGAGGGACCCCGGGCACAAAGGGTCAGGGTCCAGCGGCCCAGAGGCAGCTTCCCTGGCCATCATCACCTTCCACCCCAACCCCCTCATGACATTCCTTTGGACTAAAGGCCAGACGGCCTCACGCCCCATCACTACCTCACAGACACACGCCCTCCAAGGCAGGTGACATTGAAAGTGGAGAAACTGAGGATCACAGGCCAGCACGGGGAGTGCAGGCCCCCCCAACCTGGTTCTGTCTGACCTCCTGCCTCCTGACCCCCAGGTCCTGCCCGGGGTGTCGCTCACAGCTGCCCCAAACCCCTGCCTGTCTTGGGGGGAACAGATAACATGATGGAGAGCAAGTTTATTTTGATGGGCCATAGATTTCCTCTAAGAGGAATTTGGAAAAAGACCTCCTAGAAAGGCGCGTGTGGACACAAAGGTAAGAGTGTGATGTAGGGGGCCTGTGTGGCCAGGTACCAGTGGCTCAGAGAGGTGGAGAAAGCCTTCAGTGGAGGAGGAGTCAGGAGGCTTGCCCCAGAGGAACTAGAGCATGAGAGAGACATCACTGAGAGGAAGGGAACCTGGCCTGTCAACTCCCCCACACGTGGGCTTTCTAGGAACCAGTCCCTGCTCCACAGGGAGCCACCTGCACGGCTCACAGCTGGACAGTGCAGCCTCCTCCAGCTTCCTCAGCAAAGCTCCCCGCACCCGACAAACGCTTCCTCTGAGTGGGTGACAGCCGTGCACAGGGGCTGGCTTGCATTTCGGGGCCAGCAAGCATGCAACTGAGGCCACCCGGCAGCAGCCCTGAGGCCCAGGACAGCAGGAGACACAGCCCTGCGAACTGTTAGCACCTTTGCGGGGGGCGGAGGGAGGTGTTAGACACATTTTATCTAGATTTCAGCTCCTTTGCTGATAAAAATGGGATCTTAGAAAACTAGAATTCAGAGGATATTGCCTTCTCATGAAATCCGTCTCAGTCCACGAGCAAGCATTATATTAAGCAGAGAAACGCCGGGGGCATTGCCATCCGAGCCAGGCGCAGGCACTGATACGCAAAGCCACTGCTGCTACTTAATGTTACTCTGAAGGTTCTAGATGGCACAGATTGAAAACGAGGCTCCGCAATTATCATAGTCCACAGACTGTATACCTAGAAGACGCAAGGGAATTCACAAAGATGTATCACAATTAATGAGTTCAATCAAAGAGCTTGATAAAAGATAATTACATAAAAATCAATAGCCTTCCTGTATACCAGCGATAGATGGAAATGATCCAATTCGCAATGGAAAAAGAAAAAAAATCCTTGAAATGGCCCTGCTTTAAAACAATGGGCGACCCGTATGAAAAATGTGTAGTTGCTTACTCAGCAACAGGAAAGCAGAATTAAATCAATCGGAAAACACACCATGTTCCTGGTAAATACTACAAATTGTGTCCATTTCTCCTTTAATTGGTTTCTAGGTTTAATTTAATGTCCATCAAATTCGCAAGGGATGCTTCTAACCTGACGAAACAATTCTAAAATTCAATTGAAGGAATAAACAGAGGTGACCAGCCAAGAAATTTTTGCAGAAGAATAACAGCGAAATGGGAAGTACCCAGCCAGATGTTTCAAAGTAGCACTATCCAAGAAATGTAACACGAATGCCACATGCAGTTAAAAAAAAAAAGCAGGTGAAATTAACCTCAGCAGTATACTTTAATTAACCCAACAGAGCCAAACTATTATCTTTTCAACTTGTAATCAATATTTTTAAAATTATCAATTAGATATTCCATATTCTTTTTTTTTTTTTTTGGTACTAAGTCTTTGAACACTGGTGTGTATTTTACATTCGAGAGCACTTCTCAGTTCAGACCAGCCACATTTCAAACAGCCAATAGCCTCGAGTGGCCTGCAGCTACCACGGCGGACGGCTCAGCTGTCAAGTAGCCAACACATTACATATTAGAGTTTAAAGCTCTGATAATGAACATAACTCAGTACCAGGACAAGAACAGACCGACAGAAAGAGAGGATTTATCTGTGATGCCGGACCAGCGGGTTCATTTGCAACTGACTGGAGACAGTGTGTGGCATAACTCATTTTGAAATTATATATATTCTCAGCTCCTGAGCCCCTTTTTAATCACACCTTCAGAAGCTCTGTCCCAACCAGACTGGCCGCCGCTGAGCCCTAGACATACCTTGCATGAGACATAACTACACCTATTTGCCATGTGGCCCCCATCCCAGCTTTCAAAACAGAAATATCCAGGTTCAAAGAAGAATCCTTGAATGTTCTGCTCACAAAAACCAGCAAGGGCCAGTCCCTCCAGCCTGAATGGCCCAGTGCCTGCTTCCTCAGCATGGGAGCGAACCACATGCTGGCTCTCAGATGGGCCCTGAAACCATTTGTAATATCATCACCATAATAAAACTATGTGTCCAGGACTCCAAGACACACATTTCTCTCATTTACCATGTCCGAACTCAGGGTGAAATCAGTGGGTCTTATCCCGGCCGCCGGCTGGGAGCCACCGTGAGGTGGCAGGTGTGGCCAGGCGCACACCGGCTCCGCCGTGGGGTTTCACACTGCCATCACTTCGCTTGGGTTACACGCAGGGTCAGCACTTCTTGTGTCTGAGACCCTTGCCGTCCAAAATGTCTTCGAGGAGTCACACGACGATGCAGAAAAATTACAGAGTGTGCAGACAGGCACAGAGACAACAGAGCGTGTAGCTGTGGCATCAGTGAAGAATGCCCCTGGAGAAATGATCGTAACCCCATTCCTTTATCAAAGAGAGGTCACCACCCAGAAGCGGACAAAGCCAGTCACATACCAAGTAAGCAGAGCGAGTGAGGCGGGAGAAACAGCCCACCTCTCGGAGCAATTCGGGGCAGAGTGGCTGCTGCCTACGCCTGATGGGACTGCAGATGAGGTGTTGTGGTGCGGTTCCATTGGGAGTGTCCCCTCTTTCTTGATGTGCCCTGTAACTGATGGCACTTTCAACGCAACGAAACACAGAAACGGCCAACATTTCCCAAACCCCAGGCCTGGGCTGAGTGCTCTGCCAGCACCCATCCTTCCAAAGCCCAGCGAGACCAAGGAATTGAGATCCCCAGGCTCAGGTTTTCCAGGCTGCCCAGCTGCACAGGGCAAAGCTGACCACGTGATCCGGCAGCCTCCAGCTCACACTAAGTCCACTTATCACCGAAACGTGCAGGGCAGGGTGGGGCTGCGCAGAGCCTGCCTGAGCCTTGGTCCTGGATGCCAGAGTTCTCTCTGCCTCAGAGCGGAAGCTGTGCGCCCCACTCCACCGGCCCCGGAGTAGACATGCAGGGTAATTGAAATTCATGGATGAGCCCGAGGAGCCGGCTCCAGGCTTGGTAATAACTTCTCCATATTAATGGCAGCACCGCAGACCCGGTGGACAGCTGACATTTACTATGAAACATACGCAGCAGAGCAAGAGGCTCCTACCTGGGCCCTCCCATTCCAGAATGCCTGCCAGTGAAGGAGGGAAGGGGAGGAAGGGTCCAAGGCGGGCTGGGGTCCTCCTCTCCTCTCAGTACCCCCACCCCATCTCAGTCTCCTCCCCTGCAGGAAACCCCTGCCAGCAACATACCTGACCACACATGCACACTCACACTCAAATGCACCCACGCATATGCACAGATACCCACACACACTCATATGCACACACATCGCACTCATACAGATACGCATGCACACATTCCCACATACGCGTACAGGATTGTGCCCACACACTCACATATACCGGTAGCCTGCTGTGTTCTGACAGCAACATAAAACCCCCAGCCTGCCCGAGTGCAGGAGGGCAGTAGGGGCAAGGAAGGATGCATCTACCCACCAGTGCAGACCCAGGGTCCCAGGAGGGGCTCCCCGCATACTCGACCCTTCAAACCTCAGAGACCAGAGTAGGGAGGCCCCAGCCATATCTCAGGCTACCACACAGCTGAGTGGACGCACCAGGCCATAGGGCATCCCTGTGGCTCAGAACTGATGAGTTTTTCGATGCTCACGCTGGCTGTGGCACTTGTGGTCCTCACAAAGGACCCAGACTTCCCCTACCCCCACCCCCGGTCACTCCTTACTCACTAAGTGCTGGGGACACGGGGGGTGAGAAGCCAGGCTAGCCGTCAGGCAGGGGGGACCTAGAAGGGGCCAGCACCTGCATGAGCAGCATCCTGCCACTGAGGAACCAATGCCAGAAGCACACAACCAATCAATGGAGTCAGTGTTAGGTGGCAATGTGACAGGATGGCCCAGAAACAGCTGGCCTCCCTGCGCTCCAGCTCAGAGGTCAGGGACCAGCTATGCTGACCTTCATGAGTCAGGTTACCATGCTCCTCCCCAGAAGATCCAAGAGGAGAGGTGACCCACACAGGGGAGCCCCACATATCCAAGTAACTTACTGGAGCCTCGGTTTCCTCATCTGTAAAATGGGGGCAACGGTGGCTGGCACACAGGATGATTGCAGGGATTGGGTGCATGCAGTGAACAGAGGTAGATCATATAGACCCTGATCTGATCGCCCCCTGCAGAGGGACAGCTGCTGGCTGCTGGGCGTCCTCAAGAGCGTGGGTGCAGGACCCTCAGCTCATAGACAGAGAGGCAGGCAGAAAGCTGCTGCTCAGCCTTGGGAGGTGGTCCCAGCACCCCTGGCTCCCTGAACCTCATTCCAGGTCAGGGGTGGAGCATGTGACTCAGCCCAGAGCCAGTCAGCACAGGGCATTCCCAGGCCACAGTGATTGGCTATGGAGAGACCCCGTGACCCAAGCCCATCCAATCAGAGTGAAGCTCAGAACTGCAGCAGGAACCTCCAAAAAGTAGACTGCTTCCCTTCTGCACTTGGTTGTGCCTCTGGTGGTGAAGGGTGTGGGGGCAGCTGCAGCCTCCGGTCCGCTAGGGAACAGAGTCACGGAGCGGTGGGAGCTGGGCGAGCAGGGTGCAAAGGACACCACTCCACCCCTGAACTACCTATCCAATCCCACCAGTCCCCAGATGCCTTTTATGTAAGGGGATAAAATACACATAAAATATACCATCTTAACCATTTCTAAGCGTACAGGTCAGCGGTATCAAATATGTTCATAATGCTGTGCAATGATCACCACCATCCATCTCCAGAACTCCTTCCTTCTGCTAAAACTGAAACTCTGTACCTGTGAATCAGCTCCCCATCCCCCTCCTCCAGCACCTGACAACCACCGCTCCACCCGCTGTCTCTAAGATTCTGGCTACCCTAGGTGCCTTCAAATGCCTTACTTGCTGAAGCCTGGGAAGTCTGGGTTTCAGACCACAGGTGTGTCTACCTCATTCTGAGGGGCTATGGGCGGCGGCTTTCCCACCTCTAGCACAAATCCCCGACCAGCCAGCCTTCTCCACCATGGCAGCCACAGGTCAGCACACCTGAGAAGCCTCTTCCCTGCCCACAGATTGCACTCAGTGAGAAGTGGTGATGAGGCTGGCCAGGAGGTTGTGGCTGCCCCAGAAAGGGGCAGGGGCAGCTGCGATGAAGGAAGGCAGCAAGTTCTCCAAGACAGCCCCTGCCTGCTGGGAGCCCCCACCTAATGACCCTGCTGCTGGCGCAGCCCCCAACATTTCCACATCAGCCTCTGTAAGTCTGGTCAGGGGACCACAGGGCCCACTGGGTTCCCACTGGATCCATCTCCCTGTGCAATAGCAAGACTCAGAAATGCAGCTTCTCTGAAGAAACATCTGAGGGTACGGTAGCAAGGAGCCAGTGGTCCTGAGGGACAACAATCCATAAAGGGAGGCAGGGCATAGGCTGGCCAGGGTCCCCATCTCTCCCTCCATCAACCTGGTCCCCTCAGTTGGTCCCCATTTGGCCCCTAAGACACCTGGAGTTGCCCTAAAAGGGTCCCAGAAATGTCTGATCCAGCCTCACTTGCCACCTGGGTGAACTGTGGCTCATGGCAGGAGGATCTGCCCAGGGCTGCATGGGGACCTGCCAGAACCTGGCCCAAGGTCTCCTTCTCGGCCCTCCAAAACTCCCTCCCAACAGGTCCAAAGGGGTTTCCCTCTCTTACTTAGTTTCATTTAGACCAGGGGTTTTGAACTCAGGTTGCATGAACTCCGAGTTCAGGGCAAGAAAACCGTGCAAAACCACATGCGTGCACAAGTGCTTTCCTGCAGGAAAAGAGGTGGGGCCTTTGGCCATTCTCCAAGGGGGCCTGCGGGTCTCCATCCTGGGGTCTGCAGCAAAGCAGACAAGGAGAGGTGGGCCAGCCCCAGTATGGGGGGCACAGGGTCTTGGGGATGAGTCCCCCACTCTTCCCTGTACAGTAGCAGGATGCTGGGCCACCACACTCCCCAAGCATGCTCATTTCACGGCTCCCAGTGGAGCCCCACCCAGTGGAGCTGGGGCCTGCAGACATAGCCAGGTACAAGCTGCCTGTGAAGCGTGGATGCAACATGACACGTGAGTGTCCGGGACAGCTTCCCTGGTGGAGTGCCATGTAGCTGAGATCTACAGATTGAGTCAGGTAAAGAGGGAAGGATAAGAGTGGTCGGGGTGAGGGCACAGCCTGTGCAAAGGCCCTAAGATGGGAGTGCCCAGTGTTGGAGGCATGAGGGACACACAGTGACAGACAAGACTGGTGGTTACTAGGTCAGGCCATGGGGGGCCCTGTATGCCAGGACGGTGGGTCTGAATGTTTTTTTCCAGGTTTGGATTTTTTTTTTTATGGGGAATAAGAACTATTGAAAGGTCTTAAGCAAAGGAGTGACATGATTTAATGTGTGGTTTATAAAAATCAGTCTGGCAGCTGTGTGGAGAAAGAGCTGCTCCAATTTGGAGAGGCTGAGGATCATAGGAGCAAAAGACAGGGCTTGGAGTCAGGCATGGTGGAGCGATGGGAACAGGAGTGACGTCCAGAGATGTCTAAGATGATGACCAGCTGGAGGTGGGGGTCGTGGAGAGGGAGGGGAGGGGGTGATCCTGGGATTCCTGCCCAAGTGAAGGGTGAGGTCTGGGGGAGAGTGGAGAGACCCGCATTCCATCTCAGAAGCATGGGGGAGCCCAAGGAAGGAGCCCGGGAGGCAGCTGGGCAGGCAGGTCTGGGTGGAGTGTGGCGGCCCAGCATGCTGCTCCTCCCTCTTGTTTTTAACATAAAACCTCAATCCTTTCCAGAGTTTGGGGATCTGACCCTCACACTCAGCCCCAAAGGTGAGGTGAGCAAGAGCCTCGGGCCAGGCCCACATCACAGTGATTGATTTAAAGATGGGCCTGTAACCCAAGCAGTGCCCATTAGAAGCCTTCCCAGGATTCTAGCAGGAACCATCCAGAAAGGAGTGCTCTCCATTTCCAAGAGACTACGACCATGGAAGGCAAGTTATGCCAGGAGCTGCCGACGGACCCTTCCATGGCGAGGGCCATCCTGAGATGAACACAGACACTGGCAGAGCTGAAAGGCAGAAGACATGTTCTGAAACCAGCCCCAAGCCCCTAGATCCAGCCATGCCTGAAGCTGAAACTCCTCAGGACCTCAAAGATAACTGGGCCCGTGACACCCTGTGTTTGTTGCATCCCTTGTAAGTTGGTTCTTTGTCACTTAAGCTGAATGAGTCTTAAACAACAAGGAGAGTAAGCCATGGAGGAGGCTGAGGCCACCATGGGCACCTCCACAGCACGCCAAGAGAAGGAGCCAAGCAAGTGCTCCTCTGACCTGAGAAGCCCTGACACCCAAGGAACCCGGACATTCCCGCAGCCCCTCTTCAGTGTTCCTAGACCTTCTCACTGCCCTCCAGGCAGTGCCAAGGCAGGGTGAGAGAAAAGAAGACCCTACAAGGGGCAGTTGCGAGTCCCATACACTCCTCGCCCTCAGCCCTGCAGCCCAAGTACATTGCACCTGCCCTCCCGAATCTAGCACCTGAACCAGCTGGAGCCCAGTGTGTGGCTGTGAAGAGAGCAGCTTTGTCAGGAAAAATGAAACTCAACTCGGTCCCTTAGGCCAACAAATGACTTCTCTCTGAGGCCCTTAGTGACTTTTACTGCCCATCAAGACTGGACAGAGTAGGCACCTGGCCAGGATGGCAGCCCAGCAGGGGAGCCCCATCCCACAAGGCAGCAGCCCTTGGGCTTCTCTGAACCCCCTTCTCTGAACTGCCACACAGAGTCACCCCCCCCAGCCCATGGAGGCGTCACTGATGGATGGCCTTGCTGACCGGTGACGTCCCCTGAGCAGCACCGAACAGAGGAGGTGGAGGTGGGCTAGGGTACTTCCATCCTCCTGGAGACTCCACGGCCATCGTCCAGCCATGAGGACTCAGGCCACTTTAAAGGAGCTGCAGCCCTGAGCAGGTCAGCAGCGAGTTACCAAGCCACTCGGCCATGAGACCTGAGCCCAGCCCCCACTCACTGACACTGACAACAGTCGAGGCCCCTGACTGAAAAGGTCTCCAGGAGTCAAAACAGAAAAGGTAAAACATTTCCTCATGTTTTAAAGAAATGCATTTCTTCATTTTTATTCTTTTTGTTGGCAAGCAAAGAAGGCAGTGAGATGTAGTGGGCATAGTCTTGGGACCAAACAGGCGTTTAAGTACTGCAAAGCCCGAAGCAAGTTATATCGGCTTTTGGAGCCTCGGTTTACTCATCTGAAGAATGGGGATAATATTAGCCGTACTCCATAGGGTGTTGTGAGGATTAATCAAGCTGATTCAGCATAAGGTGCTCAGCAGAAAGCCTGGCACATAACAGGGGCACAGTAAACTATGACGTACTGTTATTACTTTTATGTCAACAGGCTTCTCATTGGGTTTACACTGAGCATGTAAGAATGATGTGACATTCGAAGTGAAGTAAGCCAAAAAGAGAAAGAAAAGTACCATATGATATCACTCAATGTGGAGTCTAAAAAGGAAATAAGAAGACACTAATAAACTCTTCTACAAAACAGAAACAGACTCGCAGACATAGTGAACAGTTTTATGGTTCCTGGGGTGAGAGGGGGAGGGATAAATTTGGGAGTTTGAAATTTGCAAATATTATTAACTACTATATATAAAAATAGATAAACAAATTTCTTCTGTACAGCACAGGGAACTATACTCAATATCTTGTAACAACCTTTCGTCAAAAGGAATATGAAAATGAATATATATATATGATGGGAAAATTATGCTGTACAACCAGAAATTGACACATTGTAACTGACTATACTCCAATTTAAAAAAAATGTGAAATCAGCACACCTATCATGTACCAAGCGGTACTAGAAAAGTCTTCCGTAGCAACGAGATATACAAGAATCCTTTGTTAAGCCTTATTTTCTCACACATCGTGAAAAGGCAAACTTTAACCTTTCCCTGTGAGTTTGATGAACAATATCTGTCTAAAGGCTGTAAAAGAACCTGGAAACCACATCTACCAGCCTCTCTGGAAATAAAGTGCACGCTGTATCTTATGAAGCACATCTTTATATGGCATTTCCTGAGTCTGCACCTTGACCGATTCTCATAGAATTTGCACCATGGCAGGCCCAGGTCCCAACCTCAGTATCACTTTAGGGAGCAGCACCCCTTGCACCCTTGATCCATGGGATTCTGCAAACACCATGTCCTGATTCTCATGGGGACATCTGATCCCAGGACTCAGGACTCAGCTGGAATTATCAGAAAGAGATGTCAGCCGGCACTGCTGGGGCCCCTTGACTCACCAGAGAAGGACTCCACCTGAGAACAAAGCCAACACACAAGGAGGCAGAGGCAAGAGACAGCAAGGGTCCTTAGGACCTGGCGGGAGCACCTGGATCCAACCATGCCTGAAGACTGATCATTATGTGAGCTGATAACTTCCCATTTCTGTTCAATCTAAATTGACCAGAGTTTTCTTTCGCTTGTGACTGAAAGGATCTGAGAATAAGAATCCCCTCATGCTAAATAAAAAACAAAGCTTCCACAGAAAATAAAGCTTCCGTTAAGGTAGAGAAACAAACGCAGTGCCAAGCAAGTAAATGAACAAATATGTGTCCCAGGCTAGGGGCAGGACAATAGGCCTGAAAGAGCCTATGGCTCTCAGAAGAGGCATAACTTAAGCTACAGGACCACAAGGCCACAATCCTGCTCCGTGGTTTCTCTGCACATCTTCCAGGAAGGCTAGTTCCACATATTCTGCAAAGGGGTCCCGTGGTCCCATCTGTGTGAGCAGTGCTGCATTACACAGAGTTTGAGGGGTTTCTTTATTATAGAGCTTCTCAGAGATCGTTGTGGGCCTCCTTGAGTCTCCCAGGCTGAAAGCAAGGTGCAGCGTTTCCCACACCACTTGTGGATTGAACCCCACTTGCTCGGAGCAACTTGTGGTGCAATCTTGTGGAACTCCTTGGCAGAAATGGAGCTGCAAAGCCTCACTTCTCAGAGGGCAGCCTGAGGCCCAGGAGCATCAGCCTGGGAGCTCAACCCCACCCCCCGGACATGCAGACCCAACACCTGCATTTTAACAAGATCCCTGGGGACTTGCACACATGCTACAGCCTGACACACCTGCTTCAGTGTGTTTCACTGTCTACAAAGCAAGAGCAGGAGCTGCAGAAAGGGGGCTGTGTGGCATGGCTGCTGGGAGGGTGAGGTGCACGTAGCCACGTAAGGACTGTCCAGTGGGAGTGCACAGGGATTACGGCCTCTGTTACCACATCTCAGGATCTCCTACCTGCCCAGACTTATGAGCATCATGGCAGAAGGGTCTGGACAGAACCAGGTCAGACTCCTGACACCACGGGCTGTGTGGCCTTGGGCAAGTCACTCAACCTTCCAGAACTTCAGCTGCCCAACTAGGAACCAGGAATGAAGAACCCTCCCCTGCAGGGTCACTGTAAAGACCAGAAACATGTTTAAACCCCAGGCCCTTAGCAAGTGGGCCTATCACTGATGCACAGAGAGACTAAAAGGGCTAAGGAATTAATTGGTATAAAATCAGAACAGACACACACATCAAAAAGGAAAAAAGGAAAGGGTGAGAGAGAGGGAGAGAGAGAGGGAGAGAGAGAGAAAGGGAAGAATGAAGGAAGGGAGGAAAGAAAGGGAAAGAGAAATAGAGAGAGAGAAAGAAAAGATGGGAAAGAAAGAAGGAAGGAGGGAAGGAAGGGAGGAAGGAAGGAAGGAAGGAAAGAAAGAAAGAAAGAGAAAGAAATAAAGAAAGAAAGAAAGAAGGAAAGGAAGAAAAGGAAGGAAGAGGCAGGTATAGCTCAGTGGTAGGGCACATGCTTAGCATGCATGATGTCCTGGGTTCAATCCCCAGTACCTCCACTAACAACAACAACAAAAATAACTTTTAAAAAAGAAAGAAAGAAAAGGAAAAATGAGATGAAAAAGACTCCAGCCCCTCTTCCAACTCCGGTCTTCTCTCCAGCTCTGTCTTGCACTTCTGCTGGTGTGTGTCCGGGACATGTGACATCTCACCGTGCCCATCTCAACCAAGCTGATGTACAGCTGATACTCTCTGCACACCTCTCCCCTCTGCACCTTTGCCCCCTGGCAATTCATTCTTCAAATAGTCCCCAGGAGCATGCTCTCAGAGCCCTGACTGGAGTGGGCCTCAGCCCATCAGCTGAGCAGTGTGCCCCAAGTGGCACCAGATCAGCCACATCTCTGACCAGCCCGGAGAACAACTGCGCAAGGAGCTGCTGGCTGAACAAACAGATCACAGAAGGAACAGACGAATGAATGATACACTGACAAAGGCTCCATGAAATGCACTCCATCAAGAATTACTTAGCACACAGGAGCTGGCCCACCAACAGACTTCTCCATGCCCACTCCCCCGGGCCCCAGCTCAGCCCCACCGCACACCCCCTCAGTCCCCAGCACCAGTTTCCTTTTATTTAGGAAATTCGCCTCCAGGGTAAAATGAGATACACCTGTGAAAACCCGAGATGTCCTCAGAGACAACAGGGATATAAAGGGTTGCCCCACGTTAACCCAGCTCCTCCAAGGACGTTTATAGTTGTTTGCGATACGCCCAGGTTCTAACTAGATCCAGCCAAAGGCAGTGATTTTCCGAAGAAGCAACAAGTGACATTTCCTGTGTCTCCATAAAAAGAACGCCAGTGGTTGCGGGACTCTGGTGTGATTGCTGGCTCTGCAGCCTGCAGGGCGAGCCTGAGGACGGGGGCTCGGGGCCAGCAGCGCTGGGAGGGCGGCCACTCGCTCGGAGCAGCAGTTAGAGCGGAACCCAGGGTGGGCGGCCTCAGCTGTCTGGCGGGCACAGCCAGCCTGACCACCGCATACCCAATCCAAAATAGAAAGCTGCAGTGGCTTCTGCCGCGTGCCAGGCCCCAGGGCGACCAGACAGAGCACCGCCAATGTCAGCCTCCTCCCTGAGCATCGATCCAGGCTTCCTCCAAGGGCCCCTTATGCCCAGCCATGGTCCCTCTAGGCCCCCAGACACAGAACTTCCCAGGGCTTTGGTCACAATGGGTGGCCCAGCCAATCCCAGAAGGGACCCCTTCTCAGTCTCTCCTGTCCTCCAGGGCTGCCCACGGACACCAGAGCCCGCATTTCCAAATGCTCCCCTTGGCTCAAAATAGAGGGAAAACCGACTTTTCAAATAACCAACCAGCTGAAGTTCCACAGGAAACCACAGCATAAAAATCAGTGGTTCCCGGTCAGCCAGGGGGCAGAGGGATCATTGGGCACTTCAGCATCACTGCCTGCTCCCTAGGCTGGCACCACTTGCACGCACAGAAACAAGACCAGCTGCCAGCACGTGTGCCCACACACACATATCACACACGCTAAAATGCATAGCAACACGCTGCACAGACACCAACACCCAAATGAGCAGACACCTGCAGGTACACACATGGACTAGACACAATGGCACATTCGCATGTTCACACAGGTGCACAGGTACCCAGACACGAGTACGCGCCACGCACTCCAACACATATGTGCAGATGCACACACTCAGAGATACACACACACCTGGATGCAACGCCAAGATCTGTGCCTGCAGGCATGAGGGAGACCACACTCTGCTACTTGATAAGCACTTTGGAAACGTGGCCCTCCCCCTGCATAAATCACCCTCTAGAACCAATCAAAACAACCTGCCTTCCAGCCAACCCCTTAAGTCGGGGCCCAGCGGTCTCCAAGCATCGTGGTGCAAAGACGGTCCTCAGTACAGGTCGTGCCCTCCGAGGGGACTCCCAGATAACAGGCTTCCAAAACCCACGGGAGGGCAATGGACAGGAAGGAGGGAGAGAAGTGCGTACTCACCAGCCCGTCGCAGTTGCTGAGCGCCACGGAGGAGGCTTCAGCCAGGCCGGCCACGTCTCCGACATAGAGGCAGGTTCCAAGCAGCGGCTCCACCCGGGTAGCACCCGACTCGCCCTGCCACTCCACCGTGGCCCCGGGCGCCACGAGGCGGGCGTTGGGCCGCAGCCGCAGGTGCAGGTCTCGGCCGAAGACCGTGACATTGTAGAAGAGGCGGCCGCCAGGGTCCTCCTCACTGCCTCCAGGGAAGCCCGGGGTCTGGACTGTGGCGGCCCTGCGGGTCCGTACCCCAGCCTGGGCCGTCGCCGCCGACACCACGTGGGACACCAAACGGCCCTGGGCGTCAGTGCGCACCGGCACCGCCAGGATGCGCTCAGCTCCGTGCCCGAGGGGCCCGCCTGCAAAGGGAAGGGGCGTTAGACCCGCAGAGACCTCAGAGCCCCTGAGCCCAGGCGCCGAGTCCAGCATCCCCCCAAGCCCCGCCCCCACTGCGAAGGGAAGGGCATTCCACTAGGCAACCCCCAGAAACTAGCCTGCACCTCCCCGGCCTTCTTCCAAAAGGGAAAGAGCGTTAACGGGGCCGCCACTCCGGAGTCCCGCCACCTCCAGGCCGACCCCCTCTGGGACCCTGCCAACCCAGGACTCTGCCTCCTGCCCCGTTCTGGGTTGGGGCTCCGAAGCTTCTCACAGCCCCCCAGGGGGCGGCCCGTCAGAGCGTCCCCCGCCCCTTGAACCTACCGTCCTTGGCAGGACGTGGGACTGCTCCGAAGCCATTCCCCGTTGACCTCCTACCCGTGCGCCTCTACCTCTCAGCGGCCCTTGCCGCCCGAGTGCCCTCACGCTTGCCTCCGGAGCGGCGAGGACTCGGCTCCCCCGGACACCAGCGGCCTGTCCTCCGTGTCTAGCTCGGGGTCTGTCCGCTGCCGGTCCCCCTTCCCGCGCGCCCGAGGACAGGGAGGGGTGGAGCAGGGTCCTTCGGATCTTGGAGGATCCCCTCCGGGGCGCCCCAACCAATCCTCAGGGCCCAAGGAGGCGCGCTCGGCACCCGGCTCCTCCCGAGCGTCCCCGGACGCAAGCCCGGGCGCCGCCTCGCCCTGGCTCCCCCGGACCCGCTGGGGCTTGGCGCTGCGCTCTCCGCCGCGGGGCTTTCCCGGCCCTCGGTCTCCATCCTCGGCGTCCCGGGAGCCGCGAGCGCTCCGAGGCTCCCCCCGGCCCATGACGCCCGGGTGAGCCGCGGGGCGCCCCCTGCGCGACCGACCCGGCCCTGAAGTTGGCCAACTTGGCCCCGGGCGGGGCGCGCGGAGTTTGCCCAAGTCGGGCTGGACGACTCCTGGGGAGGGGGCGGTGGGGCATGCGGGCCGGGGCGGAGCCCGGCCGGCTGGGGTCGCGGGGCTTGGGGGCCGGGCCGCACCTACCTGGGGGGTCGGCGGCGGCGGCGGCGGCGAGCCCGGCGTCCGCGGGCAGCGGCGGCAGCAGGAGCGGCGGCAGTAGCAGTAGCAGCAGCGCGGGGCAGAGCAGGCGGCGAGCGGCTCCCGCCGGCGGATCCATGGCAGCCGGACCGCAGCCGGGGCCCCGCACTCGCAGCCGGCGCGAAAGTTCCCCGCGCGCCGCCCAGCCCACATCTGGGGGCAGCTGGAGCCGCCCGCAGCTGCAGCACCGCAGGGCGCGGGGCGGAGGAGGCGAGGCGCGGAGAGGAGGGCGGGGGAGCGCGGAGGGGAGGCGGGGAGAGGGAAGGAGCGAGCGAGCGAGGGAGGCGGGAGGGAGGGAGAAGGAGAGCGAGGGGGAGGGCGGGGACGGCGGGCGCCTCAGCCTGCGGTGACCCGGCGCTTCTTGGCGCGGCCGCCGCCGCCGCCGCCGCTGCCGCCACCGCCCGCTCCCCTCCTCGCGCCGTCGCCGCCGCGGTTCCCGGCTCGTAGCGAAGCAGAGACACCCCGAGGCGGCGGCAGAGAAGCGCCGCGGGCCGGGCCGGGGGAGCCCTGCCGCCGGCCACCCTCGGTGCGCCCCTCGCCCTCGTGGCGCGCAACCTCGGAGGTGCGGCGCCCGCCCATCCCCACCCAAAGAGTCCTCGGGACACCCAGGACCCAGCCGTCAGCCCTGGGGTGCGGGAGGCCGCCTCGCCCTCTCTGTGCGCCCTGGGGCAAGTCGGGGCACAGGCTGGGAAGGGGTGGGGAGGCCGATTACCGGGCCACGGGGCTGAGCTGGGCCTTTGACCAGGTGGAGGCCCCCGAGACGGGAAGATAGTTTTATAGGAGCGGGCGTGCACCGCAGGAGCCACCCCAAAGATCAACTTTTACCCTTACAGAGTGAGGCAAGTTTCCTCAGTCCCAGCTCCTCCTTGCCTGAAGTCCCTGTCCCTCTCCATCTGCCTCCCCACCCCTCCATTGCTGCCCCTGAGCACAGTCTCATCCACGTAGACCTGGGCCCTGCCTGCTGGAGCTCGGTCAGATTGCCTCCCTCACCTGTCCCGGATCCTACATGGGCATTCTAGACTCCTGGCCTTTGCACCCCCCCAGGCTCTGCCTGAAACAGTGTCTATAGGCTCTGTCCACCTTTTCCAACCCTGCATCCAAGGCATCCCTCTCCATTCTGGAGCCAGGTTGCTGTCAAAGTCCATTCCCAGCCAGAATCCCTCCTCCCCAGCACAGTCCTCATCCTCCCACCGCCTGGAGTCACTGCCCTACCAGGCATGCTGTCCCCTAGCACAGTGACCTTCCCTCACCAGGTCCCCCCGGGAACCCACTCCCAAGCATGTGTCTGTAGAACACCTCTGCTACATGACCCCAGACTTCAACCTCACTTCCCTAGAGGATGGACACCTGTCCCTCTGGATATCATTCACGCTGCCCCAGGCCTCTGTGACCAGGACTTTCGGGTTGGCCTTGGTCAGGCAGGGCCTGATGACCCAGGTTCCTCCCTGCCCGCCAGGACGGCCCCGTCTTATGGGGAAAACACTTGACTTGTACAACTTGCTCTAGCTGTGATTTCATATTCTCAGTGCCATCATTTTCAAGACCATGATGGCTTTCACCTGGAAGCTTCCCTCTGTGTCACCTGAGGGTGCCCAAGACAAGATCCAGCCCCCAGGCATTTGTGGTCAACGTTAAAAATGGTGAAATTTCACATGAGAATTTAGACTGCTGAATTCTCTTGAGGAATTAGAAGGTGTGGCCACCCCAGGCCTGCACATTTCTGCTTATCAGCCATTAAATGGGGGCACATGCCCTGCAGTTTGCCACAGGTCCCCTTTCCCTACCCCCAGCAGGCATCCACTTTTGTGACCTCTGATGACACAGCTAGTTCTTGAGAAAGTGGTTGGTCACTGTATGGGAAGAGATGACTCCCAAGCCAGGGATCCTGGAAGGCTTCCCATAAAAAGTGGTATGGGTTGAATCCTAAAGGCTAAGGGAGCCAGGCAGCCCAGAGTTGGGTCCAGCTAGGTGCTGTCTTGGAACCCATGACACTCTTCCACTCTTCCTTCGCCCTGTGTTTGTCCTGTTTTCATCCTCCTCAAAAGATGCATGAGACCCAACGAACCTACATCAAGGGTGAAGTTCTACGACCTCCCTCACTTCCCTGCCAGGTTTATGGTCATTACCATAATCCTCCTCCCACCGCCATTATTTCTTTATACAGTACTTGATCATGTACTTAAGTTTTCAAAAGAGACTTTAAATCACCCGCATAAATGGAGAAGCCAACATCTCGCCACAAATCAAAGATAGCTGCTAAAAACACATACACGAAACAAACAAAAAAAAACTGTTACCAAATTCTAAATACTGCTGCCTGCAAAAGGCACTGAGGCTGACGCTGATTCACCAGTATGGGGAAAGTGGTAAGACGGACAAGCAGACACAGAGCCCTGTCCTTTGATGCTATCATAAGTTTAAGGAGAATTGAGAAGGAACGACTCTCTCACTTTGTGAATCAAAGATATTTTCTGACGGGTCCCCGTAACTAAATTATCTGGCACACTTTAGAAAACCAACTCTAGGATATTTTTTTGGAAAGAGGCTTTGTCTCTCTGACACTCCTGGCAGTTATTTCTTCCCACATTGCCCCCAGCTTCTTGGGGCTCCACCCAGACACAGACCTCTCGTGAGTGGGAGGCAGACCGCTGCCCTTGACCAGCCCATCCTTTAGTCCCCACAGTGACACCCCCTAGGCTGAGTGGATGAATCAGTCACACATGCATTGAAACTTACAGTTGAAGCCTCCATGTGGGGGGTCCTTGTGAACCCATCCCAGTTTCCTGGTCACTTGTCCTCAGCTAAAAAAAAAAAAAAAAAAAGGCACCTCCTACTTTCTTCAGACCTCCATGGTTCAGATCTCTCCTCTTCCTTCCTCTTCTGGAAAATGCTGCCCCACCCACTGGTACTTGCCTCTCCCTCTAGTCCCTCCACCTTCTATTCCAGAAATCCCCAGTGTTTCTTCATTCAAGTCTACTTTTTCAGTCTAGATCCCGAAGACAAACCAAGGACCACAGGGTCAACTCAGCTGGATCACCTGTTTAGTACGTGTCATGTATGTTTATTTTTAGTTGAACTTGAATGTCTTTAGGTCTGACTCACACTCTCCTGCTTGACACAGTCCCCACCACTCCCTATTGTCCTACACCTGCTCACAATTGTTACTGGCCTGGGCAGCGTTGCAACCTTGATCTAGAACAGCCCCATACTGTTGGGGAAGGGATGAGAACAACTTCAATCTGTTTAAAATCTTCCCAACAGTGTGAGATGCAGAAGGGGATGGGGGACCTTTGCTGGTCATCTTGAGTGTCCCAAATCACTGCACATGCCTCAGAGCAGGGGCATTAAGAAAGGAGAGGGTCTTGCTCTGTACCCACCCAGCTCTGGGGTGGGAGCAATACTCTGCCTTATTCTGAAGAGGAGGGGAGGGGCTCTCAGCTCCACCTCTGACTTCCAGGCCACATGTGCCAGCACAGACTTCATCAGAGCCATTCCTGTCCCCTGGTGGCCACGCAGAAACCAGGAGTGCTTCTGCCCTTTGACGAGGTCACCATCCTTGGCAGGCCCTGCCCGCACTGCAGGCTCCAAGCAGATGGAGGCAGTGAGGTTCTGCCGTCCTCCCTCCCGACAAGCAAGCTCCCGGGGGCTGTGGGAGGGATCTAGATTGCCCAGTCCTCTGGGGACCCGTAGGCAGGGTATAACAAGCCGTGAGGACTTGGTGACCTTGTCAGAGGGCCTCTGAAGACAGCAGTTCTGTCCCCCTCTGCTGCTGGCAGTGGCCCCGTCAGATGCTCAGGCAGCATTCTGGCCGGGAGCGGCCTTGGTAAGCAGTATGTCAGGGGAATGCTAATTAAACAGAACATGGCGGCCAGGTGGCCTTTGGGGGCGTGGTTCTGGCAGTTTCTTGAGCTTCCCCACGCCCCCACCCCACGCACACTCACACACCCTGTCAGGGAGCTGTGTCAGGCAAAGGAGGAAATGTAGGTGGTGTCCAGGCAGCAACTTTTTTCATTGCCATGTTCCACACCGAGGTGTCCCACCTCCAGTGCCATCAGTTCTGCCTGGAAGTGAAAAGCAAGGTGCTTGAAGTTTGGAGGCGTGGGGATCCAGGCTCAGTCAACACTTCTCCATAGAGGCACCAGCTGAAGGCTCAGACTCCGTCTAAGCAGCAACGATTCAGTGAAGGATGAGAGCTCAGTGCCCACCTGTGATTTCCTCGTGTGCTCCACCGAGCAGAGAGGCACCAAGGCCCAAGACTTTTCAAGGGAAGGTCTGGGTGTGGCAGGTAGTAATGTCCTGGGCCCACTTGGATCAGGGTTTAGCTCAGGCCTAGGTCACAGAGGTCAGAGGGCCATTTGGTCCAGCCCCTCCATCTGAGAAAGACCTCTGGGTCTCTTAAGATGTCCCTGGCTGCTAACACAGTCCACCTAAACCATAAGGAAACGCACAATCCGTGCACCAGGAAGTCCGCAGGTGCGGCGGCTCCGGAGCTCAGCCCTCCACCTGGGCTGTCGTCTTTGCCCCTGGCCAGGCAGCAGGACGGTCAAACCACATGCAGGTGTCCTCCTCTCTCCCAGATGTGCTGGCTGACTCCCCCTCTGGTCTGGGGGCCAAGGCTGGGTCACCTGCCAGGCACTGAACCAGCTGCCAGCTGGAGGGTGGGGAGTGGGCGTGTTTCTGGGACAAGCCTGGCTTAGCCCTCTGGGGCAGAATGCATGTTAGAGGTCAGCCCCAAGGCCCCCCAGCACTTTGCTTGCCTTTATGTCCAAATGAGAGCACAGCACAGCCCCAGGCTTGCCCCTGCCCGGTGAAAGGTGCTCCTCACTGGACTTCATGGTACGTCCCCCTCCCAGACCACAGCGTCTGCAGAGCGCCGCAGGTGGCCCTGGCCAGTGCCTTGCTAGACCCCTGGGTCCCCGGCCTCCAGGCCTTTATTCTCTCTAGATCGCTGTCCCTTTGTGCCAAATTCCTTCCACTGCAGTCCTGCCCAGTCCTGCAGGGTTCACGGCATCTAGGGTGTGGACCTTAAAGAGGCCAAAGCTTCTGGCTGGAGCTGGCAGGAGAACTAACCGTGGAATCCAAAGGCCCAGATGCAGTGGGAAGAAACTGGATGCAGAGCTGAGGGCCTTTTGGCCTTCAGTGCAGCCCCTGGGGGCTCCATGGGGGTCCTCTGCTCCTCCAGCGGGTGCCACCCAAGTCCCTTCGATAGTAGGAGGGTCCTGCTTGGCTGTCTCCCTCCCAGCAGATCCAGGTGGTCCCGCCTCTGCAGAAATGCTGAGACCCGACACAAAGTCCCCAGAATATTTAAAGGGGAGCTCATGGAGGAGTGGGTCACCTCTGCTCCCTGCAGAATAGTGTCCCATCTTCTGATCATTCCAAAAAAAATTAAAAATATACCTATATCTTTTGTGCAATGTTTTAAAGTTTTTCTGAGGGGGGTGGGAATAAATTTTCCCATGCAGGGCTCTCTGCTGATCCGGCTCTAGGCAGCCCCGTGGAGGAGAAGGCTTTGCCCTTCACACTGTCCTACTGTCCTCAAGGTCTCTGGCCACTCCTCAAAGTCAGTCTCGATGGATGCCACTCTGTCTCCACAGACATGACTCCTCTTCAGCTATGTCCCTGGTCCCACTCATCCTGGGCAGTCCCAGTCATCCCCATGTGTTCAGGAGTGTACGCAGCCAAGACCATTCCCAGCCAGGAGACCCCCCCCCCGGCCATGTCCATTCTACCCTCTACGTGCGGTAACCTCCAGGCACCTCCATCAGGGAGGCTCAGAGCCCCAGCTCCTCACGGGCCCCACCTCCACTCCACCCCCACCCTTGCTCTAGTCCTCCTGGGCTCACATCTGGCATCTCTTGCCTGGGCCCCGGGATCATCGGAGGCCCCTCCGTTCCCCCCACAACAAAGTGGTCACTGGCTCCATCTACCCTCTCATTATGAAGAGGGACCTGCCCCTCTTCCCTGCCACTCCCACTAGTACCGCCCGGTCACCTCCCCCAGGCACAGCGGCAGCACCCACGTGATCAGCCCAGCCTGAAACTGAGCCGATGACACTAGTGACATTCTCTCTGGATGGTCAGGCAGGGCGTCTCCGGCAGCCCGCACACACTGATCACAATCACGCACTTGTCAATGCAGGGCGGGCGTGCGCAGCCCGAACACCTGCTGGAAGCCGAAAGCACGAGTGCTGCTTTGGAATAACTAGGCAGATCTCCTAATGAGAGCATTGCCTCCCCAGCCCTGTCAGTGCCGCCGTCCTGGGCAGGGGGCCTTGCTCCGCGGGGGTGGCTGGGAGGGGAATTACACGACAGCGACCCAGCATAGATGATTTCAACTCCTCATGGCGGCCCTGAGACAGGCTGCTTGGGCTCCGTCAGCCACTGTCCAGTCACGTGGCCTTGAGAAACTTATTTAACCTCCTCGTGCCCCGGTTTCTCAAACTGAATAACGGGCAGAGTAATATCACCTACTTCACAGGGTGACTTGGAGAATCAAATGATTGAACACCTATGAAGCCCTCCAGGTACAGCTAATTTTGTGCTCCGTTACCCCTGGGCCCAGCGGTACATAGGTCAGTGTTGCTCTATAGATGCAAAGCTGTATTCATTGGAAATTTTCAAAGGATCTTGACCATGTGCTTTTTCCATATCATCATTGATTTTAGAACTAAACTCTGGCTGGACTGCGGGACATGGGTGGCTGGGATGCCAGGGTTGAATGTGGCTGAGGGCTTGCAGGAAATACTGAGTGTGACAAAACACAACCTGCCACAGTAGTAGGTGCTCAGTAAATATTTGCAGAGCGATTTAAAAAAATAAGATAAATATCAAAGACAGATGCCCTGAAGAAAATAAAGAGGCTCATGATAGAGAATGCATGGGACAAAGGATAGGAAGGTGGGGGAAGATTTAGGCTAAAAGCTGATCAGAGAGAAGCTACCGGGGAATGGGTAGTCTATGCGATAAGCATCTCAAGTAGAAAGACCAGTACATGCAAAGGCCCTGAGGCAGGAAAGAGCTTTTACTGCTTCAGGGAAACGAAGAGCAGTGAAGCCAATGGGTGGTGGAAGAGGGAAGTGAGGGAGGTAACCAGGGTATCACAGATGAGGCAGGGTCTTGCAGGCCCCAAAGTTGCACTTTGTTCTAAGTAGAGGATTTATTCAGGAGAATGACGCAAGAGCATGGTCACCTCAAAATGCTGGGAACTGGGGGCCCTCAGCAGGACACTGGTCGGGGGCTTCCTGGATCCCTTCTCAGAAGGATCACACATATCGGTGTCCCACCACCATCCCCCATATGCCCTGGTCAAAGATGACTGGCCAAGCTGGGCCCCATGGCTTCCTCTTTCCAGTGAAGACACTGGGGTCATGTGCCCTTGGGAAGCACCTACTACGTGCCAGCCTGTGTTTTGTTAAATCACAGCATTTCCTGCAAGCCTGCAGCTCAATTGGTGATTCGGCAAAGCTCTTAGCTGAACTGTGTCCCTTGATGCACACAACATCCCACCAGGCGGAAATGCAACTTTCTCTCCTTCAGATGAAGAAACTGAGGCTCAGAGATGGCTCCCCAGCAGGGACGGAGCCGGCCAGAGCGCACCCTGGAACGAGAGCACGCACACCCACGGTGAGCTTCTCTGGGCGCTTCTCTGAGGACTTTGGGGTGTGGACCCAGGCATCCTTCCTTTTCCTAAAGCAGTGGAGTCATGAGGTCAAGCACTGACCGATGCATCAAGGGCTGCCAACGGGCCGCCGAAGGGGTTTTGTCAGCTCAAATTATTTGCTAAGATTTTTCAAAAATCAAAAGATTTTCCATGAAAATAATGCATCTCCACCTTCTCTTGGGGAAAAAAAAAAAAAAAGCAAGCACATCTGGCCACGCTGGGCCTCCTGGACCACAGGCAGCGGTGAATGGGATCTGAAGGACGGCTCGGCCTTTAGATGCTGCCCTGACCCTCGTGGTCCCCGCCCGGCTGGCTCCGCCCAGAGGCCATCATGGCCTCCCCCCAGCACTGCAGGGCCCGCGTCTGGCTTCTTCAGATGGGAAGGCTCGAACAAGGGCCTCTGCCCTCAGGTGGCCTCTGCATGACCTGTGAGGCGCTGGCAGCCTGGGAGCGGCAGCTCTTGTGCCTTTGCAGGCCCCAGCCCAACCCCAGGCTTCCCTGCTCTCTCACTCAGGACCTCCTCAAGGGCCTCAGGTTACTGGAACTTTCCAAGATGCTCCTTTTCATGGCCCCCACATGGCACCAGCGGGCCCCTACTGCCCACCAAGCGATCATGTTCCCTAGCTGAGAACTCAGCGCCCTCCAAAGGTGAATCCGAAAGAGCAGGCTGCTACCAGAAGCAGGGGTGGAGGGGACATGGGGGTGCGGGATAGGGGAGAGCCACAGGAGAACCGCCACGTCCAGGTCTGGGCACTTGTCAGCAAGTTCATATGAATGCAAAGCAGGAAGCCCATGCAGGGCACCCGTCAGACAACTGTTCCGGGAGGCAGGGGTTCACCTGCACGTGCACGCACACACCTCCCTCACACACACACACCCACACCCCCACACACACACCCCACACACACACACACGCCCACACCCACACCCACCCACACATACCCACACCATGCCGCATGCGTGCGGTGACTCTCAAACAAGCACACAGATGCACACTGCCCCAGACACGCAGACAGAGCTCCAGAGCCACGCAGCACCTCGGCCTCTCTAATTGCATTTCTCAAAATGAGAAAGAGTAAATCAGATGAGCCGGGCAGCGCTGTTCCCCCAGGGCGACTCCAACCTCCCACCTCCCACCTAAGCGCCCGCAGCAGCCGGGCAGCCCGAGTTCTCAGCGGAGCCCTGACCTCCTTGGCACCCTCCTCGGGGTCTGCCCCGCAGGCCGTCTCCAGCCTTGAGCAGCCTATGGGCTCAGCCGCATCCTGGCTGTGACGGCCGTGGACGGGAGCTGCCAGCTCACCCAGGGGTTGTGGTGATGGTGGGAGTCACTGGCCTGCTTGCCGGGGCAGCCAAAGCCCCCATCTGGCTTCACCCGGAGCACAGGACCCCAAATTCTCCCCATCATTACTGAGCCCAAAGGCCCTGCCCCATGTCTCAGGGCATATCTGAACCCTATGCCAAGGGATGGGGTTCACAGCTTCGCAGAGGGGCTCCCCTTCCCCACGGGGCTGTATTGTGGTGTCCATCCTCCTCCTGACCTGCTCTGCAGACCCTCTGATGGGGACACCCTCATGGGCCAGACTACTTATTCCACACGCATCTCCGACTGAGCCCAGACAGAAGGTCACTGCTGGCCATAATGCTGTCTTCAGTTTTTGAGCAGGCAAACCACATTATCAGCCACCTTGTTATACCTGAGGTCAACTGAGACCCTCAGCTCTCTTTCACAGATACATAATAAAGCCTTCCCCCCACCACTGGATGTTGGCAGTGGAGATTTTGGACCTAGTGGCTGGTTTTACTGGTTTCCTTTCACTGGCTGAGGTGCACAGCTGAGCAGGGTTGCAGGGCCCAGTGGCACCAGGGATGACCCAGCCCTGCTCTGAGGGACCAAGGCCTTACTCTCCTGAAACCTCCTGGGGCATAAGAGAGATCTGAGAATTGCAGAGCCAAGGTGGTGCTGGACAGATGAAGACCCGAAGCTCTGGGAGCAGCCGGCAGTAAGGGGCCATTTGGCTCCAGGTCCTGGAGACGCTCTGTCCCGCAGGTTTCCCTGACACATGGCATCCGGAAAATGGATGCTTCCAGACGGCCAGACCTCCTGTCACTAGAAACTGGGCCTCGGCCTCGCTGGACCTTGGACTCACCGGACCCCTGGCCTTGACCTCAGCGGACCCCAGGAACGGCCTCCAGCCCTTCAGCAGCCTCCTCTGGGCTGCAGTCCCTGCGCCGCTCCAGCCTCGCCGTCTCCCATCTCGGGGAGTTTGAGGCTCCTGAGGAAATGCCTCTGCAGAAGGCCTACTCCACCGAGCAAGCTGTCACCCCAGAGAAAAAATAAAAACCTCCCAGCTTCACTTGTAACAAACTTGGGTCTGTTGTGCAACTTTGCAGCACAGAATGTGCATGTGCCCAGTCTCCTCACTGTTGCATAATTTTCCAGCTGTTTTCAGGACTATTTCATTCTTCGTCTGGCAGATTTCACAAGCCGTATATAAAAATTAGATATATGTAAATATAAAGTGGAGCATATGTGTGCAATAAGACGACAAGTGTGAAGTGAAGGAAGGGAGGTGGGGGACCAGGGCTCAGCAAAAAGGCAGATGAAACAAGTGTAAACACTTCGAATGCCACCCTCCAGAAGTCTGCGGGAGAAAACCTGGACTCAGTTTACATTTAAAGGGAGATGTCCGTCCAGTAAAATCAGTTTCCCCTTGGTGGGGTTTGACCTGCCTCTTCTCCAGCAGTTCGTTTGGTTTGGTTTTTTAAGTCCCATCCCTAAAACCCCACTTTTTCTGTAAAGGAAACTCTGTGGGCATCTTCTCACCAAATATTTCTTAACAGGATAACCTGAGATGCCCTTTAAAGGGGCAGAAAGGCAAGAAGATGGTAGATCCCCTGCGTGGCCTCGTGGTCCTGTGCACGACCGAATGCGAGGATGGGCTCCGCCCTTCCTCCCGGTGGAGATCCTGGGTTGTTGCCGGGCCTGCTTGGGTTCTATGACACACAGTAGGACCCTCTCCTCCAGGAACCAGGATCTGCCCACGATGGCGCCTGTGGCGACAAGCACCGGGAGCAGAGGGATCCACGGGGCCCGGCTACCCACCCCGGGCCACGAGCCGGAAGCCTGCAGACAGAACCCTCCCCCCCTGGCGTGTTTGGCTGGGATGGCACAGTGGTATTTTTTAATTCAATCAGATTCATACATATAAAATTAGGAGGTTTGGGATTTGAAATCTAGATTCTTGGCTCCTTTTGAAGAAATAATCAACCCTGGCAACGCGGGGCTCACATTGCTGCGTGGCAGCTACAGCAGGGCTTGGCGGAGGCTGCCCCCTCCCACCCGAACCAGCTACCTCTTGTCCCAAGGGCTCTGCCCCCTGAAGTGCCCAAGAACCTAGCGGAGAAAGACGACACGAGTTATCCGCCGGCTCACAGCCCTGCAGCCCGGCTGGCCGCAGCACCTCTCCTGACAGGGCCGGTCTCCAGGACACCTGGGGCAGCTCATCGGAGCCCAAGGTGCAGGCACAGCGTCTCTGAGGGGAAGCTTGTCTCATGGAAGAGATCAGAAGCTTCTAGAAGGGTAAGCCTGAATGCACAGCACTCTAAGACCTGGGCTCCAAAGCAGCACACTGTCCCTTCCACCCATGTTCCCTTGGCTCAGCCCCCATGAATCCATCCTGGAGAGAGAGCTGCGGAGTCACAGGGCAAAGGGCGTGGATGCAGGGACGTGTACTGGATTGAATAGTGTCCCCCTCCCACAAAATGCATGTCTGCCCAGAACCTCTGAAAGGAACCTTATGTGGAAATGGGGTCTTTGCGGAAGTAATTAGTTAAGACGAAGTCATACTGAATCAGACTGCACCTCAAGTCCAATGTGACTGGTGTCCTTATAAGAAGAGAAGTGGAGACACAGAGACAGACACACCGGGGAACGCCATGTGACAGTGGATGCAGAAATGGGAGGCACGTGCCTACAAATCAAGAAATGTCAAGGATTGCTGGCAACCACCAGAAGCTGGGAGAGAGTCACGGAACAGATTCTCCCTCAGAGAGGGAGCTAACCTTGCTGACACCTTGGCTTCAGATTTCTGGCCTCCAGAATCATAAAACAGTAAGTCTCTGCTATTTAAAGCCCTCCAAGGTAGGGAGGGTATAAGCTCAGTGGTAGAGCACATGCTTAGCACGCATGAGGCCCTGGGTTCAGTCCCCAGTACCTCCATTATAAGTAAAATAAATAAATTAAACCTAATTACCTCCCCCCTCAAAAGGTGTTAAAGAATAAAATAAACTAAAACCATCCAAGTTTGTGGATGTAGCAGGAGACTGCTACAAGATGGATGAGGAATCGAGAACAATGATACAATTGACCAAAAACTGCCCTCTTGAACACAGTTACTCAAGACCTTCCCACTTGCAAAATACGCTCATTCTTACCTAAGACACCCAATCATGGCATCTAGCTTGAAGTCAAGAGTCTCATATTCTAAGGCAGATCCGGACGCAGCTCCCGTTGCTCCCGGGACCTATGGAACACAAGGAGAAGCTGTCTGCACCCCTCCTCCCCTCCACCACTTCACACACACCCCCGACATGCCTTGGAAGAGCAGGATCACCCCATAAACACTCCCATTCAAAGAGGAGGAGGACAGGAGGCCCTGAGCAGCCACCGGTCCATAGCGATTCTCAAGTCCTGCTGGAGGAACACTGCCAGGGGCCGCTACCCTGGAGTAGGGAATGTTCTGTGATTAGGTTCCATGTCCACTCCCTGGGGCTAGATCCTCAGTTCTTTGTCAGTGGTTCTTGGCTCTACCCTCTGGGAGGTCTTTCCTTCCCCATCATTCTCCTTGGTCATTCTGAGAAGGACACTTGAAAATATGCCCTTTGTTGAAACTGTACTTTCTCAGCTGCATTTTGCCCATAACAAATCAATGGACCAGAGATCCCCCCAACCCCCGCCGCATCTTGAAGAGTCTGTCTCTTTACAACCAAATTGGTGGGCTTTTGCCAATACAGCTCTCTCAAAAATTGTGAGTTTCCTATGTATATGATTTTGTGTGCCAAAAGCCATATGCACAATTGATTTCAAAACATGTCTCTTTCTGCACTTAATTACAGATACTGTGGGCAGCTCTGGCTGCTGCAGGACCACACCGCTGATCTTTCTAGTAGCTACGAGGCACCATTTAATTCTTCCAGAGGGTTTCACAGGGATGCAAGAGCTATGCCTATGAGTCACTCTAGGCCCCCAAGCTCTCTCTTAACAGCCATGCCCTTGATTTGACTTTTCTCCCAGGCTATGTTTAATTTGAGAATCTTTTCCTGGGTGGGGAAGCTGGAGATTAGAAATAGTTTTATTTTTCAACCCAGCAAGTCCCAGATTCTCCAGACTCTCTTCCTTCCCTCTAATTCCTTCTGAGACCAGGCCAGGTTGTTCCTGAGCTGTCTCTCTGTAGTTCCATATTAAATGCAGGTAGCAGGAGCCTACTCATGCCTGCAACACTCTACCTGGATCCTCCCAGCCCAAGGCCATGAGTGTATTAGGTTCACTTCTTTCTTCCAAGTTATTGCAAGTGACAGTTTTAGCAAATGTTCCACCACTCCGTAATACAAGCCATCACTTTTCCAGTCTCCTATAACAAGTTTCTGGTTCCAAAGTCAATGCCACGTATTGCAGGTTTCTGTTCGAGGTGCCAGTTTCTAGAGCAGTTACCCACTGCCAAAATAACACTGCACACTAAACCACCTTAGAACCTGAGAGCTTTCCTAGGTTCTGACAATAATAATGTCTGCTCACGGTTCTGCTCCCTGTATGTGCACCCTGGCGCCCAGCAGGGACCCCACCCACAGCTCCCAGGGGAAGCCGATCCCACGGAGGTCGGGAGCTTCTAGGAGGGTGTGCATGAGAGCACAGTGCCCCTTACGGACCGGGCTCCAAACCAGCACACGGTCATGTCTGCCCAAGTTCCAGGGGCCAGGAGAGCCACGTGAATGAGGCGAGACATCCACTCCATTCTCGGGGGAGAAGCTGCAAAGAGATGCAGCACAAGGCGTGGACAGAGAGATAAGCGAGGAATGAAGATGCATTCGATGCAACACATCTTAGATCCCATTTTCCTTACTGGATGTTTTGCACGTTATGAGAGTACCCGTTGTAACAAGTGAAACAATTCCAAATCATGTGGAAAAAAAAAAAGCAAAATCCCTTCCTTGTGAACCTCCCACTTTTCTCTCCTGGATAGAGAAGAACGGAGCACATGATGCATGAGGGAGCCGGGGACAGTGGGGGGAGCAAGACGGAAGCAGGGAAAAGGCTGTCGACTTGCCTACATGTCTCTGGCCCTGTTTCCAGCCCACAGGAGGCTGGAATGCTCTTTCCATTCGGGGTTTCATGAACTCCCCACTCCTCCATCCTCAACACAAAGTCCCCAGTTTGCTCATGACAGTTCAGATGGGTTCCCCTCTGTATGAGTGTCCTGTGGCCACTACAGCAAATCAGCACCGAACAGGTGGCTTAAAATAGCAGGCATGTATTTCCTCCTAGTTCTGGAGGCCAAAATCAAGGCACCAGGAGGCCGAACTCCCCTGGAGACGCTAGGGGATGCTTTGTTCCTCGACTTTCCCGGTTTCTCGTGGCTGCCAGCATTCCTTGGCTTGTGGCTGCATTACTCCAGCCTCGGCCTCCTTGGTCTCGCTGCCCTCTTTCCTTCTGCGTGTGTTTGTGTCAGATTTCTCCCTGCCTCCCTCTTAGACAGACACTTGTGATTGTATTTAGGGGCCACCCAGAGAAACCAGGAGAATCTCCTCAGCTCAGAGTCCTCAAATTTAATCATATCTGCAAAGAAGGTCACATTTACAGTTTTGCACCCAGCCAGCCCTGGCAAAGACACGAGAGTTGGCCGAGACCAAGGGAGGCGCAAGTCAGCGAGCACGGGGTCTTGCCTGCTGGGAGCAGAGGCAGGGCACCGCGGGAGGCTGCGGCTTGGGCAAAGGCAGGAGGCGGGAACAGGCGTGGTGCATTCAAGAAATTACTCCAGACTTCAGCTGTATTGCCTCTTCAGGGACCGTAAGGGATCACCAAAGGGCACAGGCATTTCCCCTCTCTTCTCTGAACCTACAATTAAGTCCAAGCCAGGCGCCACTTCTTCCTAATGAAAAAGTCTTTTATCGGTAGAGCTGACCCTGCAAAGGGAAGCCCTGCTTTGATGAAACCAGTCCTTTAAAATGAAACATTTTATCAAAAGCGGTAACACAATCCCCATGAAATTAAACCAGGAAGACAGACATTCTAAATGCCCCAGACACTGGTTTTGATTTTTCAAATTGTCAGTTAAATTAAAGCTGGGCCATGGAGACTCAACGCTTGGCTTGCCTTCCTGGAGGAAAGGGTCTGATATGCCTCCCTCTACACGTCTCTCCCCTGCAAAGCTCTGAGGTTGGATGCAAGTCTTGCTGAAGACCCATTTCAGCTCTGGGGCTGGAAGTCAGGAAGACACCTGCAGTACCAAAACTATTCACTAGGTTAAGTGGGGAGCCCAATCTGTGTCAGGCCCATCTCCAGGACAGCAGATGAGTTCTGTCCAGCCACAGGAAGGGTCAGAGGTTGACAAGAACTGGTGGATCAATCACGGTTGTATGACAAGTGACAGGAACTGACTTGGGCAAGAAGGGAATTTATTGTTTGACAAAATTAAAAATCCAGGGATAGTTTGGCTTCAGGCATAGAAAATGATGTCCCAGAATGATGTCCCAGTTTCTTCCCCTCCAACTTTCTTCCCCTCTTCCTTTGGGTCACTCCCTTCTCAGATAAGATGTCTCCTCATGGTACCAAGAGGGCTGCTGCAGCTCCAGCTTTGCATTCTCAACCTCAAACCCTGGAGGGAAACAGACTGTTTCCACAAGAGCTCAGATTGAGTCCCAAGTATCTGATGGGCCCAAATGGGGTCAGATGCCTTTCCCTCAGCCCACCTCATGGTCAAGATGCTGAAATTCACTGAGAGGCCAGGCCTGGGCCATGTGATTCACCCCGTAAACCAGGGCTGGGTCAGCTTCACTCTAATTACATGACCCACAGTAAAGGGGTCTAAGTGGTCACTCTAACAGTTCAGATTCAGAGTGTGCCTGTTAAGTCACAAAAAAAGTTAATTCTTATCATCTAAAGTGTCCAGTGTAGTGGCTGTGTTGGTTAACTCCGGCTGCCATAACAAAATACCGCAGACGAGGGGGTTTAAACACCAGCGATTTATTTTCTCAGAGTTCCGAGGTTGGGAGTCTGAGATCAGGGTGCCAGTATTGTCCAGTTCTGGTGAGGCCTCTCCTCCTGGCTTGCGGAATACTGCCTTCACTCTGTGCCCTGACAGGGCCTCTGTGCGCAGAGAGAGAGAGAGAGAGAGCCGTCTCTGGTGTCTCTTCCTCTGTCATAAGGACACCAATTCCATCAGATCAGTTCCCACCTTCATGGCCTCATTTAACCTCCTTAAAGGCCGCATCTCCAAATATAGTCACACAAGGGGTTAGACTTTCAATATATGAATTCTGGTGGGGGCACAATTCATCCATAATAATGGCCAAACTAACCAGCTAACTGTGTGTCTCTGCTGGGTCCTGTGTGAGCATGGCATGGAATCCTGTGAAAGACAAATTTAGCAAGCCAGTGAGGAGCTGTCCGAGATCAAACAGGGGCTGAAGGTCAGGGTTACAACCTTGACTTTGCCTGCATCCCGACTCCTACGTTATTCCTCTCCCACAGCACCACCTGCCAGCCCAGCCCCGCCCCGCCCCGGGGCTGGGGGAAGAGGGAAGCTCTGGGCCAGTCGGGGCCAGCTCAGTTGATGCTGGGCCCACTCTGGCCGTGGGCTCCAGCCCCAGTGGCTGCACTCACCTCCAGTCTCAGAGCCCCAACCTGGGGGGTCTCCTTGCCCCCCTCAAAGCCCCTCTCTTGCCTCTCTCCATACCCCTCCCTCACCCCTGGTGACCCCCCGCTCAGGCACAGCCGACCTTTGTGGACAGGGAAGGGCCTCTGAGGGTCTGTCAAAGACAGAATCACATCACACGTGTTAGAAACTGACAGTCTCACTTGCTGGCGCCTCGTGGCCATCCCTCCAGGGCCGTAGCTCGAGGTACCTACAGCCTTCTCTCAACAGCTGCTGAAAAGCCCATCGCAGCCGTTTCTCAGCCGCTTCTGGATTTACTGACATCTTTAGGTTGTTTGCAGGGTGTGTGTGTGTTATCACCAGCAGTCCTGTAATAAACAGCCTCGCCCCCTTGTATGTCGGTGCTTTTATTTCTATAGAATAAAATTCCAAGGTGGGATTGTAGGTTAAAGTTAATGCCTATTTTAAGTTTAACAGGGATCATCAGGCCTTTCCAAAAGGACTGAGCAATTTCCCCGCCCCTCAGCTGTGCCCACAAGACTGGCCCTTCTCCCACGTCCCTGAAGCTCCGGGGGTCACTGCTCTCTCAGGTTTTTGCTAATCTGATAGGTGACCACGGCACCTCACTGTTCCAATTTGTACCTCCTGACCACCAGAGTGGACGCTGAGTGGGGCCGTGTGTGTTTACAGGCCTCTGGGGCGTCCAGTGGAGACTGATGGTCAGAGAAGGCTTTCCTGAGGCCATGCGTTCTGGAGACGCATTAACTGAATTAGGCTGGAGAAGAGAGAGGGGAGAGGAGGAGAGAGCAGGAGGAGGCCGGCGAGAGAATTTAGCAAGGGCGCTCAAGCTGGTTCAAGGAGAGCAGTGTGGATGGAGTGACCGGAGGACCAGGGAGGGGAGTGGAGCAGCGGCCGGGGGCTGGGAGCAACACCAGGGCTGCGGCCTAGACCCTCCATTGAAATGCCCGTGAAAGCGATCCCTGAGCTCCTGTAAGCAGTTCACTGGGGATTCCATTCCAGCCCAGCTCTGCCGTCAACCAGCCTCACCTGAGGCGTGCCCCTGCCCCTCCTCGCCTCTGCGCCTCAGCTTCCCTCTCTGTAAATCCAGGGAGCTGGTCCAGTTGATCTCCCAAGGCCTTTTAGCTCTAAAATCGTCTGAGTGGTCCAGTAAAAGCCTGCACAAGCAGCCTCATCTTACCAACGTTAATTAGACAACCTGTTTAAAGGTGAAGGGAGCCCCAAGAGGGAACCATGTCACAGAGCGGGTTTCCTGGGAAATTTCCAAGAACCAGCCCTGTGACCTCGAGCCCCCTGCTCTCTCCCGGGCTGTGAATGTGAGCGGGTTGGTGAGAGGACGGCCTCAGGGTGAATGGAGGCGTGAGACTGGGGTGGGACCTGGGTGGGGTCCTTTCACACAGAGTCTTGTCCTGCAGGGCCACCTGCTAGTCAGAGGGGGTCAGGAGCAGCTGGCTGGAGACTCCCTGCCTGTAGCAAGGAGCTCAGGGGCCGCGGAGCCTCAGGGAGAGACCCCAGGGTCAGCCGTGCAGGGGCCGAGGCCTCAAGGCTGGACCTAGACGCCAGGGTCTCCTGGAGACCCTCTCAGCTCCCACCCTCAAGCCTGCACCCTGGGTCATGACAGCCTCAGTACCTCTTGGCATTTCTCGTCTGATAAGATGCTCAGAACAGCCTCGTGGGCTAATTCAGGCTCTAATGGAAAGCTTCCTCCTCACCGCCCAGATCACCAAAAACAGGTTAACAGGTCCACTACTAAGCCAACAGCCTGGGGATTTCAGCGCCTTGGCTCTTCTCTGTACATGGCCCCTGCCCTACGCCGGCTTAGACTCAGGAGATGTAGACCCCGGCCTTCAGCAGAGAGAGGCTGGGGTGACCCCAGGTCCCGGGGTGTGCAGAGGATGGAGGGCCAGGCAGGAACAGCACCATCAACATCAAGTCAGGTTTGAGGGACTGCAACTCACTGGACGGTCCCAGCTGAGCCTCACTGCCTCCTCTAGGGTATTTTCTCAGCCTGCCGGTGGGCCCAGGTCTTTCTCATCTTTGTCAACGTCCGCTCTCTGGGCCAGTGTCCAAGCCTACTCCACCTATGCCTTTCCGATGTGGATGGTGAGGCAGGGGAGGGTGGTGGACTCTGCTGATATCATCTGAGAAATCTTCTGAGCCTCACTTTTCCCATCTGATAAATGGGCCTTGTGCCCGTCCATTCAGGCTGACATGCAGGGATGGTGAGGAAAGCAGTCTGCCTATCACAGCGCACTCTCAACAAGCAAGCTTCCTGGGCCGCCCTCCAGCTGGGCAGGGGCTGGGGGAGGAGGCAGAATGAGACAAAATGGAGCACCTGAGACTCAGGCCTCTGGGAGGAGAGCAGCTTACACAAGCCCCCGTGAACAGAGAGGGCCTGGAGGCACCTGTCTCCAGTCACTTTCTCTGGGGATATGGGACCCCAGCCTTACTGTAACCCCCACCACACACACACACACACACACACACACACACACACACACACCCCCCGCAGTGACGCACACTCAGGGTGACACTGAAATACTGTGACATGTCCATGGGCCTCCAGCCCGTATCTACTAGGGGACCTCCTCCTGGTTGCTTTTCTCACATCACCACCCCTTCCCGGAATCAGCCCCTTCTGCCAGCAGCCCCCTCCAAGCCACCCTTACCGTCCTGCAGGAAGTGCTCCACGGCTCCCGAGTTGCAGCTGGCTCCTGGTAAAGCAACCACACCCCATCTCCCATTCTCTCACGCTGGCCAGACACTGGCTTGTGAAAGGACAGGGCAGCAGATGTGCATCTCCTCCTCTGCCCTGCGCAGCCCAGCGCAGCCTCCCCTGCCCCACAGCTGGGGTCAGGGGCTCCCTCCTGTAGCTCTGCTAGGCCCCGCCCTGGACCTCGCCTGGCCTGAGACCCCAAGTCTGTTGCCAAGTCCAAACTCGTTCTGCTCGCTGCAGGACAGGCCAATAAATCGAGAGACAAGATGTTGGGGCAAGGAAAAGCGACTTTATTTGGAAAGCCGGCAGACCAAGAAGATGCCAGACTAATGTCCTGGAGAACCATCTTACTCAAGTCAGAATTCAGGCTCCTCTTATATTAAAAAGGGGAGGGGGCGTGGTTGGTTGTTGCAAACATCTTGGTGAAGGGCTTCTTTGTTCTTACAGCTGTTCAGGTGGGTCAGGTCATGGTGTCCCTGTAAACCTCCAACACAACAAATGTTATTTTTTATTCTGCAACTTGTTATCTGTATATGAGCAAAAGTGTTAATATCCTTAAAGGTCAGAGCCTTGAGAATAGGCTCTCCTGTATATTTCAGGCTAAAGGCAACATTCTACTACAACAGGTGCAGAGCCAGCAAGACTAAGCCTAGAAAACAGGGCACAGGGTTAAAGCCAAGGGAACAGGTCTCATGTGGAGTCAGGCTTGTTCTTTTCTGTTGGGAGACCAGGTGAAGGGAGCTGTGCAGGTGTTACTGAACCAGATGAGTCTGCCCAACACACAGCAAGCCAAACACTACGAAACTAAGCTTTGCAGCAGAGGGCTTATGCACGAGGCAGCCAAGCAAGGATATGAGAAAGCAAATCTCAAGCTGGCCTCCCGGAAGGCGACGGGCTCAGGTTATTTGTGGGACAAAGAAGCAGGACGGCCTGAGGCATGGGGAGCATGGGTAAAGGTGACCGGAGACAAGAAAAAGGCGAGACAGTCGTCCTGCGCAGGTGCAGCTTAGCTACACCGTCTCCACGGGACGCATGCTCAGAACAAGGCGGCGCTGGCCCGCGCTGAGGGTGGAGTTTTGGGCCCTCTGACGCCAAAAGGTCACCAAGGGGATACTCAGACAGGCCCACTGGGAGGGTTGGTGGTCTTAACCAGGCTTAACCGGCTTGAGCTCAAACTCAGCACAGCTGACTCCAAGTTCCTGGAAAACAACTCCGGCAAACAGCTTGTTGTTTAGGCTACGTGACGCTTGGAGAACATGCAAGTTTTGTGTAGCAGCAGTTAAAGCCAGCTTGATCCGTGAAGGCAGGTTACAGGAGTAATGGATCTAACTGATGATGGCCCTCAGTGTCACAGAGGGGCAAGCACGAGGGCTGCCTCACCCGCCGGGCACCGTGCCAGTTGCTCACCACCCCCCCCAGGCCATGCTGGGGCCAGTGGAAGTAATGGATCAGCAGGCTGCTGAGTGACCTGCTGTCACGTCACAGCCAGAGCCTCTGCCCCTGTAACCTGTACCTCTGAGGTGGGAAGCCCCATGAAAAGACAGGCAGGACCCCCAGGCAGGGCCACTGCTTTCCTGCCAGCGCCATCCGGTTCCCAGGCCCGGCAGCATTATCGCAATTTTTGCTTCTGTAAAACAGCTTGCTTCTAGGAAAGCGGAACTTACCCCTAAGAGTCTATTGGTTCCCGAAGCTTACCCCTGATCGGTCCATTTCTAACAGTCCATTTGCATAAAGCTATTCCTGATTGGCCCACTTTGTTACACCTTGTTTGCATATGATGTGGCAAAATGTTGCAAAGTCTTGACTGGTAGCCTATAAAAGCCTGTGTAAACCTACAGACAGGATCCAGAGCTTGGCTTATTAACTCCTCTGGGCCCACTGGCATAATAACCTGAGTTCTCCAACCCTCCGAGTGCTGCTTGGTCTCTCGCCAGGATCCAGGTTGCTGTAACACACTTTGCTGCAACACCTCAATATCCATCCAGTCGACTGTCCCTCGGTGCTGCCTTCACGTGGCCTCTCAGGCCGCCCCCCTCACCGGCCCCACCGCCGGGCCACACTCTGGCTGCTCGGTGCAGGCTGCTGTCTGTTTCCACCCTCTCGCCCCCGCTCCCGACCGCCGCTGCAGCAGCCCAGGAGCCCACCCTGCTCCCTCCTCTCCCGACAACTCTGACCTCAGGGGTGAGCCCAGACCCTGCCCTGGACTTCCAGACCTGCAGGCCGTCCCCCACCTTCCCTCTGTGCTCGCACTGGCCTCACCTTCCAGCCCTCAGCACTGCCCTTGTTCTTAGGAGACACCTCATGAGTCCCTGCCTCTCTGCCTTGCCAGGGCTTCTTTTTCCACCTGAAACTCCCCCTCTCGTTTCTGCCCTAGTCGTACCCAGAAGCCGTAAACCGGGACAAAGATGCAGCACCTCGCCAATAGCCAGGGAGGTGCAGGCAAACCACCAGCCAGCGTGTCACTCCTCAGATGGGACAGGCATTGCCAGACCAGGAAATGGGTCCTCTCCCAAGCTGCTGGGGGAATATAAATCGGGGCAAGCCGGCCTATTAAATCTACCTAGGCTCACTTTGGAGTGTTCAGTCCTTCCTGGGGGCAAGGAGTACCTGATGTGTGCCCACCTCAGCATCCCCAGCATGGAGAGGGAGGAGGGGAGGGTCTCAGGACCCAGGTCTGATAGATGACGTCATCAAGGAAGGCAGTCACCAGGCCCTGCCCTCCGTTGCTCGTCACCCAGGGAGACGGTGAGTAACTGGGTACCAGTACAAGGGTGAAGAGGTGGAGGCTTGAACATAAGACCTCCCCTCCCCATACTTCAGGCTGCAGATTTGAGGGGGACTGAGCAGTTCCTTTCTCTCAGTTCCCAGCATCTGCCTGCTTCTCACCTCTTCTATCCACAGGCTGGAAGCTTGGTCTCCTGCCTCCGTTTCCCTCTGGGTCCCTGACCACTGGTACGATATGAAGAGATGGGGGAGGGATGCATGGTGCCTTCTTGCAGTGACCCGGCCTTAGGGGATGTCAGGGCCCCCCGTCCACCAAGCTCCTGAGCACAGAAACCCTGCTGGCCCCCTAGTCTTGAGTTTTAGGGTCTTACTAAAAAGATGAGTCTAAAGGAAAAAAATCTTCTAAAATCGCAATTAACAATCCACATGCCCCACGAGCCAGCAGCTCCTCACATCCACCCGTGTGAGAAAAGGCCTTGCTGTGTGCCCAAGGGGGCCTATGTAAGGCGGCTCCCTTCCGTGTTTGTGTGTAAAAGCGGAATGCCCGGAAGGATGGTGATGTCCAGTCAACAGCAGGCCGGCTGAACAAGCTGCCCCCATCCCGAGAAGGGGAACCTGCCCACCACCAGCACGGGTTCCACCCTCGCTGTGTGTGTGCAGAACGAAAGTCAGTCGGAGAGCTGGGATTAAAAGCATCACTTACAGACCCCTCCTCATTCCTCCCTCTCCCCTCCCTCCCCCTCCCCCTCCCTCCCCCAGCCCTTTCTCCTCCCTCTCCTCCCCTTTCTCCTCCCTCTCCTCCCCTTTCTCCTACCCCCTCCTCCTCTCTCTGAAGCCACGCCCCTGAGAGCCTTCCACTTTGCAGGGTCATCCACCCTTTAAAAACAATTTTTTTAATGGAGGTACTGGGGATCGAACCTAGGACCTCGTGCATACTAAGCATGCGCACTATCACTGAGCTACACCCTACCCCACTCCTGGAAGTTCCATCCATAAACTCCCCAAAGCCTGCTGTGTGGCCCTGGGCTGAGTGCTGGGGCATGGGAGCAACAATCGCATGCAGGCAGACCTCAGAGACACTGAGGGTTCCGTTGCAGACAGTGGCAATAAAGCTGATATCGAAATAAAGCCAGTCCCACGAATTCTGTGTTTTCCGAGCGCGTATGATAGTTACGCTGACGCTGTGTTGCAGTCGGTTAAGCGTGCCGTAGCATCGTCTAAAGAAACAGCGAACATACGTTAATTTAAAAGATACTTCATTGCTACAAAAAATTCTCACCACGATCTGACAACACAGGGTTGCCACAAATCTTCAATTTGTCAAAACTGCAGGATCTGTGAAGCCCAGTAAAGAAAGCACTCTACAGGGAGGCGTGCCTGTGGATGACGCCCCTGTTAGTCGTCCAGGGCTGCAGTAACAGCACCAGACTGGGGGGAGTAAACAGCAGAAACTTACTTCCTCGGTTCTGGAGGCTGGAAGTCCGAGACCAAAGTGCGTGCAGGGCGGGCTCCTTCGGAGGCCTCTGCCCAGGCTGGTGGGCGGCTGTCCTCTCCCCGTGTCCTCACACGATCTTTCCTCCGTGTGTGTCAGTGTCCTAATCTCCTCTTCTTACAAGGACGCCCACTGATACTGGGTCCGGGCCCACTCGAACACCTTCATTTTAACTGCGCCGTCTCTATAAAGACTTTATCCCCAGATAGTCACATTCTGAGGTGCTGGGGGTTAGGACTTCAACACACGCACTTTTTTTTCTTGTTTTAAATCTTCAGCATTTTTCACACCTTTATTGCAATAGGGTTCCTGTACAGTAAACTACACCTATTTCAGATGTGCAATTTGATGAATTTTGATAGATGTCTACACCCATGAAACCACCATCACAATCAAGGTAGCTCACATTGCCATCACTCCCCAGGAGGAGCAATTTTCTAGTTCCCAGTTTATCCCTTCCTACCCCTTTCCCCCTGGTGACCATAAGTTTGTTCTGTGCCTGTGAGTCTGTTTCTTCCACAGGATGAATTCTGAGGGACACAGTGCATCTCACAGCACTTGCTGAGCACCTGTTACATGTGGGCAATATTCTAAGTGCCTTATCACTTGCCTCATCTAGTTCCCTCAGCACCCCTCCGGGGTACACACTGTATTTCTCACCCTCATGTGACAGGTGAGAACACTGAGGCCCAGAGAGATTGGGACCATCATCCAAGGCCACCCAGTCATAGTGCTGTGTGTCTCCCTTCACTGCAGCTGCTGACTTCTCTCCACCGCTTCCCAGCACCCACCCACCCTGCATGTCTGTCCCCTTGCTAGGAGAGGGTAGGAGTGGATTGCTCTCTCCCTGATGCCCGCACAAGGAAGGCTCTGGATGGACAAGTGATGACCAGGGAGGGGCGTGTTCAGGCCAGCTCAGTCCCTGCCCTTCCAGGACTGTGGCCCCCACCTGGGGCCTCTCTTTCAAGGCTTGGCTGGGAGCTGAGCCCCCCACAACCAGCTCCGGCTCCGCCAGGCCCAGCTTTGCCCAGACTCTTGCCTGCAGAGCCCCTTGGTAAAAATCAATGCCTGGCCGGCGAGCAGCCGGGCCTCGCTTCCCGGGGCTCCACCGTATCCCAGCAACAACACGCGCCTCCTCTCGTCTGCGGGCTCCTGAGAAGATGCTGCTCTCAGATGCCAAAGCCCAGCCAGTTCGGGCGGGAGCCACTGAGCCTGCAGCCGCTACCCAGGGCTCCCGTGGGCTCACCTCCTGGGCCAGAGACGGACCCGCAGGGGCCAAGGCTGAGAAAGGTGTCTGGGCCAAAGACCCCAGCAAACAGGACCCCTGGGTTCTGCTGCCCTCCCAGCGGGCAGTGAATCCTCTCAGACCAGGGCAGACTCCAGGCAGCTAAAATTCGAGCCTGTAAATCAATGCATGTGCGGGATGTTTTATGCAGATGCAGCTACTTGAATCAGGGAGGTATTGTCTTCCTGCACAGAGACTGTTACCGGGTCCAAACTCATTCTGCTCACCACACAACAGGCCAATCGGGAGACGAGGTGTTGGGGAAAGGAATAATCACTTTATTTGGAAAGCCAGCAGACCGAGAGGATGGCCGACTAACATCCTGGAGAACCATCCTACTCACGTCAGAATTCAGGCTTCTTTTATACTAAAAAGGGGAAAGGTGTGGTTGGTTGCTGCAAACTTCTTGGTGTAGGAATTCTATGTTCTTGGAATCCTTTGTTCTTGCAGCTGTTCACCTGGGTCAGATCATGGTGTCCCTATAAACCTCCAACAAAAGAAATGTTATTTTCCACTCTGCAACTTGTTATCTTTATGTGAGTACAAAAGTGTTAATATCATTAAAGGTCAGAGCCCTGAGAACAGGCTGTCCTGCATATTTCACGCTAAAGGCAACATTGTTTTACAAAAGGTGCAGAACTACCAAGACTAAGCCTAGAAAACAGGGCACAAGGTTAAAGCCAAAGGAACAGGTCTCATATGGAGTCAGATTTGTTCTTTTCTGTTACAAGACCAGCTACAGAAATGGGCGCTAACCCAGATCCAGTGGGGATTCCAGGCCATCCCCTCCCTGTCTGGTCGGAGCTGCTGCTGGACTTCAGTGTGTGTGGTCAGGGGACCCAGTTCCAGATCGCAGGGAGCCTGGTAGGCAGTGAGACCTTCCGTTGGCGCCCTGCGGGTGGGGCTGCCAGCCACTGGCCCCAGGGGAGGAGGCAGATGGCAGGAGCCCACCCCAGGCTCGTCTGGACTGTACTGCCAGCCCTTCCCACCCTTCCCACCCTTCCCATCCTTCCCCTCCAGAGTCACCTATTTTTAATTTCCCTGTTTTACGATTTCTTCTGTCTTGTTAATCCCATCAGCTAATGCTATTTATCCCTGTACTTTTAACTTCAAAAATTTTTTGTAGTTCTTTTTCTGTTTTATCTCAGCCTTTTATCATGGAAGCTGCCAGTTCATTTCATCTAGCTTGTTTCCCTTATCTTGCTTTTTACAATTTATTGTTTGACTTCCAAGGATCTTCCTTTCCAGTTTGGCCTTGGCTTGGGGTAGTGCTGTTTTTGGAGGGAAGAGGCCAGTCTGGGAGCCTAGCAGATCTGGACCCAAAAGGCAGACAGAGGACAGTCCAGGCGTGCCGATCCTGGGTTCAGGGTCCCTTGGGTGCCACCACAGTTTGGTTCTGGGAGCCTCTGAGCTGGGTCCGAAAGGGGGAGGAGCCCAGCTGGGGGAGGGTCCCGAGGGGGAGAACTTCAACTCGGTGACTGGGTCCTGGAACCATGAAAATGTCTCACCTCCCATTTACAAGACTGAGGGAGACCATCTCGGAGCTAGAGATGTGCCTGGAGGAGATTGGTTTCATAAAACAGCCTGCAACTTCGGAAGAGAACAAACACACATTCAGGCCCTGCAGGGTCCCTCTCTGGTGGGACGCCCGTGCCAAGGCAGGCAGGTGTCAAAGCATGTGACCTGGAAACGGAGGGGAATCTGAGTTTTGAATGCCTTGGAGGTAGAGCTGCATGGGGCTGCGGGTGAAGCTGGAGAAGCCGAGGGGGTGGGGGGTGACCCAGCCAGTCTAAGGGGTTTGAACATCACCCCAGGCAGATTTTTGTCAGGAATTCAGGAGAGGGATTGAATGTCCTCAGTTTAACCACAATTTCGCCATTGTCTTAGGAAAGAACATACCAGATCCCACGTGACTGGGAAAAAATTCTCATGCTGGTGAGCAGCATGAAGGGGAAATGAGGCTGACACAGCAGGATGCGGGCCCCAGGACCAGGAGGTGGACAGGAGATGGACACAGACTGCCTCCTTCCAGCATCAACAGTATGTGAACCGTCAGGGACATGTTGGTGTTGGGTCCCCCCAAAAGCTCAGCATCGGGGCAAAGGCTTTGCTTCTAAACCAAGCTCGGGCAAGCTGGAGGTGCTGCTGTGGGCCGTGGAAATGTCCGGGGGCTGCGGGGTTGGGGGGAGCCCAGGTGCACACTCCCAGACGCCATCACAGCCCTTGAGTCAGGCACCTTTAACAGCCACCCGCCTCCTATGCATCCACCCAGAACTGGTGCTCTCTCCAAAACCAGTCCCTCCACTGCCTCCCCGAAAACCTGCCCATCGCTTCCCAAGTCCTACAAGATAAAGGGCACCCACCTTAGCCTGACCTTCGAGGCCTGCTATCCAGCCTAGACCACCCGTCCTGGCTCCCCACCGACCCCAGCTCCACACACCCTCCTGTTCTCCAAGGATAGAAGCTTCATGCCCTGCTCTGCACACCGCCTTGTCCCTGACCAGGCCAGTGGGCCCCAGGTACCCACGAGCAGGCAGCAGAGAAGCAAAAGCTTGGACTTTGCAGTCTTCAGACCTGGGTCCATAGTCCCTAACTCCCAATGCATCCTCAAGCGAAGCAGGTGCCTGCCTATAAGATGGAGAGGAAATGCCGCGATGCGTAAAATCACTCAGTGCAGTACGGGTGGCCCTCCCGCTGCTTCTTCTGCCATTGACCTTACTGGTCACCTTCTCCCGATTGCCCCTACCTGGGACAAAGCAGAAAACTAGGACCCAAGACAGCCAGCTCAGTGCATGTCCATGGGCTTCGCGGGTCCAATCAGAGTGATCCTCGGGGTTCCCAGACGGAAAGTCCCTCTATCCCGGGGCGGGTGGGGGCTGGGGGGTTGCCGAAACCGCAGGAGGAGACAGAGCTCTTCTCCAGGAGGGGGCGGTAGGAGGGTAGGGGGTCGGGAGCTGCTGCAGGTGTTTGCTTCCACGGTGGGAGCCAGGCTAAGGCTGAGTCCAGCCCTCTGGGGGAGCAGAGCCAAGAGACCCCCGGAGGACTGGAGCCGGGTCTTGGTGACGCCACTGAAATGGACGAATGGAGCCTCACCTGCAGCCAGTCTCCCTGGACGTGTCCGGAACATGAGCCAATAGAGTCCCTTTAGAGGAACTGGGATTTAAGCCAGCTTAACTGGGGTTTTCTGTCACTTCTAGGAATTCCTAGTGGCTCTCACATCCAGCCCTGGGCATGGGCCTGGTGCGCCTCCCGTCAGCAGGCACCTGCCCCATGAATCTCGTCCTGGGGCCGTCAGGCAGATGCCTCCATGGCCCAGCCTAACCCATCCCGTCTGCTTCCTTGAATGCTCAAGACAGAGGCCTTTGCACACTCAGAACCTTCCAGCGGTGTGCCCAGCACACTCCAGTGCTCTAACAGGTAAGCCGAATGAATGGTCACTCCCAGGTGGAGTCAACATGGAGTTCAAAAGTAGGTGGGGCACCCCCAAATTTAGCCTGCATCCCAATTTCTACTAAACCTCCTCACCAGCTAGGAGAATGTAAAGGTGCTGAGAGAAGGGCTTGAGGGAGAGAGGGGCTTGAGGATGAGAGAATTAGGGCACATTTGTTTGGACAGAGCCACTGTGCTGTGAATGCTGCCCCCTCCGAGGTGGGTAGGGTACCACCTCCTTCACCTCTGGTCTACTGAGGGCATTTCCATGGGGCCACGTGGAGGCCTTGGACACTGAGCACTGAGGCCTGACCCTGACTTGGAAGCCAGTGCCAGCTGATCCTGAGACCAATGTTGTGGTCACGGGAGCAGATTTTGGAGAAGGCTGCCGTACTAGGAACTGTCTTCCTCCCAGTCCCTCAGGGCCAAGGATGAAGCATGCTCCTGGGGACTGGATGTGGTGGGACCTGGACCCCCCAGCCTGAGGGGAGTAGGAGCTCGGGGGGTCTTCTGCACACAAGGAACCTGCAGGAACCAGAAGCTGAGGACCCCAGGAGAGGCTGGCAGAGGAAAAGGCACATTGCTCACCTGCTGACCAGCTGCAGCTGCCTCTGACTACTGCCCTCCCACCTCCCTGTCCTGGGAAGAGCTCTTTCTCTTCCTGAAGGACCCATGGGATGGGGGGACCTTCCATCACAGGATCCTAGAGGTCACAGAGCTGGAACCTTCCAGTAACCATCAAATGGCACACGTGAGAAAGACAGCCCAGCACCCACCAGGCCAAGAGCAGGATGCCAGCCCCCTCCCCGACAGGTAGGGCTGGGGTAGAAGCTCCAGGCGGAGAAACAGAGTAGAAGGAGTTCCCATGGCCGGACTCCAGCCGGAAGGCGGCCCAACCCGGTAGGATTCTGCTGAATTAAAAGCTGTGTCACTGCCTTGCACTGGACATTCGGAGGGAGAGAGAGAGAAAGGGCATGAGACCGGCCCACGTTTCTATCTGGAGAGGGCATGGTATCCTCCAACCAAATACATTTCAAGGAGAAAGCAGAAGGGAAACACTGCTGTATTTTGGTTCCATTTCAGGTGGTGTTTGCTCCCCAAATGAGTTGCATACACATTCGGCTTCCACCAGCTGTGCGTGGATGTGCCGGTCCCCCGCATTCTCACCAGCCTGGAGTTTATGGCACGCACTTATTTTTTATAAAAATAACTGAGCAAGGTGATAACACAGTATTGGCTGGCATTTCTTAATGACTTAAAGTGCAACACTTATTGAAACATTGGTTTGCTGCTTTAGTTTCCATTTAAATAAATTCCTTTCCACTTGCTTTGGACACTTTGTCCTGGAGGAGGAGCGCTGTAACAAGCCCTTATGTTTATCCTAATTTCCCCCTCATCTTTATGGAACCCGTTATTTCCCATCTGTTGCTGCTTGTTCTCTTGGTTGCATTCCATTTCCTTCTGCAGAGCTGCCTCTGTATTGCTGTTACCTCGACCCTCGTCATATCGCTGGGTCCAGGCACAGGCTCTGAGGCTGGCGGCCTGAGTTCCAAGCTGGGCAACTCCTTGCTCCATGATTGCAGGCAAGACCTTTCCTTCCTAGTCAAGAGCATCCTCTGTTCAAGGGGAATAATAGCTGGTGGCCATGAGCAATAAAAGAACCATCTACGGAAAATTCTTTTGCACAGTACATAGCTCTTAACACATAGCAAGCATTTTTTAAATCTATATTCTCAAATTATCGCCTCTGTCACTTAGCATCTTCTTCCTTCCAGAGTTGAGACAACAAGCAACTATGTTGCCATTTCACTTTTTAAATTACATTTGAAATCATGAGGGATTCATCCTGATGTCTGGAATAGGATGGGATTAAGATGTCTTTTTTTTTTCCCCTCGATTAAAATCCAGTTTTCCCATCTACATTTATTTAATCATTCCTCCATATAAGGCCAAATGACTTGTGAATTTATTTTATTTTTTAAATTTTTTAAATTGAAGCATAGTCAGTTACAATGTGTCAGTTTCTGGTGTGCAGTGTAATGTTTCAGTCATACATTTATGTACATGTATTTGTTTTCATATTCTTTTTCATTATAGCTTGCTGTAAGATATTGAATATAGTACCCTGAGTTATAGAGAAGAAATTTGGAGGTTTTTTTCCATCTATTTTCTATATAGTAGTCAGTATTTGCAAATCTCAAACTCCCAATTTGTCTTTTCCCACCCTCTTTCCCCCGGTAACCAAAAGTTGGTTTCCTATGTCTGTGAGTCTGTTTCTGTTTTGTAGATAGGTGCATTAGTGTGTTCCATTTTCTTTTCTTTTTCTTTTTTACTTGTTTTAGAAACCTGGAACTTGGTTGCCTATTCATTCCCTTATTTATTTGAACTTCAGCTTCAGAGAGTCGTGCTAAAGCCACATTCCTCAGATCACAGCTTCGTTAACATAGATGCGTGCAAGCCCCTGACTTATTTTACTCCACTTAATTTTTCCCTTCTTTCCATCCCCCCTCCCATTGCCCCCCTCCACAGGCACATTCTCTAACATGTCTGATCTGACCTTGAGGATGCCGGCTTCCCTCTGGCGTGTGCATGGCGGAACTCCATGCGCGTGCTGCCTCACATGAACAGCACTGGGCTACGGACGCCACTCCATCCCTACTTTCCTCTCTTACCACTACTTTTGAACTCTCTCCTTGGAACTGTATGAACAGCTCATTCAGCGCTCCTCCCTGCTGCATCATGCACAGCAGTTTGCACCTGCCACATCCAACCTGTAACATTCCCGTGGCTGTGAACCCGGAGCCTGTCTCCAGGATGCTGCTGCCAGAGACAGTGCCATAATGAGCCGAGCTATGCGTGTCCCCCAGGCACCCCTGTGAAAGCTCCTCTGGCGTCCCTGGGTCAAGAGGCACGTGCACAACATTCTGTGCAGTGGTCCCACCACGGCTGTATCTCTCCACACGCCAGCCAGCCGTGCCTGGACGTCCCAGCACACATCCCCACTGATACGTGGTATCATCCGCCTTTTCAGTGTTGCCACTCCGCTGGGGGTCCAGCGGCATCTCGCTGTTGCTTTAATTTGTGTTTCTTTGCCCTCTGGTGTGTTTGAATCTCTTCGGACACCTGCTCGCCCCTGGGGCATCGTCTCCTTCTAAGAACATTCCCTTCCTCCCCTTTCCCATTTCTCCACTGGGCTGCGTGTCTTTCTCTTACTGACTGGCAGGAGACCTTCCTGTGCTAGGAAAGGTAACCCCTTAGCAACGTAGGCCTTACAAATGTCCCCTCCCAGTCTGCGGTGTTTTTTTTCAATTGAAGTATACAATGTGTTAGTTTCTGGTGTACACCATAGTGGTTCAGTTATATATGTTCCTGTTCATGTTATTTTTCATTATAGGCTATTACAAATATTGAATTCGTTCCCTGTCATATACAGTAGGACCTTGTTGTCTATTAAGTTTCGTGAAGATTTGCTTTGTAGTTCCAATTGTACGAGAACTTCTGTCAAGGTTTAGTAGATATTCGGTGAGAATTGCTCCGCACGGTCGAGGCATTTTGGATGTATTTGCGGGAGAGGGTGAGCTCCACGTCCTTCTGTGCTGCCATCTTGAAGCCCCGCTCTCATTCCCCAGTCTGCTCGCTTTTGGCTTGCGCTGTGGAGTTCTTCACTGACAGATAAAGCTAATTCTGACTTAGCCAAAAGCATGAATTTTCACCTCTGGTTTGCATTGTGGTGACTTTTAAGAAGTCTTTCCACAGCTCTGTCTCAAAAATGTTGTCTTGCATAAACTTCTGCTAGCTTTAAAGCCTCCCCTTCCATCTGCCAGCCTTCAATCCATCCAGAGACCGCCTGGGATACTGGGTAGAAGTTGAGATCCAGTTTGAAAGTGAGCCAGTCTTCCCAGCCTCATCCACGGAGCAACCCATCCTTTCCCCTCTTTCTCTGTGGTGCCACCTGTATTGTGTACCAAATTCCCATGCACACCAGGTCTGTTTCAAGCTCTCTGTTCCATGCTGTTGACATCCCAGGCTCTCCCATGACCAGGAGCACCGCCTCCATGATACACCGTGACATCTGGTCCAGGGCAATGTTGGAAGATTGGCTCACCTCTTCTTATACCTTGATCCTTCTATACACATTTTGCAATGAGTATGTTGATTTCCTCAACAATTCCAGCTGAAATTTTGATCTGCATTGCATTTAATGCCTGGGTGAATGCAGGAGACTCAAGAGCCTTGTAACATTAAGAAATCTCACCCATTTACACAGTAATCTCTCCATTTAGTGACATCTTCTTTTGTGTCCTTTGCCAGAGGTTTCCATTTTTCTACAGAAAAGACCTGTTCATTCTTTGTTAGGTTGACTTCAGGATGCTTTTTGGCTATTGCAAATAGTGACTTTTTTTCATTTCCTTCATCACTTTTTTTAAAAATTGAAGTATAGTCGGTTACAATGTGTCAATTTCCGGTGTACAGCACAATGTCCCAGGCATGCACACACACACACATATATTCGTTTTCATATTCTTTTTCATTAAAGGTTATTACAAGATATTGAATATGGTTTCCTGTGCTGTACAGAAGAAATTTATTTTTTATCCTTCATCACTTTCCATTATTTGCCCCTATAAAGCATTTTATGGTATTTTTATATCAACATTTTTATAGTATATTTGTTGCATATATGTTTCCTCGTTTCTCTTTTCAGGAAAGATAATTTATTGGGTTGGCAACGTCTCATCATTTGACAGGACCAATGGAGGGTTGGACAGTAGCCAGCTGTCTTGGACAGTTTGAAGAGAACCCTGTAAATCTGTAGTCCAAGGGTAATTCTGCTGTTGCTTCACAGGCTGGAATTTCAATGGCCCTGTAGGTACTGATTCTGTTGCAGAGCCATGTATAAACCAAGGAGTCATCGGTATGCTCTACTTCAAAAATGAATCTATAAAAAGAGAGCTCCATGTTTTAGAAAAGGTACTTACAATCTCTGCCTTCATTTTGTTTCCTGGTTTATTACAAAGGACACAGCTCAGGAACAGCTGGATGGGAGCGCTGCATAGGACGCGCGTGGGGAAAGCAAGCAGAGCTTCCGTGCCCGCTCCGGGTGCACCGCCCGCCCGGCAGCTCGGCATGGTCACCAACCAGGCAGCTCCACGACTTGCTTTTCAGATGGCTGTTGCTGATGCAGAGGGAGGCCCTGGGTGTCTGTAAGCTGATGGTGGATCCAGAAACCTTGCCTAAGCTCCTTGTTGGTTCTATTATTTGGGGAGAATTTAATATGCATGTGATGTTATCCTCTGTAGGTAATGAGGATTTAATCTTATTCCTTCCAGTTCTGACAGGTCTTATGCCATTTCCATTCCTTAGAGCATTGGCACCAAAACCCCAAATGCGGTGTTGACAGTGGGGTGCAACGGGCCTTGTCACCCAGCCCGGCTTCCAGTGCAGATGTTTTCACCAGGTCTCCCACTGGCTGTAGGCTTTTGGAATATAACGGCTGTTATGAAGGTAAGGAGGTTTCTGCCTACTCCTGGTTTTCTGATAGTTTTTTAAAAATCATATGTAGGCATTGGCTTATGTTTTTCTGCATCTGGTAAAATAATTAAGGTCAGCATTTTTTAAAATATAATCTTTAAAAAACAAGCGTGCAGATTTTTTCTCATGAGCATCTAGAAAAGCCAGGAAAACACTGTAAGGTACCCAGTCAGGTGGGGAGGATGACAGACCAGTGCCATAGCGGGGCAGGTGGGGCCTGAGCCCGCTGTGTGACCTGAGGGGATGCCCTGGCACAGGGGGATGGCTGGGTGGCCCAGAGCGCCCTTCACTGCCCTCCACAGCCCTGCGCTTGCTGAGCACCAGACAACTCCAGCCAAAAGAGGAAAGCTCTCAGAGGAGCACGTTCCCTAGGGCATGGGATACGGGGGGTGCCTGAGGGGCAGACCCCTTGGTCAGGGAGCAGCTCAGAGCAGCCTTCAAGCCCAGATCGTGAAGCTCACACAGGGCTCTTGGTCCTGAGGCACAACTCAAATCCCCCAAGATGGCCCAGCCTACTGAAACTAGCCTTGTCCATGCTGTGTGCATCCAGACAAGGTAACTGATGCCCCGGGGAGCACTGGCCACAGCGCCTTTCACTGAGCTAATAAAAAATGAGAGCCAGGGCTGGTAAACTGGCGACCCACAGACAAGCCCAGGTGTGGCTCTGTGGGGCTGGCTCCGTGTTGTAAACTTCTGGAAACGGACTGCCCATCCAGGGAACGTGTTACCCAGCAGCCACAGACCCCTCCACTCTGTTTTGTTCTGCATGTAGCCTGATTCATTTATGTTACACGTCTGGCCCCACTGGGCATTCAACTGCGCAAACTGCACTTAAACACAGCCTAAGCCTCTCCCTGCCTTGTGGATTCAGTGATGGTTAGTCTGATTTTGTGTAGAGGGTCCCTACAGGGGGCAAGCCACACGATCTCCATTTAGGATAGGGGCTGTTCCCGCTCCTTCAGAACCCCTAGACGGGGTGGGGTGGGATCTGAATCAGATGACCTTGACCTGTGTGTGAGGCAGAATTCCTCTCTTCTTTGAGTTTCCTTTCAGTAACTTGCTACTGAAGGGTCTCCTTCCAGAGCCCGCAGGAAAATGAATAGCTTCTGAGGAGACTCAGACAACCACATCAGAGCCAGCCCTTCAGGGAGTCTGTTCACTTAATTGCCTGGTGGCTAACCCCAGCCCGGCAAATTCATGGGGGACACGCTGGCCCAGATCAAACAGTCTCCAAGATTTATTTAAGGATGAGACAGATGACAGCAGAGTGTTTTCTCCCCTGCATCGCATCTGTGCACAAGGCCTCTAAATTTCAGGAAGAGGGGGTCACCAACTCAAGTGTGGAAGACAAAAATGAATGAGGCTGGACCTGTGTGAGAAAAATCACACTGTCCACTCAGAATATCTTTCCATTTTTGTAAGAGACATGGGAGGGGACTCTTGGATTCATAGAAATGAGAAAACAACAGTGAGCGTGTAAAAAGAACAGCCACCATCAGTTTGGACAAACACTGCCATTTGTCAGTCCCACGTGGACAGATGTGATTCTCCAGAGCAGTAGAGATTTGCTTTTAAATGACATCTTTGGACTTTTAAATGTTGGTCCCTTTAAAAAACAACAACAATGCTATGTTGAGAATGCCTACCTCTAGCCACAATGACACAGTGACCAAAAGATTGCCATCACACTAGTCATTCTGCCTTAATCAGGTATAAGGGGAGAAAGTACATACGGCAAGTGTTGTAAAGCATCGGCCAATAGCCAGCTGATTGGATGGCAGCCCCCGAGAGAAGGAAGCACGTCAAGTCGTGTGCCCTCCGGCTCTTGACCCAGGACAACTTCCTGACCACAGCAGAGAAGGAGCCCCAGCGTATCTGGCGGAGAGAGTACAAACGCTGAGTTGAGAAGGCAGAGATTAGAGTTTGGGGCTGCTGAGGCATTCGGAACATGAAGAATTGAGTAGCATAGAGGAGGAACTGGTTGAGAACTGGGCTGCACGTGTACAGAGAAAGAAAGACCCAGCGGAAGGCAGCTGACACACAGTTGAAAGCAGAACTGAGATATGGAAAGGTCGCACAGTGCTAGGAGTCATCAGAGTTCCGGCCCAATTAGATTGAAGAGACCTCATTAAGACATTCATCTGAGATCCCACATGGCATGAATAAGGATCATGTCCTAGAGAAGTGGTTCCCCATTGGAGGGGAGAGGTGATTTGGGCCCTCCCCCAAAAGGCCGTTTGGCAATTCTGCAGACCTTTTTCACTGTCAGGATGGGACGTACTGCCATCTAGTGTGTAGAGACCAGGAATGTTGTTGCTAAACATCTTAACAGCACACAAGATAGTCCCCACAGCAAAGTGTTTCCCAGCCCGAAACGTCAATAGTGTCAAGGCTGAGAAATCCTTCCCGAGAGTGAGTAAGTGCTTCTCTAGACCCTTATAGCAGCTAGGAGCCAGCCTCCCAGACGGTCCCCAGGGATTCTCACCTCCTTTTTTTCATACATTTGTCTAGTCTTCTGCGTGGAGAAACCCAAGTGAAGACAGACAGAAGCCTCTGTCATAGCCAGCAATGGGTAGAAGTCTGCCAATCAGCACACGAGGGATCTTGAAAGCATATTTTGCAGCGATGGTCAAGCCTCATATAACTACAGCCCCACATGACAGCTTGACTGCAACCTTATGAGAGACCCTGAGCCAGAACCACCAAGTCAAGTGACTCCCAGATTCCTGATCCGCAGAAATGCGGTGATAATAAATTTTGTTGTTTTAAAGTGCTAATTTGGGGGTAATTTGTGACACAGCAATACATAAGTATAGCAACCACAACCCTGCCTTAGCAGAGCCTCAAACCAAACCTTGATAGAACCTAGGAGAGCTTCCAGTAAGTGAACTGTCTACCAGAACAACACTCAAAACTTCTTACAGGAAGAAAAAATAAGCCAGACTCCTTAAAATGTATAATTTACAATATCCAGCGGTACATTAAAAAATTACTAGGCATGCAAAGAAGCAAGAAAATATGGCTCATAATCAAGAAAAAAAAAGCAGTTGGTAGAAACAGATCCTGAGATGACCCAGATGTTAGAATCAGCACACAAGGATTCTTAAAAGCTGTTAGAAATATGTTAAAGAAAAGTGTGGTCCTAATAAGCGAACATCTAAGAACTGTCCATAGAGAAACAGAAATTATGAAAAAGAAACAAATGGAAATTTTATAACTGAGAGGAAAATGTTAGAATCAAAAATTTACTGGATTGGCTTAAAAGTAAATTTAAGATGGCAAGAGAAAGAGCCAATGAACTAGAAACAGATTCACAAAAATTTCCACTCTGAAGAAAAAAGATTTTTAAAAAATTTTTAAAATATGAACAGAATCTCAGTGACCTGTAGGACAACATTAAGTAGTCTAACATAAGTCCAATTCAAGTCCTAGAGGAAAGCAGAGAGAGAATTGGGAAAGAACAAATTTTTGAAAAAATGGTTGAAGTTTTCGCAAATGTAGTGAAAAACATCAACTTGCCAATCTGAGAAACTAAATGAACCCCCAAGTAGGATAAATACAATGAAAACCACAAGTAAGTACATTGTAATTAAACTGCTGAAAATCAAAGATAAGAGAAAACTTTGAAAGCAACCAGGGCAAAATGACAGAACTAATAAGTAGGAACAATGACACAAAGACACTAGAAGGTCACAGAATAATACTGAAGTGAAGAAAGAAAAAACTGTAATCTAAGAATTTTAAATCCAGCAAAAATATCCTTTAAAAATGAGGGTGAAATAAAGAAAAAACAGTTCAGATTTTAAAAAGTTGCAAGAATTGCTTACCAGCAGACTTGCACTATGAGAATTACTAAATAGAGTTCTTAGGCTAAAGAGAAATGACACCAGATGGAAACAGATCTATAGGAAGAAATGACAAACACTGAAAATGATAAACATGTACATTTAATGCACTAGCCTTTCCCTTAATTTTCTTAAAAGACAAATGTCCATTTGAAGCAAAATGGCATTGTAAGTTGAGATTTATACTATGCATATAATTAAAATTACGGCAATAGCACAGAAGATGGAGAGGAAAGTGAAGTTATACTGCTGTTTGTCTCATATTTGTGAAATGTGGCTAATAATGTGTGACGTAAAACAATATTAATTATAATTAGGCTGTGATAAGTTAACAGCACATATTGTAATCCCTAAAGCAATTAGTAAAAAATAAAAATTAAAAAAAGGACTAGCTTAGGTACCAATAGAGGAGATTATAAAAATACGATATATTCAATTAGTCCAAAAGACGTTTACAAAAGAGGAAGAGGAACAGTAAGCAGATGGGATAAATGTAAAATAAGTAACTAGATATTAGGCTTAAAACCCACTACATAATCTAGTAAAACTAATCTGACACTAATTAAAAGAAAATGATTGACAGAATAGATTCTTCAAAGCAATGCCCAACTGTATGAATGTGAAATATAATGACGCAGATTGAAGGTAAAAGCATGGAAAAAGATGAAAATGATAAAAATAAGAAACTGGTATGGTTATATTAAAATAAGACAAAGTGGACTTCAACAGAGGGTATGTCCACAGGTAAAGAGGGGTATTTCATAATGGCAAAAGGGTTAACTCAGCAGGAAGTCATTAGTATCTTAAGTTTGCACCTAATAACTGAGTTTCAAAATTCATAAAGCAAAAAGAGAGGAAAGAGAGAAATAAATAATTCCCTGAGCGTAACTGGAGATTTTAACACCTCTACCTCAGTAATTTACAGAATGAGGAGACAAAAAGTAGTAAGGGTATAAAAGATCTGAACAACATTATCAACAATCTTAATCTAATCAACATTTTCAGAATATCTCACTGAAAATTTTTTAAATACACATTTTTTTCAAGTGCACATGTTTATGAAAATAGACCATATGCTAAGTCACTAAATAAGTCCTAATAAATTGCAAAAGATTAAAGTCTTATAGAGTTTATTTCCTGAGCACAATGGAATTAGGTTAAAAGCCAAGAACAATAAGACATCCAAAAATCGTCCCAAACATTTGGAAAACAAAAAATATTCTTCTAAATAACTCATGACCAAAAAATCAGTAGGGAAATTTGAAAATACTTTAGCTAAATGATAATGAAAACAAAAAAATAACACATTTTATGGAATTAGGTTAAAGCACTGCTTACAAGGAAATATACAATTCTAAATGTCTATAATAGAAAAAAAAACAGATTAAAAATCAGTAGTTTAAACATACACCTTAGTAATCTAAAAAAAGAACATATTAATCCCATATTGATCCCAGTGAGTAGAAGGGAAAAAATAATAAAGAGCCAAATCAATTAAATTTAAAAAAAGCAAATAAATAGAAAAAATAATAAAAGCCAAAAAATAGCTCTTTGAAATGACTAATATTTTTTAAACCCAGCAACACTAATGAAGAAAAAGAGAACAACTTACAAAATATCCAAAATAAAAGAGACTATATCACGAGAGACCCTTACAAACATTGAAAGAATAAGGAAATATTGTAAACAACTTTATAACAATAAACTGAACAATTTAGATGAAATGGAGAAACTTCTTGAAACACACCATTTGCCAAAAGTGACACACAAAAAAGGAGAAAACATGAATAGCCCTACTTTTCAGTATCCTGTTGCTTCATAACCAATCCCAAAGCTTAGCAACTTCAAATGACAAAAATAACAATCATTTTGTTGCTGCTAAGTTAATTGACCTCAGTTAGGTGGTTCTGCTCCTCCAGATGGCATTGGCTGGGATGACTCACTCTGCTGCTTTCCACTGGCAGCTGGGCCAGGCTGGAAGGTCCATGAAACACATTACTCACATGTCTGGTACCTCAATGCTCCCTCAGACGAGCTCTCCTCTTGAGCTTCCTCTAAGCAGTGTGGTCTCCGCGTAGTCATGTTTTTCACATTGTCGTTGACTTCAAGAGGGAAAGCATGAGCTGTGGCTCTTAAGGGATCTAGAACTGACACAGCATTACTTTCCCATATTCTGTTTGTCAAAGTCAGTCTTAAGGCCACCCCAGCATCAAGAGAGGGAAATGCACGTAGAGGCATGCACCCAGAAAGGGAAGAAATTGATGGCACCCAGCTTTGGAGCTCATCTGCCACAACCTAAATTTATTAAGTAACTATGACCAAAAACTTCTCACAAACTGCAGATCTAAATGATTTCACTGGTGAATCCTATCAAATAATTGATGAAGAAAAATTACCGATCTTACACACGTAGATGCAAAAAAAATCCTCAATAAAATATTAATAAGTAGAATCCTGCAATATGTAAAAATGATAATAAATCATGGCCAAGTGGATTCTAAGAAACGCAAACTCAGCATTCAAAAACTAATCTATAATTCATCCTGTTAATGAAATAAATGAGAAAAAAATCATATAGCCATTCTAATAGATGCAGGAAAAGAATCTGACAAAACTTAACACCAATTTATGATCAAAATGCACAGCAAACTAGGAATTAGAAATGGGACTTCCTCAATTTGATAAATGACATTCATGAAAAAACTACAATTGTTCTCGTACTAAGTGGTGATATACTGAATGCCACTCACACAACTTCTATTGAACATTGTGCTGGAGGTGCTGTGTATTTCAATAAAGCATGAAAAATAAATAAAAGGCAAAAATATTGGAAGGAAGTCAGTAAAACTGCCTTTGTTCATTAAAAATGTGCTTGTCTACAGAGATAATCCTAAAGAATCTACGAAAGATTACTAAAATTAATAAATGAATTCAGAAAAGTCACAGAACAAGGTTAAAAACAAAAATAATTGCATTTCTGTATACCAGCAATAAAAATTGGAATTTAACTTATAAAACCATTTTTGACTTACAATAGCATGAAAAAATACTGAATACATAGAAACACATTTAACAAAAGATACCTAAGAACTCCATATTGAAAATTATAAAACATTGCTGACAGAAATTAAAGGAAATCTTCCTTCATATGTTAAAGTTGGGGAAACACTGATATTTTTTAAAGGTGTAATTAACATGGTTTTAAAAAAAAAAAGCCCAAAGGGAGTCATTTGCCCCCAGGACAGCAAACCAAGACTTCATTGCAGTTTTGACCACTCGCAGGAATGTGAATTTTGAACAGGTAATATGAAATATCAGGACCACACTAGTGAGGTAATCTGCATGATAAAGACCTCTGCTGCTCTCTTCCCTCCAAAAGAAGATGGACTGGCCTGAATCAATCTTTTCTTTCTTTCTTTCTTTCTTTCTTTCTTTCTTTCTTTCTTTCTTTCTTTCTTTCTTTCTTTCTTTCTTTCTTTCTTTCTTTCTTCCTTCCTTCCTTCCTTCCTTCCTTCCTTCCTTCCTTCCTTCCTTTTTTTTCTTTCCTTTTTCTTTCTTTCTTCCTGCTAATACTTCCCTGCCCACCCCTCCGTCTGCCTATAAAACTTTCCGTTTGAGCAAACCCTCAAGCACCCTTCTATTTACTAGATGGTATGCTGCCTGATTCCTGAATCACTTAATAAAGCCAGTTAGATCTTCCTCACCACCATATATATGTGTGTGTGTGTGTGTATATATATAACTTAAATTAATGGAAATATATACTATGTTCATGAATCAGAAGATTCAGTATTGTGAAGCTGTCAGAACTCCCCAAATTGATCTTCAAATTCAACATACAGCTAACCCTTGAACAACCTGGGCTTGAATTGAGCTGGTCTACTTATGCGCAGATTTGTTTTCAATAGATACAGACTGCAGGGGTCAGCCAGAATGGCCGAGTAGAAGGACCCTAAGCTCACCCCATCTCACAAGCACGCCAAAACACAACTTACTGTGGAACAAGCATTGATGAAGAAGACTGGAACCTACCAGAAAAGATCTTCTACAACTAAAGACATAAGGAAGGACCCACAATGAGATTGGTAGGAGGGATGGACTTGCAATATAATCAAATCACATACCCCCTCGGTAAGCAACCCCAAAACGAGAATAATTATATCGCAGAAGTTCTCCCACAGGAGTAAGAGCTCTGAGCCCCACCTCAGGCTCCCCAGCCTGGAGGTCCAGTACCAGGAAGAGGAACCCCCAGAAGACTTAGCTTTGAGGGCCAGTGGGGCTTGATGGCAGAAGCCCCATAGCACTGGGGGAAATAGAGGCTTCCCTCTTAAAGGGCACACACAAAATCTTACGTGCACAAGGACAAAGGGCGAAAGTAGTAATTTGATAGAGGCCTGGGCCAGACCTATCTGCTGACCTAGACAGTCTCCTGGGGAGTCAGGGGGCAGCTGTGGCTCACCCTGGGGACATAGACACTGGCAGTAAACGTGTCTGGGACCATTCATCTGTGTGAGCTCTTTTGGAAGCTGACATCTTGGCACAAGGGCCTGGCACACCCCAGCAGCCTGTAGGCTCCAGAACTGGGGCGACTCAAGCCAAACAAACTGTGCAGGAGCACAGCTCCACCCATCAGGAGACAAGTGGCCTAAAGACTTCCCAAGCCCACAGCCGCTTCTAGACATGACCCTAGACATGGCCCTGCCCACCAGAGAGCCCAGACTCAGCTCCACCCACCAGCCCCTTCCGCCAGAAAGCCCGCACAAGCCTCTAGACCAGCCTCACTCATCAGAGGGCAAGACACCAGAAGCAAAAAATCTACAGTCCTGCAGCTGACAGATCAAGTCCGCAGAAGCAACCCAGACGCTACCTTGGGACCAGCTAGCCCGTGGCCCTTGGGTGTTGAGAGGGGAGTGCACTGCTGGGACAGATAGGATGTCTCCTACTGGGGGCCACTTCTCTCTCCAAGGCTGAGAAATGAAAACAAAAACACGATGATCCGAAACCTGGGACACAGCAAAAGCTGTTCTAAGAGGGAAGTTTATAGCAACACAAGCTTATCTCAGAACAAGAATAATCTCAGATAAACAATCTAACTTACACTTAAAGCAACGATAGAAAGGAGAACAAATAAAACCCAAAGTTAGTAGAAGGAAAGAAATCATAAAGATCAGTGCAGAAATAAATGAAATAGAAACTAAAAAAAAAAAAGGAAGAAAGAAAGAAAGAAAAAAGAAAAAAAGAAAAGATCAATGAAATTAAAAGCTGGTTCTTTGAAAAGAAACACAAAATTGATAAAGCTTTAGCCAGACTCATCAAGAAAAAAAAAAAAAGGAAGAGGGCTCAAAGTAATAAAATCAGAAATAAAACAGGAGACATTACAACCACACCACAGAAATACAAAGGATCAAAAGAGACCACTATGAGCAACTATACACCAATAAAATGGACAACCTAGAAGAAATGGATAATTCTTAGAAAGGTACAATCTCTCAAGACTGAACCAGGAAGACATAGAAAATATGAACAGACCAATTTCCAGTACTGAAATTGAAACAGTAATTTTAAAACTCCCAACAAACAGAAGTCCAGGACCAGATGGCTTCACAAGTGAATTCTACCAAACATTCAGAGACAAGTTAACATCTATCCTTCTGAAACTATCCCAAAAAAATTGCAAAGGAAGGAGCAATTCCAAACACATTCTATGAGGCCACCTGATACCAAAACCAAAGACACCACAAAAAAAGAAAATTACACACAATGAACATAGTTGCAAAAATCCTCAACAAAAAACTAGCAAACTGACTCTAGTAACACATTAAAAGGCTCACACACTGTGATCAAGTGGGATTTATGCCAGGGATGCCAGGATTTTTCAATATCTGCAGATCAATTAATGTGATACCCCACATTAACAAATTGTAGAATAAAAATCATATGATCATCTCATTAGATGCAGAAGAAGCTTTTGATACAATTCAACATCCATTTGTGATTTAAAACAAGATCTTCAGGAACTGGGCATAGATGGAACGTACCTCAACACAATGAAAGACATATATGACAAACCCACAGCTAACATACTCAATGGTGAAAAGCTGAAAGCATTTCCTCTAAGATCAGGAACAAGACAAGGATGCCCACTCTCAATACTTTTATTCAATATGATTTTGGAAGTCCTAGCCACAACAATCAGAAAAGAAAAATTTAAAAAGGAATAAAAATTTGAAAGGAAGAAGTAAAACTGTCACTGTTTGCAGATGACATGATGCTATACATAGAAAACCCTAAAGAGGCCACCAGAAAACTACCAGAGCTCTTGAATGAATTTGGTAAAGTTACAGGATACAAAGTTAATACACAGAAGTCAGTTGCATTTTTATACACTAACAACAAAATATCAGAAAAAGAAATTAAGGAAACAATCCCATTTACCATCACATCAAAAAGAATAAAATACCTAAGAATAAACCTACCTAAGGAGGTAAAGGATCTGTACTCCAAAAACTATAAGACACTGATAAAAAAAATTGAAGATGAGATAAACAAATGGAAAGATATACTGTGTTCTTGGATTGGAAGAATCAATATTGTTAAAATGACCATACTACCCAAGGCAATATATAGATTTAATGCAATCTCTGATTATTACCAATGATATTTTTCACAGAACTGGAACAAAAAAAATTTAATTTGTATAGAAACACAAAAGACCCCAAATAGTCAAAACAATCCTGAGAAAGAAGAACAGAGCTGGTGGAATCATGCTCCATGACTCCAGACTATACTACAAAGCTGCAGTAATCCAAACAGTATGGTACTGGCACAAAACAGACATATAGATCAATGGAACAGGATAGAAAGCCCAGAGGCAAATCCATACACTTATGGTCAATTAATCTACAACAAAGGAGGCAAGAATATACAATGGAGAAAAAAATAGTCTCTCCAATAAGTGGTGGTGGGAAAACTGGACAGCTACTTGTAAAAGAATGAAATTACAACATTCTCTAATACCATATACAAAAATTAATTCAAAATGGATTAAAGACCTAAATGTAAGACCAGATACTATAAAACTCCTGGAGGAAAACATAGGTAGAACACTTTTTGACATAAAACACAGCAATATTTTTCAGGAATGTACCAAAGAAAACTTAAAACATGCTTACACAAAAATATGTACATGAATGTTCATAGAAGTATTATACACAATTGCCAAAAAGTTGGGAAAAAACAAATATCCAGCAGCTGATGAATTGATAAACAATACATGGCACATCCACGCAAAGGAATATTATTCAGCCATAAAAAGGAATAAAGTACTTTTACATGATAGAACGTGGATTAACTTTGAAAACATTATCCTAAGTGAAAGAGGCCAGACATTAAAAGCCACATACTATATGATCCTACTTATATGAAATGTCCAGAATAGGTGAGCTAATCAAGACAGAAAGAAGATTAATAGTTGCCAGGAGATGAGAAGAGGGGAAAATTGAGACTGATCACTAATAAGCACATGGTTTCTCTTTGGGGGTGATGGAAGTGTTCCAGAATTAGATGATGGTGATAATTGTACAAAATAGTGAACAAGCTAAAAACCACTGACTTGTACACTTTAAAATAGTGAGTTTTATGTCACATGAGTTGTATCTCAAAGAAAATATTTAATGGGAAAAAAATCATATGCCCATGGATTGTATCAGTATTTGGCAATATCTATCTATGTGAAAAGACATTGTCAAAAATGAAATATGTAAAATATCATTACTGATTACATTTGCAACAGAGTTTTATGAGAAACACAATTTTTAAGATACATAATTTTGAAGTGAAAATGTTACCCCCAAAAATAAAATTCCATTTTCTCATTAGTATACCTGTACTAAAAATATTTTACTGAATTATTGTCATAGTTTGAATTAGGTTCATTTAAAAAGAGAAACCACAAAACTTCTAGAAGAATATGTTGGTGGAAATCTTCATGACCTTGAGATATTTAAAGATTTCTTAGAATACAATAAGAACTAACAATAAATATTTAATTAATATATAAAAATTAGGAACATAGGCTCTCCAAAAGACACCATTAATAAAAATTTTAAAAAGCCATAGATAAGTAGAAAATATTTGTAATACATTTACCTGACAAAGCTCTTGTATCCAGAATATATGCAGAACTCTTACCACAATATAATACAGAAACAAACGACCTACTACAATGGTTCCAAATTTTTAAGTGGGCAAAATATTTGAACAGACATTCCATGAAAGAAGATACATGAATATCCAATAAGTACATGAAAAGATGTTCAACATTCTTATAAATGCAACATAAAACAGCAATGAGTTATTACCATGCATCCACTAGGATGACTAATACTAAAAAGCCATAGCAATCAGACAAGAAAAAGAAATAAAAGGGATCCAAATTGCAAGGAAAGAGGTAAAACTGTCACTATATGCAGATGACATACTATACATAGAAAACCCTAAAGATTTCACCCAAAGACTACTAGAGCTGATAAATTCAGCAAGGTCGCAGGTTACAAGATTAACACACAGAAACCTGTTGCATTTCTTTACACTAACAATAAAATATCAGAAAGAGAAAGTAAAAAAAAAATTTTAATTGCATCAAAAAATTAAAATACTTAGGAATAACCCTGACTGAGGAGGTGAAAGGCTTATATGCTGAGAGCTATAAAACACTGATAAAAGCAATTAAATATGATTTGAAGAAATGGAAAGATAACCCATGCTCTTGTATTGTAAGAATCAATATTGTTAAAAAGGCCATACTACCCAAAGCAATTTATAGATTTAATGTGATCCTTATCAAATTACTCATGATATTTTTCATAGAACTACAACAAATAATCCTAAAATTTATGTGGAATCACAAAAGATCCAGAATTCCCAAAGCAGTACTGAAGAACAAGAATAAAGCTGGAAGCATAACCCTCCCATACTTCAGACAGTACTGCAGAGCTACAGTAATTAAAACAGCATGGTACTGGCACAAAAACAGACATATAGATCAATGGAACAGAATAGAGAGCCCAGAAATAAACATACACACCTATGGTAAATTAATCTTCGACAAAGAAGGCAAGAATACACAATGGAGAAAAGACAGCCTCTTGGGCGAGTGGTGTTGGGAAAGCTGCACAGCCACATGTAAATCAATGAAACTGGAACACTCCCTCACACCACACGTGAAAGTAAACTCCAAATGGCTTAAAGACTTAAATATAAGACAGGACACCATCAATCTCCTAGAAGAGAACATAGACAAAACATTCTCTGACATAAATCACAACAATGTTTTCCTAGATCAGTCTCCCAAGGCAAAATAAATAAAAGCAAAAATAAACAAATGAGACTTAATTAAACGTACAAGCTTTTGCACGGCAAAGGAAGCCATAAACAAAATGAAAATACAACTTATGGACTGGGAAAAAATATTTGCAAACAATGCAACAGACAACAGCTTAACTTCTAGAATATACAAACAGCTCACACAATGCAATTACAAAAAGAAAGAAAGAAAGAAAGAAAGAAGGAAAGAAAGAGAGGGAGGGAGGAAAGAAGGAAGGAAGAAAGGAGGGAGGGAGGAAGGGAGAAAGGAAAAGAAAGGAAAAAAAGAAAGGAAGAAACAGTCCAATCAAAAAATGGACAGAAGACCTAAACAGACATTTCTCCAATGAAGACATACAGATCGCCAATAGGCACATGAAAAGATGCTCATTATTGCTACTTATCAGAGAAATGCAAATCAAAACTACAATGAGGTATCATCTTACACCAGTTAGAATGAGCATCACTAAAATGTCTATGAGTAATAAGTTCTGGAGACCCTTCGATGGAAGGTACTCAGGTTCCACAGTCAATCCTTGGCAAAAACTGCTAAAAAGAACCACCCAGCACATTTTTGGCTTTATGTGAGCAAGAAACAAATATTTATTGTGTTTAAACACTGAGAATTGGGAGTTGTTTATTATAGCTACCAACACTTACCCTAATTAATCCCTGATGTGGGCATGTCACTGAGAATTGGGAGTTGTTTATTATAGCTACCAACACTTACCCTAATTAATCCCTGATGTCACATGTCACATAACATACACCCACATAACTCTGGGTGTATATTAATTTAACTACTGCAAAAAAAAATCAAAAGAAAGAAGAAACATTAACTGGTTATTGTTATGTATATTTCACTATACACACACACACACAAACTTGACAATAAAAAAAAACAGCTGAATTACAAAATGGGCAAAAGATATGAATAGATATTTCACCAAAGACAGAGATGGCAAATAAGAGCATGAAAAAAATGTTCAGCACCATTAGCCATTAGGGAAATGCAAACTAAAACCAGAATGAGAGATCACTATGCACCTATTAAGACAGCTATAATAAAAAAAAAAAAGTGATAATACCAAATACTAGCAAGAATGCAGAGAAATTGGATCCCTCTTCCATTGCTGGTGAGAATGTAAAATGGTACAGCCACTCTGGAAAATTGTCAGTTTCTCACAAAACAAAACATGCACTTCGTGCACAACCCAGCCCTTGCATGCTTGGACAGTATTTGCTAAGGGACAGAGGCAGGGCGAGAGAGTATGGATACAAAGAGGTGGCACAAGGGAGTTCATTTGTGACAATGGATTTTTTTTTTTTGAAGTATAGTTGATTTACAGTGTTGTGTTAGTTTTAGGTGTACAGCAAAGTGACTCAGTTACATATATATATATATACTTATATATATATACACACACACACGTATGCATAGATATTTGTATGAATGTACTCTTTTTCATATTCTTTTCCATTATAGGCTATTATAAGATATTGAATATAGTTCCCTGTGCTGTACAGTAAATCCTTGTTGTTTACCTATTTTATGTATAGCAGTGTATATCTGCTAATCCCAAACTCCTAATTTATCTTTCCCTCCTCTTCCCCTTTGGTAACTATACTTTGTTTTCTATGTCTGTGAGTCAGATTCTGTTTTGTAAATAAGTTCATTCATATCATTTTTTTTAGATTCCACATGTAGGTGATATCATTTGATATCTGTCTGATTTACTTCATTTAGTATGATAATCTCCAGGTCCATCCGTGTTGCTGCAAATGGCATTAGTTCATCCATTTTATGGCTGAGTAGTATTCCATTGTGTATATATGCACTACATCTTCTTTATCTGGTCATCTGTCAATAGACATTAGGTTGGTTCCATGTCTTGGCTATTATAAACAGTGCTGCTATGAACACTGGAGTGCATGTGTCTTTTCAAATTAGAGTTTTCTCTGGATATATGCCCAGGAGTGGGATTGCTGGATCATATGGTAACTCTGTTTTTGATTTTTAAGGAACTTCCACACTGTCCTCCATAGTGGCTGCACCACGCTACATCCCCACCAACAGCCCGTAGAAGGGCTCCCTCTTCTCCACATCCTCTCCAGCATTTGTTATTTGTAGACTTTTTAATGATGGCCGTTCTGACTGGTATGAGGTGACATCTCATTGTAGTTTTGATTTGCATATCTCTAATAATTAGCAACGTTGAGCATTTTTATGTGCCTATTGGCCATCTATAACTTTTCTTTGGAGAAATGTCTATTTAGGTCTTCTGCCCACTTTTTGATTGGATTGTTTGGCTTTCTGTAATTGAATTCTACGAGTTGTTTATACATTTTGGAAATTAAGACGGTCACATCGTTTGCAAATATTTTCTCCCATTCTGTAGGTTGGCTATTCATTTTGTTTATGGTCTCCTTTGCTGGGCAAAAGCTTATCAGTTTGTTTAGGTCCTATTTGTTCATTTTTGCTTTTATTTCTTTGCCTTGGAGACTGACTTAGGAAAATACTGCTACAATTTATGTTAGAGAATGTTTTGTTTATATTCTCTTCTAAGAGTTTTGTGGTGTCCTGTCATATTTAAATCTTTAAGCCACTTTGAGTTTACTTCTGTGTATGATGTGAGGGAGTGTTCCAATTTCACTGATTTACATGCAGCTGCCCAGCTTTTCCAACACCACTTGCTGAAGAGACTGTTTTCTCCAGACGATGGATTTTTTTAAGCTTTACTATGGCCAAACACATAGTCACCATTACTAGATATTTGCTATTATTACTTCTTTTATAGGGTGTTTTCCCCTATTATAATCATGATAAAGCTATTTTTACCATGTATTTTTTCTCTTTCATACACACATCTTCTAGACATGCATCAAATGATGTAACTGAAGGAAGAGAACGTTATATGAAAAACAACATGAAGATGAGTATTTCCTTCTCAGGCAGACTTGGCAATTATTTTACTACAGGAATCTCTTCCATGGGAACTACTCTTCATTTGCATGAACTCTGTAGCTTGTGGGTTTTTTCTTGGTAATGCTAACATGGAGCAGATTCCTCCTGGTGGCCTGTTTTGTATGCCCAAGACCACAGCTACTGGCGTCTCATAGTTCTGTGTCTTGATTGTGGTGGTGAGTACTGAATCTCTCCATGGTGTAAAATTGCACAGAACTATACACAGAGACAGAGAGAGAGAGAGGGAGAGATTATTGCAAGTTAAAAATGATGAAAACTGAATAAGGTATGTACTCTAGTTAACAATGTTATGCCAGTGTCGGTTCCCTGGTTTTGACATTGTATTGTGGTTATATAAGATGTCACCATTCAGGGAGGCAAGACTATAAAGGGACTCTATACACAATTTTTGCAACTTCCTGTGAATTATTTCAAAATTAAAAGTTAGGGGAAAAGCACAGGACAATACGTGTGCAGAGATAACTCCAACCATCAACCACATACTGGGTGGACCCGTAGGTGACATGCAAAGTGTGCTAACTGTAATTCCTGCTCTGACAAACCAGTAGCTCTTCTCTAGTTTTAATAACAAGAAATTGTTATTTTTCTTCCCAATAAGCTGAAAATAGTAGCAATAATCCCCACCATCAAGGGCACGAAATATACCTTTAGAAGCAAAGCTCGGGGGGACGGTGTAGCTCAAGTGGTAGAGCGCATGCTTAGCGTACACAAGGTCCTGGGCTCAATTCCCAGTGCCTCCTCTAAAAAATAAATACATAAGTAAACCTAATTCCCTCCCCACTAAAAAAAATTTTTTTAATTTGAAAATTTAAAAAATAAGTAAATAAATGCAATACATTAAAAAGAAGCAGCAAAGCTTGTCCCCTGGGTCCCCTGTCACCCAGAGGGCAGTTCTGTCCCTCCATGATGCACCTGCCAGGTGCCGGGGACTGTGCTCGCTGCTGAAGGAGATACAGGGAGATGAGTTCGCAGCACCCTGCAGAGTCCAACAGAGAGAGAAGGATGGCTTGGTCCAGAGGTCGTAGTGGAGAGGATGAAGAGGGTGGGTTTGAGATCCATCTGAGAGGCACGAGGAACAGCGTTTGCAGCCTGTTTGGCTGTGGGCAGTTATGCAGAGCCGTGTCCAGGGTGACTCCCTGGTACACTCCGGCAGCCTCTGTGACAAGGCCAAGGGAAGCGTCAGCACCTCGAAATCAGTATTTCCTTGCCTGGAGACCAAGAAGCCACTAACCCTGTGGACTCCTTTCTCCTGTTCCAGCTGCTTGCACTCAGAATCCCCTTCCTCAGAGGCCTCTGGAGGTGCCAGTAAGATAATAGGAACCAGGAGGGACGCCCTCCACAGCTCCACCCCAGGGCGAGTCTGCGTGGGCCATGCCTGTGCATAGCCTGGGGACACTGCAGCCCTCAGCTCCAGGCTGGCAGCCCCAGCCAGCTCCCAGTGCAGGCTTGTCCCCAGTCTCTGGATGGAGCAACTGAAGTATTTGCTCACACGGGGAGGACAGGAGGAGGAGCAGATAGGAGAGGAGAAAGCAAGTTCAAGTTGGGGACAAGCTAAGATGTCAAGCGGGCAAGTCCAAAGCTGAGGCCTGGAGATGCAGAGTCGAGGGTCATCTGCCCACATGTGGTCTTACGGTCACAGCTGGACAGCTCTGACTGGGGGTGACTTAAAGTGAGAGGTAAAGAGAGCCAAGGACTGAGGCTCAGCTTAAAGATAAAGGAGGAAGAGGCAGAGGGAGTAGTCAACAGAGTAGAAAGAAACAGCAGGATGCTGTATCAGGGATGCCAAGGAATTAAAGGGTGTCCAGAAAGAGAGGAGAGGGTCTGCGAGCTGAGAAATCCCATGAAGGGCCCATGAGCTCAGAAACAAGAAGGCACAGGTGTGCCTGGGAGTGGGAGACCGGCCACCAGTTATTATGTATACACACAGGGCAGCACATGACAGGCCACTTGTCCCACAGACACCTGACCATGCTGACCTGGGCCAAGGGGTGTGGACCATTGTCCTGGGGGTCGGGGAGGAGGTTGCCAGCATTTGGAAAGTAGATACCTTCCTTCCAGAAAAGGGACCCTTCCTCTGCATGCCTGGTTACCCCGTAGGCCACCTTGGTCCCTTCCTGCAGTGAGCTTTCGGTGGGAGAACCAGATGTTCTGTGGGGGTTTGAGTGTCTCTGCTCAAGAGTCACTTTTGGGTTGGGTCTGCCAGTGCCCATGGCCCCTTGACTTCCATATGAGAATCCCCAGTGTGACCGACCTCGGGCCCAGCTCAAGAAGGGCATGGCCAGTGGTTCCAGTTAGGTGATGAGTTTCATGGTTGGGACATTTCCCAGAAGTTCTAAGCAAGAGGCCCTCTCCACCCACTGGGCTGAGTAAGGTAGGAGCAGAAGCCAGAGCTCCCAAGGTCCTGTGTGGGGAGCACGTCCCTGTGGAAGAAGCTGCAGAGAGTTCAGGGGGCTGGGAAGGACCAGGGAACAGACCCCGGCTGACCTGAACAGACCCCTGGCCTGGTTGCGCCTGCCTCTGCCGGTGCTGGCTCGTGTTTCCCCTTAAGCCCATCAGGGACGGGTCTCTGAGAATAAACCAACACAGGCCTCACATGCTTCCACTCAGGACCTCTCTCCCTGTAGACCCACCTTCTTGGCCCAGGAACTGGCCAGAGCCCCAGTCTGGCCAGCGAGGCACCGCCTGCACTCCTAATGGCCGTCATCCATGTCCCCACCCAGGTACCACAGTCCCGATGCCTGAGCGCCCCACCTTGTCCTGTGGGCCTGCTGGACCCTAGCCTGGCCCCTACCCCCACCCACCTCATCTCTCCTTCCCCACCAAACGCTGGGGAGACCCAGGACAGGGGCACCTCCTCTGTGGGAGAACTTTGTCCCCAAGACTCAATTTAGGTTTGTAGAAGACAGGCCCTGGCTTGTTAGCCGCCTTCCCATCAGGTGCCTTGGCCTGTGGACTCCAACATCAGGCAGAAACCTCTCCTCTGGGAGTCTGAGGGCACCCTATCTGTGAGCCCCCCCCCCCCCCCCGGTCCTGAGGGGTTTTTACAGCTCATTAGAGCCCTAGGGCGGGCTTGGCTTCCCTAATGAGCCCAGCGCTTCCCCAGCCCGGAAAGCGCTCGGCCTAATGGCTTTCCCTCCACCATCACCGTGCACCCTGCGGGTGAAGGGGGCGGAATTAGCATTTATGGTGGGTCCCAGTCTTTAATAAGGCCAAGCAGGCACTCTCCCTGCTAAGCGGAGAGAAAGGCCACCTATGGGGGTGGAGGGGGGCAGCCTTCCCCAACGCGGGCAGCATCCTCTCTGTCCCGCCTCCTCAGCCTGGCTCCCAGGGCGGCCAGCCCAACCCCACGGCTGTGTGGGTACAAGCCCCAGCCACCCCTCCCTCTTAGAGCCACAGGGCAGGGTGCAGAGGGGCGGAGAGGCCCAAGGACGTCTCCAGGGAGCCTGTGTAGCAGGTGAGGTGGGGGTGCCATGGAGGGTCACAGGGATGCCACCCCTCCGCCAGGCAATGACATCCTAGGGGTGCTCACTTTGAGAACGACATGCCAGGCTTGCTCACCGAGGTACCAGAACCTTCCAAGAGCCAGGTCCTGAGGTGGGCCCTGGCTGCCCCTGCCCTCTCACTGGGCCCCTTTGCACCCTCAACCTGCACCGGGAAAGCTGGGGCTCTCGGGCACACTGGTGAGGGGAGCCCTGGGCCTGGGGCAGGCACCCGCAAGGCCTCGCTCTGGGGGGCTCTGCGCAGCCGAGCTGGGGCCGGGCCTGCCCTTCACCTACAGCTCCTCCCGGTGGTCAGCCTCACCCTGCTCTCCTCCTGCCGGCCTGCCTGCCGGCCAGCGTCCACCACCCACCGCCGCTCCCGGGCTGGCTGGCTGGCTGGCTGGCCGGCTCGGGAGCCCTGTTCTGGAAAGCGGGCCGTGCTCCCTGTGCGAGTTAAACCCGGAGCCGGCATCCGGAGTCTGCGCGCATGTCTGTCACACAGCAAACAGCTCTTGCCTCTCGGGCCCCTCGCCAGACTTTGATTCATGCCACTTAGAAAATAAGACATATTTTCATGCAGCTTTGCCACGTTTATTAAGGAGAAATGTGGTTAATTGACTGGCTCAAACCTGCCTTCCCGTCCACCGGGCAGCAGCTCGGGCTCCGCTCATCTGTTCCTCCAAATGGGTCTCAATCTTTCCTGGGTGCAGGTCAAAAACTAAATCTCGCCAACAATCCAAGTAACCTGAACTCTTGCTTCCAAGTGACCACTTCCCAAAGAGCATTTCTTTCCAGACTCATTGCAGAGCCCTTCCCCCTACTGTCTTGTTTCCATAATCCTGAGACTCAGGCAATTAAAATAAAATATCCTTAAGTCTCTAGATGTTTACTAGACCAGCTGGTAATGAGCGAGGCAGGCTCTTCTCTATTACATAAAGGGAAAGAACAAAGAATTAGGAATATGGAAGACATTCAAATGTCTTAATTAGCACTTCCATCTGCAAAAAAGTTTCTCCGTCACTGACAGCCACCCTCAGAGACCTATCTTGGGAAGGCCACGGTCCCCGAAGCCCCAGCACGGACAGACAGGCCCAGCATGGGGTCCCTCCGTGGGAATCCTGGGACCCTGGGGCAGCAGGGACAGCAGGGCCCCCCGGCTGAGTCTGAGCTCTGTGTGGACTCTGGAGAGGGAAGGAGACAGCCAGGGCCTGGGAGTGAATGTGGTCAGGGATGAGGCAGAAGCCCCGGGCCCCAGGCGGTTCCTCAGAGAGGAGGTCTTGGATACACCCCACCCCCACCCCCACCCCCACCACACCAGTGGCAGGCGCTAATCTCGTCTCCAGAAACCCCTCCAGCTCTGGCCTCCTCCTCACCCTCCCTCAGGGCCAACTTAGATTCCCTCACAGCCTCCCCTGAGGCCTGAGCACAGACAGCCCAAAGCATGGACACACCTCAGACACCACCCTTCACCTTGTGTGACACCCTGGACCCCGCCAGGCAGCAGGGCTGGGCTGGTGGGTGGGAGGGAGCCTCATGCCGGGAGCGGGAGGGATTGAGCTGGGTCATGGAGTCATGCTGGGCCAGTGGCCTCCGTCTCAGGCCACCGTGCCTCCCTTTTCATAGTAACATAATCCCAGATGGCTTCGCACAAGCACAGCCCCGCGTCCTGAGTCCTGCCTGGTGCCAGCCCGTGCTAAGCCCATCACATTCTCTCTTTACAGATGATGACACCAAGGCACAGAGCGGGGAGCAGCCAGCAGCCTGGGACCCAGGCTGTGAACCCTTGTCTCCCCGAGTCACAGCACACATCAGCCTGCAGCCAGCAGCCAGCAGCCATCCTCAGCCTCCCAGACTGCAGAGGCCCAGACACCCCAGCCCTTGAGGGCTCCCCTGAGCCCACCTGTGTGCCCACCTGCCCCCTTCTGCCACCAGGAGTGAGCAGCCCGTCACAGGAAGTGGGCCTGACGCACCTCCCAGCTCAGCCTCCACAGCAGGCCTGACTCAGGGCACATGGCCTGGTCAGTACAGCTGAGCGCGACTGCATGAAGGTTGAAAACTATCTTAAATTAAACGACAGTGGATGAGTCTTTTAAAAGCCAGGAAATGAGAGAGGAAGAAAGTAAAATCGACATGAGTAGCCTTGGGCCTCCAGCATGTCCAATTTAACCGTTGAGGAAGTCTCTGCTGTTGAAAAATAGTTCTTTCCTAGAGGGCATCTTGGTCTAATGTTAGACAAATTCCTCTGAAATGGTTTAAGCCAGTTCCCTACCTTTATAGGTCTTTTGTCTTAAACCTTTGAAAGAAAACTTCAAATACACTGGACCCTTGGGGCATGATTCTCTGATCAGCCAAATTGCTAGAAGACTTGAGACTTTAAATATCCAAACTTCAATTTGATTCAGCAAACTGGTCGAATTTCTCCAAGAAGAATTAGACGATGCCCCTGCCTGGGAGGAACTCATGGGAAAGGAGGGCACAAAACCAGACGATGGCAGTGGGCTGGGGCAAACGCCTGGCTGGAGGCGAGGTCCCGCTCACGGTGGGGCCCCAGGCCCGGCGGAGAAGAGGAGTGGGGACTGGGGGCTGTATTTCACAAAGGAGAAGGCATTTGACTCGATCTTGAGGAAGGAGAATTTATAAGGTCGACAAGGCAAGCTATTCCATGCAGAGGGAACAGCAGGAAAGTACTGGCATGTGGAGACGGAAGGGAAGAGGTCAGCGTGTCTGGGAACCAGAATGAAGGAGGCAGGGCAGGCGGAGGAGGAGGCGAGCAAGGCTTCCAACCGACCGTCCACCCGACGGGATCTTCCCAGCGTGACGGAATGCCTGGCCCCTGCCCCGATGAGCCCCACGCCGCGATGCCTTTGTATCTCTCTCGTCTGCTTTTATTGGCTTCTTTCCTCTTATTTGCTTTCTTACGTATCAGACCGACACTTTCCCTCTTTGCTGCAGTTACTAACGTCTTTATACATTGACTCATCTACTCCATAGAAATTTGCAGATGAGCTTCTATGTACGTGCAGGATCCCAGGGAAGACGCAGAGGAATCAGATGACCCAGTGCCGGTCCTTTACTCTGAATCAAGGAGAATCAAGGAGGATGGGGCTGCTGGGGGGGCGGTGGGGGGGGGAGTGGGGGTGGGGAAGAGTGTCCCGGGCCTACACTCTCACATCCCGCAGCCACACTCACACAATCACACACACACATTTGCTGCTTCTCTACTCTATCCCCTTAGAAACTGGTTATCCAAACTTGCTGAAAGTCTACTTAATTAAAAGTTGCCAGTTAATGAAAAAGAATATGAAAATGAACATATATATGTATGTGTATGACTGAAACATTATGCAGTCCGTACACCAGAGACTGACACATTGTAACTGACTACATATACTTCAATTTAAGAATTTTGTTTTAATTTTTAAACAAAAATAAATAATAAATAAAAATAACATTGAATGGTACACTCAAAAAAAAAGTTGCCGGGTCAACACTGCTTCTTCTCTTGGTCCTGCCGGTCCAGGATGCTATGGCCCCAAGTTCCCCCTGCCCCCGTGGGTACCTCCATTTGTCTCCCTCTACTTGCTCCATCTGAGTGGACTCTGCCTCCTGCCTGAAGCCTGATTGCTCCAAACAGGCCCTCAGAGGAGGCCTGAGCATCCGGCTGGAACACCCCAGAGACGTCAGAGGCGGGCTCAGGGTGTGCGGGGCTCCCTTGGAGATTCTCCCTGGGCTCTTGGCAGCAGAGCTCCAGCCAGCCAGGCAGGTGGGTGTCTCCTCCCCATCATCCCCCACACTCCTGGGCCCTGCTGTGGCTGAGGCTCAGCACAGGGCAGCTTTCCCCAGGGAGCCTGAGGGCCAGGGGGCACCCAAGAGCAAGCAGTGGGCCAGATCCTCACTGATGCCCACACTGAGCTGCACCAGGCAGGAGTTAGAGCTCCTGTCTCCATGCCACCCATCCCACGTCCAGGAACAGCAGCCTAGCCTAAGACCGCTGCGCCCAGGATGGACTGGACCAGGCCAGCACCTCATCCTCTCTCCACCCTCCTGTCTGAGGTCTTGCCTTCTGTTCTGGCTGATGGGAGCCCAGATGGACAGGGAAAAGGGTTCAGCAGCCTCTGCCAGCCTCTGGCTGACGCTCCCTAAGTCTGGGCCCCCTGGCCAGGGTGGGAGTCTAGGTCAAGTTGACACTAGCAGCTGGGCATTCTCCCTGGGTGGCCCGGTGCGGAGATGGGAAACCCAGCTGGCCTTGGCAGGAAATTCAAGACCAGGAAGCCAGACCCGGACCCCTGCCCAGGGCCCAGGGCTTGGCTAGGTCCCACCCCTGAGGTCACCAGGGGCAGGGCCAGCTGCTGAGGATGTGACAGCACCACACTTCCAGGCAGCCCAAGCGAGTCAGAGTTTCCCGCGGCCGGCTCAGCTGCTCGAGGCCAGGGCCACAGCCCCGTGAGAAGGAGTGAAGTTGTTTCAATTGCAATGGAAAAAAACAACATCCAAAAGAATAGGACACTCCGCCAGGTCTGCAATCACCGTCCTGTCCTTCTGGTTGGCCAGCTCCCAGCAATTAGAGGCTCTGGGCACAGCGGGCCTGGGACGCGGCTCCATCACAGCTTCATCACCACTCCCGAGGCTGGACGCCTGACAGCCTTCCCAGCGGCCCCGCGCCTGGAGCCGGACAGAGCCAGGGACGGCCGAGCCGTCAGGGGGGGTCCAACCAGCAGCAGCCCCACAGCCAGCCTGACCACCGCTCCTGGGTTGCGGTGGCCTGTCCAAGGGCCCTCTTCCTCTGAGCCTCAGCTCCCTCATCTGTAAAATGGGAACATGAATGCGTGGACCGGTGTGAGCATCAAATATAACGGCACAAATGGAAGAGCCCCAGGAAGTGTTATTCCACTTGCTGGTACTGTCAGAAGCCACGGCAACCCCCAAAGCTATTGCTGGCACAGCTCGGAGGCCTTGACCCTCCTAATGACCTTGAAACCCAAGGACCCTCCCGACCTCACTGGGGAGCAGGCAGGCGGATGGGCTCTGGAAAAGCAGGCAGGCCAGGACCAAACTGAGGGAGACGTCCTCAGCCCTGGGGGCAAAGTCACTGGACAAGACCACCTCCTGGATGCTAAATCCCAGCTCGAGCCCTGGCCCTAACCTGACAGAAAACGGTTCTGAGACCCAAATGCACAGACGGCGTTTATGCTGAGGCCTATGCCCCATTTGTGGAGTCAAGGAGGATTAAATAATGATTCTGACTTGGAGGCCAAGTAGGGGGAAGCAGGGGGTGTGTGCAGGATGGGGAGAAGCCAGCCTTGCAGCTGCTTGTGACCCACGGAGGCTCCCAGCAGTAGGGGGGGCCTGGGCACCTGCCACCAGCCAGCCTGAGTCCGCATGGCCTTGGTGGTTCCTGCCAGGGGGCCAGGCCACCACCTCCACCCCACCCAGATGCTCCCTGACCACCCACTGACCCTGGCCTCACCGCTTGCCTTTGTCCCCATAGTGCCTTCCTCCGAGCAGCAGTGAAATTTACAGCCACTCGCACGCTTGTTCATCACGTTTAGGACTTTAGAGGGAAGGGGCTGAGTTCAGATTCCTCCGCCCACGGCCTCCACCCGCGAGGGTCCACGGCCTGTGCCTCTGTTCTGTGATTGCTCGGAACCCTCGCATTCCCAGCTCCGTCCCGCGGAACGCCCCTTGCACACCGCGGCCAGCGTCTGGGGCCTTTGCTGCGTGACTTTGCCCTTGGTCTGTCCTTGTGAGACGGGGGAGGAGGGGGGGTGTCTCTGACATCGCACTGTGGAATAACCTCCCCGTTTCTGAGAGCCAAGTCGGGTGCCCCTCACAACCCACGTTGGAAACACCCTGAGAGCAGCCTCGGTGTTTGGCCTCCACCTCTAAGACGATGAAGCACCCTGAGTTTAGGAGAAGCTGCCCAGCCCCGTGCACTCTCCATGGAGTGCAGGTCCTTCTAGCCTCCACACCAGCCCCTGAGGAAGACTGTCATCTATCCAGTCTGCAGGCGAGGAAACGGGGGCACGGGGCCAGGGCCAGGTTGCCCGGCAAACCCTCACTCCCCAGTGAGGGCCCCAGGACGTGCTGGCCGTCCCCTAGGCCCTCTGAACCCGGAGCCTGTAAATTACTCCTCAGCCAAGAGGCTTTTTCAGGAAAGCCTTCCATGGCTTCACATCACACCCAAAATCTCACCTCCTCCAGGCCTTGCTCGGCCCCCAGCAGCACCCCCACCTCCTGCCTGTGCTCTGCCCTGCTTTCGCGCCCCACCGCTCCTCTGGCCCCGACTCACGCCACGTCCAGAGGGTCCAGGCAGAAGCCCTGGTGTCCTGGCTGGGGGACCAGAGCAGAGACTGGGTGGGAAGCGGTGTGCAAGGTGCTGGAGGAGGCAGCCCCAAGTCACGCCCTCCAGGTGAACGCTGATGCCCCTTGTCCAATAGCAAAGCCCTGGCGGGCAGGGGTAGGGGGCTAATACAAGCGCAGCCCTAGCCCAAAGGGGGGCTTCAGAGTGGCAAACTCACCTCTGCTTATGACTCTGCACACCTCTGAGGCACACAGACCCCCAGGCTGTGATCCTGAGGGCAGGATCCCCTCCCTCTGCCCTCGGACTCACTCCCAGGGTCTCCCTCCTCCCTCCCTGCTGGGGGTCTCAGGCAGGAGACCCCTACCAGACACGGCTCAGTTACAAATGCATACAGGGCTCAAGGACATCCCTCCCAGGAAGAGGCTCAGCCACTGGGGGGAGTTCGATTCTGGGAGGAGACAGCCGCCTGGCTGAGTCTCAGCCCCACCCTCCACAGTCACCGTCAGTGGCCCCTCCCTGACCAGTGACTTGAGAGTTGATGGGGCCGAGGGACCTTTGACAGATAAGTTACACTTTGATCTATAGCAATTAAGCCATTGTTAGTAATTTCATCCCATCAGAACAAAACCTCGATGATATGAATCATTCAGATTTCAACAGACGGATTCAGTCGTATGCGTGGCGCATCGGATGGGAATTAGATTGTGGAGTAAATACGGCAGCGACACACAGCTCCAGCTCCAGATCGCCTGCTCCCAGACTGTGCATGCAGCTCGTGTCTCTGAACAAAATTCCTTGAAGATGGCGCATGCCAGGTGATCAGCTCCCCGCCTTGTCACTCTACTCACCCTTCTGACTTCTCTAAGCCTCACTCTGAGTGGGCTGCCCCCTCCAGCCCCAGCTTGGCCCCTACTCTCTCCTGTAACCAGAGTCAGACCCAAAGACTCTGACCCAGAGGAGAGAGAAGCCCAGACACGCCCAGTCTGAGCCACGAGCCCAGCGTGTAGGAAGAGGGGGCAGGAGGCCCAGTGATGCAGTGAGGAGTCCCTTAGGGCTGCATGGGAAGCCAGGTGCAGCCTGGTCTCGGCACCCCAAGGCTGACTGCAGTACGTGGGTGCTGGCTGCCTCCCCAGGGTATATCCTTGCCTTCCTAATGGATCCCCAAACTTTCCAGCTTCAGGTTGGACCCCTATTGGTCAACCCTTTGACAACAAGGATTGGTCCAAGGAGAGGCACACGAGCCAAGTCAGGCCAGTGAGAGGCTAAGATGCTTGCTGGGGTTCCCCCAGGAAAGATGCTCCCCCAGTTTACAGAAGCTTCTGGGAAAAATGAGAAAGGGCATGACCCCTGTTGCTGCCAGCAGCCACTGTACCAAGAAGAGAGCCAGTCGGAGGCCGATGCCAACACCACGGGAGCTGAAAAGCAGAAGGGATTCAGAGCCCTCGGGATACCACTGAGCTGCTGGTTCGTCTCTCCTGAAGTCCAACCTACCCCTGGAGATTTTGAACATATGGCTCAACAAATTATCTTCAGGGGCAGCTGGATTTGGGGGCTCAAAGCATCTCCTGTTCCTCTAGTCTCTCTAGTCCTTCCTCCAGTCCACTCTGCATGGCTTTGCTTTCAGCCTCCTCATGGCACTACTCATAGTTTCAGGCCTTCATCTTTCCAAATTCAAGTTCAAAAAAAAGAAAGCATCTCTTCCCAGACATCCCCATTCAATACAGCTGGACCAACTTGGTGGACAGGCCTACCGTGGCCTCACACTGCAGCTCCTGAGGGCGATGGTTTCAGGGTGGATGTGGGAGGCAGGCAGGTTCCCACAGGCCTCTGGGCATTGCCCCTGGGAGAAGAGGGACATGGCTGCTGGACAGAAAAAGCCCTAGACCCAACGCGGTGTCCTTCCACCAGCCCGGGAGGGCTGCCCATCCAGCTCGACCACCCTGTACCCCCACTCACTGGCCCACCCTGCCACTGCCAGCCCCAGGGAGGGGTCAGCACCCAGAGGGGTGGCCCATCCATATGGCCAGTGGCCTTCCTGCCACACCACTTCAGCCAGCCTCTGCTGAGGCCAACCTGAAACCATCTCATCACCCAGGACAGCGCCACCTCTGGGACACGATCCTGAACCTCTCATCCCAGCCGATCAGCACTCCCCCAACCCCGACGGGTCTTGTCCACACCTCGCGGCCTCTCTGCCTTCCCCGCCCAGGTGGGGACAGCGGTTGAGCCCCTCAGCTCCCCTTCTGCCAGCGCCCATAGCAACCTTTCGTTCCATCCTTCTGCCAAACAAGCCTGGAAAAACTCTATCCCAGATCAGTGAAATGTGCCTTTTCTCAAATGCCCAGAAGGCTGAGACTGCTTGGAGACTCACCCCACAGAAATCAGGGTTCCCAGCAGCTCTTGGCAGCACTCATGCAGGCTCCCCGCCCCCCAGTGCCCCATGGTCCCTACGCAAACCCCTTCCCTCAACCGGCGGTGGATTCCTGCCTCCACCCGCCCGCTCCCCAGAACCTCTCCGTGGTCTGCAGGGGACGTTTCTGGACCCCACGGCCCTCTCTGCTCAGGAGCCTTCGCTCTGCCTGCCCAGGCGAGGGTTAACGAGACTGGCTGTCACTGAGATGTTTACCCACCTCCAGACTCCGGATGAAGATAGAAGTGGTATTTATGATTTCTACCCAACGCTTCTGGAAAGGATTTAAGGTGCTTACAAGGATACACATATATAACAAGATCGCATAAATTAAATGTGGGAGCCAAAAAAGAAGGAGAAACAAGCAAAGGGACACAGAGAGGAGTAAGAAGCAAGGCTAACTGGAAAACAAAGGCCAACTGAGCTCTGGGCTAGCCAGAGCGGGCCACAGCTACGTCCCAGAGCTTCCTAGTCACTCACCAGAAAAAGCAAGCCTGTCTACTGGAAGCTTCGGGGTTGGTCACGTTAAAAAGCACACACGATTACCCAGGGGCCATCTCCCAGGGACGTCTCCCACGGACTGCGAGGCAAGGACGGTGGGAGGTGAGGATCGCTGGGCGCTCCTCCCGGGCTGTGGGCTTGGAAGCGGGGGGTGGAGGGTGAGTGGGCATGACAGGGGTGGTTCCAGCCGCCTGCTCCCCACGCCTGGAGGATGGTGAGCAGACTGTGTAGCTGCCATGCCCTCAGAATGGCACCCTGCCCTCTGGGGAGAGTCCCCCAGTGACTGTCCCAGGGGTCACCCCTGCTTAGTGGAGTGGAGCGCCCAGCACCCCTCAGGGCATCCCTGGACTCTGCAAGTCCCATCCGCTCCTGCTTTGGACCCCCAAATCTTCAGTCCCTCATGCCTTCAGTCTGAAATCACCAGCTAAGCAGGGTGCAGCCCAGGCGTAGAAAGATCACAGAAGGAAAGAGGAAAATCCTCACTAAAGCTGCCTGCGGTCAGCCAGCCCCTTGAGGAGGTGCCACAGGGTCAAGGAGCCATCCAGCTCTCGTGACTCACGTCTCAGGAGTGTCCCCGAGCATCAGGGGTGGCCACATGTGTGGGGGCAGCCCGGCAGAGAGGTTCAAGGTTGCAGATGCCAGCAGCATGATGCACCGAGGACTGACAGGTGAGGACCCCTCAGAGACCCTGTTTGGGTCTCCCAGAAACAGCCGGGGAGGTCATGGGAGAGGCTAAGACCATGGGGCCTGCGGTGGCCGGGGTGGGAGGGAGGCAGAACCAAACCCACCTGGGCCTCAATGCAAAGTGGCCGCGTCAGCTCCCGGGTCCACAAGGCCCTGGACGGTCCTGCTACAGATGAACAACTCTACTTGTATGGCATCTGCTCCATTTCTTTCTGGTTTTTACAGAAGTAATATATCCTCAATACAGAAAAAAACAACTTTATAAAGGCAAAGGGAAAACCTCCAAATGAGCCACAACTCAGCCCTAACTGTGGTGAGGGCTGTTCTCATTTGGTGTAAAACCTACTTGTCTCTTTTCATTAATACATACATATTTTGGAAAATTCTGCATGGCAAAATCACTATGGCCAAAATAAAAATTAAAAATGACAGACAGAAATATTTGCAACTCACATCACTGGCAAAAATCTAATTTCCTAATACGTGGAAAGAAGAAATCATTAAGAAGAAGATGGAGTTAAAATATACGACCACAATAACGTATCAGTTGGGGGTGGTGGTAAATGACGTTTAAGGGTTCAATGGTCTGTCATCTGGGAGGAAGATGAGGGCATTGATTAACCAGAGGTTTTGCTAAGTTAAGGACCGGCAGTGATCTCCAGGGGCACCACTGAAAGAACAGGGCTATCACAGGACTCAGGAGTGTGGCTACCCATGCAGGAGAAAGGGGTCAAGACCAGAGAGGGCTCACACAGTGGGAGTGGGTCCTGGGGTGCTGGTCTGTTTTAATTCCTGATCTACTCCATTATCTGAGAGTTTCATTTATAAGTTTTCATTTTACCAGACAAACGTGTAGTAATGAAAAAGAATATGAAGACAAATACATGTATATATGTATGCATGACTGGGACACTGTGCTGTACACCAGAAATTGACACACTGTAACGACTGTACTTCAACTTAAAAAATTATCAGTATGTGTGCTATATTTCACAATTTTAGAAAAAGAATATTAAAAAGATGTTCAACCCCATTCATAGTAAGTGAACAAATTTTAAACTGTTTTACAAAGATGAAAAAGTCTAAAGACTCACTGTGTTAGCAAAGGGGTAGAGAAATGGTTGGTGAGGTGTAAACTGGTGCATCCTCTGTGGAGGATACTTTGGTCATTTTGAGCCAGATTTCCAGGATACAAAGCTTTGACCACTTATCCTACAGATAGTGTCTCACAGGTGCAAATTGACTTGTGCAAAAGCTTCATTGTAATAGTAAAAGGTGGGAAACAACCTAAACATCCATTGTTAAATAAATGATGATGATTCCATGCTATGAAATATTACACGGCCATGAAAACGGACCCTCTCTGTGGGCTGGTATGCAGTTATCATCAAGTCGCATCATTAAGTGAAAAGAAAGATGCAGAGAGAGGCACGTACAGTGCACTATCAGTCGTGTGAAAGTGGTGGGGGGAGGTTACTTATGTGTAATTGTCTGAATAGTCATCAAATTCCTAAAACATTTCTGGGAGGCCACACAAGAAATTGATAACACTGGGTAGATCTGATGGACTAGGAGACATGGTTAGAAATCATATTTTTCGCTCTACAGTCTTTTGTGCCTTTTGAAACAGAGAGTAAATATTCAAAAGTTTAAGCATAAATTATGGCAGGATGGGGAACCCCTCAAACCTCATCTGAGCCCAGGCACTCCCTGCCCATGAGGTTTTCAAGGAAGCTGTAGGAAGAGGAGGGGGCTGTGGCAAATGGCAGATCAAAGCTCCCCTTTTAGTGCTAGCTGGGTGTGCGCCCAGTTCCCCCAGGCAGGCCGGCCGGGCACCAGCTCTCCAGCACCTGCGTGAGGCGAGGCGGGAGAGTCTGAGAGGCAGTTCCGCTCAGTGGGCACCTGCGGCCACTGCAGAGAAAGAGGGAGGCAGGGTCACCCATTCGAGAACGTGGAGGGAGGGGGGACCCCGCAGCACCTGGGAGCAGGAAGAACGCACCACGCACACATGCCCGCGTCCATTTCCACAAAGCCCACCTTGCGCTGTTCACGCTGCTTTACAGCCTGCTGTTCCCACCCAACAGCTTATCAGGAACATTTCCTCACGCCAGTCACTGCTCTTTTACTGCAGAAGTTTTAATGACCAAAGTTTACCCCACCGATTCTCAGTTAAACATTGAGAGTTCTTTGTGGTCATAAGCAGTGATTTGAAGAAATTCAGTAGAGCTGAATGTTGGCGCTCAGCCTTAGTTACATCCTGAGAAAAGTGTCTGGAAGCAGCCTGGCAGGGTAAAGCATACACACGTTTTCTGGCTCCCCACACCCATCACTGCACTGACCCGGTTTACAAGGGTGAGAGGGTCAGCCTCCCAACCCCGCTCCAAGCCTGGATTCTAACGCGGTTTTATCTTTGCCCACGTAACACTTGAGGGGAAAAGCATTTTCTCACTGCTGTAATTTGCATCCTCTGATTATAATCGGGTGGAGGCTTCTTCGTGTGTCTCTCGTCCGTTTTCACCTCCAACACAAATGACTCGCTTGTGCGTCTACACACACCCAGCACGTTCCTTCTCCTCCTCTTTGCTCAGGCCTGAAGACCCTTCTTCGTAGCCCCACAGCTGTCAGAATCATCACATCCTTCAAGGCTGAGTGCCCTGCCCTGCCACCAGGCAGCCATTCCTGACTTCCCACGCTCTTGGCTTGGGGCGCTTGCTGCTCTGGTCCTGCTTCTAGTTGCCATCTGCATGCCCGTACCCCGCCGTCTGCACCAACTGTTCCCTTTACCCCTCGCGCCCAAGGCTCAGGCTCTGTCCCCACCGAAGGACCCCAGGCAACAATGTTTACTGGGCACCTACTGCCCAGTTAGTGCCCCTAGGCCAACTCTGACTCCCTCCCCACCCCAAGCCCCTTGGGAGATGTGAGCCCCAGAGACAGCCCCCTCCTGTCAGCAGCCAGCTGCTTTTGAGTGTCTGACCCAGGCTTGTACCCCGCTGTTGGCAATTCTCGTGGGGAAACTGAGGCTCTGAGGAGGAGCGGGATCTTCTCCCAGACTGCAAGAGAAGGTGGACCTCCCTGAGTGGGGAGGGCGTCGGAGCCCCTGGAGATGACACACAAGGAGGAAGCGGGTCGGAGCAGGCGGGGTAAGGGGACAGTGACGTAGGCACTTGAAGAATGGATCTCAGTATTTTACACCACGTTCAGTAACTGTCCAGCGCTGGCCATTTTAGGCCATGTTCTCTGGTCACTGTATGTTAGCAACTCTTGCCCACAGGACGGGCGGGAGTATGGTCCCCAGGCAGAGGGATGGAGACCCCTGCAGCACAAGAGCCGGGGTGGGTGGCAGCCATGGTTCTCTGGGGATACTGCCACCACAAGTGAGGAGCGTGCACGCAGGGGAGGCCCCGTGGGAGGGGGCAGAAGGAGCTGGGGGCCCTCCGGAAGTGTCACCCCTCCCATGAGGCAAGGGGTGATCTGCAGAGCCTGTCCCACTGGCCTCCAAGGCCCTCAGCCTCTCCCAACACCTGAGGGACACTCCTGGTGTCAGGAGGAAGGCAACTCAGCAGTCAGGGTGACCTTGCCTCCCAGCACTGGAGGAGATGACAAATTTCTTTTCTTCCTGCTGAAAACATAATCCATCCTTTCATGGGACTCTGGGGACTGGCGGCGTGGCACACGCATTATGGAAGCTTTTGCCTGCGCTCATTTCAACTGTCTACGGGGCTGGCTGGGCGCCCGCTCTTCCTTAAGCCCTTCAGAGGCTAAGAGAGCTTTTCAGTGCCACGGGGCAAATCCAAAGATGTTCCTGAAAAACACTGCATTTCTCTATCAATTGCTGCTGTCCTGATTTCCGGGCTTTCGTTTCTTAATTTAGGCAAAAATAAGCTCCTTCCACAGGCCAGGGGCCAGGATCCAGCTCGTCCAGCACAGCTCTGCCCTCCCAGGCGTGGCTATGCCGCATACTCTGGGGAGCCCCCGGCCTCCCGCCCAGACCTGGGGGCCGGGAGTGTCTTCCCAGAGAGCTTAACACAGCCCCCGAGACGCGAAGGAGAAGGCCTCTGACCTCAGACATAGACGAAGTGTGACTCTGACTCACACCAGGTCAGCGACCTGACTCACCCAGCAGGAGCGATACAGATTAGCACTGTGGTGGCTTCTCCTGGTCAGCTGGGCAGAACTGCAAATTTGACAGCAAGCTGTGCTGGGGAAACTATATGGAAAGAGGCGCTACCCGACAGAAGGCAGTGGCTACCCAAACAGCAAATGCATTTACCCTCGGACCTAGCAATTTTGCTTCTGAAAATGCGTCCTTCCCATAGGCCTGCATATGTAAGAGCAACAGATTGGACATCTAAGCAAAGAACCTTGTTTACAAAAAAAAGTTGTATGGCCCAGCAACCTAGAAGGACATGCAAAAACCTGAAGGTCTTCCCACTTGCCCATCCGAATCACCGTCCACCCCGCACTGTCCTCAGGGCCCCGGAGGCTGTTGTGTGACTGGGACAACAGCTCCCTTGCCCTCTGGCCTCAGGCCTGGTTCAGCCATCAGGGAGGGGGAGCAGGAGGAGACAGACCCTCCCTCCCGCAGAGTCACCGAAGCCTGGCTGCACCCTTCACCGAAGGTCACCGCTCCTGCCAAGCGGCCCTGCTGGCCTGTCTCTCGCCCTTTCCCCTCGTCCCTCTGGCCTTGGATGATAAGGACAGAGGCCACCCCTCACGACTTCCCTTATGTCCTGCCCACACCTCCGTAAAGAATCCCTTTTAGTAAACGCTCCTCAAATTACCCAATTTAAGTGAGCCATCTGCTTCCTGCCAGGCCCCTGACTGATGCTGGAGCTATTTATAAAAAGGACACGGACGCACTCTAGGTATCAACCTGGAAAGATTTCCAGGGCGCGGCATTAAGTAAGAGTATGCAGGCATTACCTGCTACGTGAGGAAGCAGGAGGGCGCAGGAGACCGCGGGGCTGCCGCCTGTGCGTGTGCACGCAGGGACCATCGGGGCCACGCCCGGGAGGCTGGGGAAGGGCCGGGGTGAGCGGGACAGAGAAGAGGCCGGCCTTCGCTCAGCCCGCCCTCTGGCTTCCAAGCCCGCCCCGCCTGCCCTGCTCACCTTGGCAGAACTCTGGCCTGGCAGCGGGCACAGATCCCTCCTGGCCACCCGGGCATGGCCACGCGGTGCCTTCCCAAGTCAGCGCCCGGTGCCCTTGGCCCAGGAAGCCAGAGCCCCTCACAAGGGGAACAGGAAGGATTCTCTGTGCAAATCTTCAAGCAGGCGCCAAGGAGGGACACACAAGGAGAAACACCTGAATTCTACCCCCAGGGACTTAAACATTTCCATGAACCCTAATTCACTGAATCTCAGAATAGCAATTAGTTTCAAGGAAAAAACAATCACTTCCAGTCTCTGAGCCTCTCTGGGGACCCTTAGAGGACAGGAAGCTTCAGAACCTCCCGCACTCAGCCTTGGAGCCCTCATACTGTGCATTCCTGTCCCCCTCCCCCTCTTCCCAGGACAAAAGGTGGCGCTCAGCCCCTCCCCTGGCCAAGGCTCCTCCTGGGCCAACCCGCCTGGGCTATCCAGCCTTTAACTCCTCAGAAGCGGGGGCTGGCTTTTAGATTTGTCTCTGTGTTTCCCCACAAGATGACCACGGGCTGGGTGCAGGGCCTCCCTGCATGACCTTCGGGGCTGTCATCTATAAAACCCAGGGGGTTCCAGCCCCGACTTCCCAGGATCATGGGAGGAGGGACCGGGAGGCTGCAGGCCCACACACAACGTCATTACAGAGAGGGTGAGATGCTGGGAGACCCAGGGAGACCGTCAGGCTGAGTGGGACCTACATTTTCCTCGCGAGGAATCCATTTCTGAGCCTTTGCCTACCCTGTTGAGAGGTGGGTTGTGTCCTTTTGGCCCTGGACCAGGGCTGGGGGCTTCGCGGCCGTAGCTTACTGAAGTGCAGCGCCTGCTCTGAAGTATACCTCTCTGTCCCCAGCCCACAGATGGGAAAAGAAGCCTTGGAGAGCCCAGGCTGCCTCCGCAGCTGGAGCAGGTGATCGGCAAGCAGCCTCAGACTCGTGTCTGTGCTGTCCCCATCGGGACCTGCAGCCTCCCTGGACCCCGCAGAGCCCTCTGGGGCCCACCCCACTCAGGGCCAGGGGCCAGCTCGCAGACCCTGCCTGCCCTCAGCACCCGGCCCCCCAGGGCCCAGCCCCTCACTGCCTGCTGGAGGGGCAGCCCTTCTGAGCGGTTCTGGCAGCCTGGCTGCCAGTGACATTCCTCCTCTCGTCACCCCACGGGGCAGCCAGCTTTGTCTGGGGTCCAGGGAGGCTTCGCCTCACTGCCAAGCTGCAGGATCCAGGGTCCGCCTTGCCCTGCCCCGACGCTCCTCCATGACAGCTCCCCACCCGTGCCTGGTGCAACCCCTTCCAGCTGGTGGGCAGGAGACACGGCAGCCAGGCAGGACCCGGCCGAACGAGCTACTCAGGCTGACGAGGAAAGGGGACCCCCCCAGCTAGCGTCCCAGACAAAACGGAGAGGTAGTCTGTGTCTGAGGAGGCCATGGGACAGATGGGGGGCCGTCAGGGCTGGAAAGAGCCCCAGGTGGTTCTCACCAGCATAGGGCCCAGCCGGTGACCAGATCCAGGCACTGCGGAGCGAGCTGAGGCCCAGCGCCGACTGCAAGGCCATCAGAGCACCAGCGACCAAGGTGGTAGCAGCCATGTGAACAGAGCCCCCAGGCAGAGCAGAGGCCCCTGCCAGTCCAGGGTCCCCAGGACGCTGGCGTCACGGGCATGGTCGTGGCTGCATGGCCAGCTGAACCCTCCTTCCCGGGCTGGCTGGGGTCCAGGGCCTGGGGTCGCCAGGGGGTCTGGAAACACAGAGGCAGAGGCTGGCCGTGCACTCGCGCTGCAGGATGCCAGGGGACCAGCTGCCCGGAGGCGGTGACTTCTCTCTTTCCCAGCAGCTTGTGGGTGTAGAGACGAGGCCAGAGGAGGCCCCCAGAAGAAAGTGACCCCTGGACAAAAGGAACCAGCAATTCATTTCCCCTCGTGTCCTCCAGACCCCTAGGCCCACAAGAGAAAGGAAATAATGGGCCCATTTGGTGTTTTCTGCTGAAGTCTCTTTCCTGGTGGCTGGCGGGGGGTTTGGGATTGGCTCCATTTCCTTTGTGAGTGGCTGAAAGTAATTTAAGCCTCCATTGAAGCAAGCTCGTGGGGATGGTCACAGCACCCTACCTGCGACAGGTGCCCAGCGGGACCAGCTGTCCACACTTGGAGCACCGCCCAGCTCCCTGTCCACCCTGGGAACGCTGCCCTCTGCCCCAGTCACTTGCCCTCTGGCTGGCAGGGGCGTCTGTGGACACAGCCCCCTTGAACCATTTTGGTCCCTGGCCTGAGAAGCCACCTGGTCTGCTCTAACTCTCACCTTCAGGGTTTGAATCTCAGCAAGTACTTGCCACGAGCTCCTAAAGGTTTGTGCCATGCATAAAGGAAGACTGGGGCTTGAGAAAGTCCCTTTGAAACCCCAGCGTGCGGCCCAGTCAGCTCCCCATAGCTGGCTGCAGCGGTCCATAGATGTTGGTGGGCTGCTGTGAACTTCCAGCTGCCCTCCCCGGGCCGTGAACTTTAGGAGATGCTCGGCGACTTTGCTGGGTACAAACCCAGCCACTCCAGGCCAGAGGGGCAGGGAGGTGGGTCCGAGGCAGCCCTGCTGAGGGCAGGATGGAAGTGTCTGATGGAGAGCGAGAGGAGCAGACTCTACAACCACAGGAGGCAAGGAGGCCAATGAGGAGGCCAGATCTGTGAGCGGTGGGACCAAGCACCCCTGCCCCGAGCAGCCCAGCCTGGTGGGAGCTCCCCACCTGGTGCAGTAGGCGACCTACAGCAGTTCCCTGAGGGTCCAACTTCCCGCTGCAGTCTGAGGCTCCCTGCCTTCTGAAGCATGTGGACCCACTGGAGAGCCAGTGCCCCAGTTCTGGCCAAGCCAGCCGGAGCCTGCCCAAAACTCAGTTCAGGGCAGCAGGGAGGCGGCTGTGGGCCAGGGATGGGCTGAGCTCTGCCTGCCGCCACTGCTTCCAAGTGGAAAACGAGAGGTTGAAGTCTGCCTCCTTACCTGATACTCTCAACCATTTGAAACACTACAAAAGAATGCAAAAGCGGGTGTATGCACGTATATACATGACTGGGACACTGTGCTGTACACCAGAAATTGATGTATTGTAACTGACTATACTTCAAATTAAAAAAAAAGACTGAAGCACTATGGATGAAGCTATGGGGGCCCATAAGCAGCCCAAGCTCGCACCCCCTCTGCAGGGGTCAGTGCAGTCACCACGACACGGGTATGTGTGTGAATCTGGACGTTTGTCCCCGTGCTCATGCGCGTGTGGGTAATGCTGCAGCCAAGAGCCTTATGCATGATTCACACATTAAAACAACTACTTAATCAGCACCTGCTGCGAGCCAAGCACAGCTCCAGGCGCTGTAGTGAGCCTCCTCTGCCCGCAGCGAAGCATCAAAGCGCAGAAGCTGCCTTGACTTTCGTCAGCAGCCCAGCTGCCTGCCGCCACGCCTGTGTCCATCTGCACAGGCCGCCAAAACAGGACTGCGGTTCTGGAGGCTGGAAGCCCACGACCGAGGCGCTGGTAGGGTGGGTTTCTCCTTAGGCCTTTCTCCTCGACTCACAGGGTCATCTTCTCGCTGTGTCCTCACACGGTCATCCCTCTGGGCATGTCTGTGTCCGAATCTCCTCGTTATAAGGACATCAGTCACATTGGATTAGGGCCCACTCATGGAACCTCGTTTTTACTCAATACAGTCCCATTCTGAGGTCCTCAGGGATGTGACGTCAACATACGAATTTTAGGGGAGACGCGAGTCAGCTTATAACAATGCCTGTGTCCATCTATATCCCTGCACCTGCTGGGATTCCATTTGGCTAAGAGTACCAGGAACTGAAAACAAACAAGATGGAAGTGTAGGCCTCTCTCAAGTCACAGCTCAGAGGTGGGCAGGCTGGGGCAGCCAGGCAGCTCTGCTTCCCCAAGTCCCCAGAGACCCGCCTGGTGGCTCTCTCCCACCAGGCCTGCCTTCCTGTAGGTCTCCTGATTGATGCTCTGGTTCCAGCCATCATGGCTGCATTCCCAGCATTATGAAGAAGAAAAGGACAAAGAAGAGGGGCAAAGGACGCCTACCATCTTCAAGGAAGATTTCAGAAATTGCCCTTTCACTCTTCTCCGTACATGTCATTGCCTGAATCTAGTCACACGGCCACATCTAGTTGTAAAGGGGACTGAACTTCAGCCTTTATTCTGGGAGGCCCTGCGTGAAACTGAAACTGTGGGGTGTGGTCACTGTTGAAAACATGGGTAATGGTGTCTTTCAGTCTCCATCACACACTGTCACCCGTACTTACTACTTCATCCCTTGTGTTTATCTAAAATGGTATCTCACTGTTGTTTTAACTGGCATTTTCCCAATAACCAGTGAAACTGACCATCATTTCATTTGTATTGTCTATTTGTAGTTTCCCATCTCAGCATTTTCTGAATTTTCTCTACTTGGAATTGTCAGGTTTCCTTCTGGCTTGCCTTACCTCCTTATTATCGATTTGTAGACGTGCTTACATATCCTAGTATTAATCCTTTGTTTTTTATATGTTGCAAATATTTTATCCTCATCCGATATGTTTTTCATTTGTTTGTGACATCTTTTGTCATAAAACAGATTTTTGGTTTTGTCGTATAAACAGCATCAGTTCTCTCTTTCATGGCTTATTTTTAATTTGGATGTTCTTTAAAGCATTGTGTGCCCCAGGGTGGTGTCTGCATCCTCCTATTTTTCCTCTGCTGCTTCAGTTCTCTTGTTTCCTACGTTTAAGTCTTTGAGTGACCCGGAATATATTTTTTAAGCCGTGAAATAGACATGTAAATTTTTTTTTTCCCCAAGAGGATAGCTTGCCAGTTTTGGCCTGTTTGCCTCGAGCTCCATCCTGGCCCTTCCCCTGCTTGGCCCTGCCCATGGGATCCTGACCCTACAGGCTGCATTTCCCAGGCCACCATGTCACCTGGCTTCCAGCTGGGCTCAGAGCAGAGGAAGCACTGGCAGGAGATTAGAGGGCAGAAGGACAAGAAAGCTGGCATGTTTCTGTCCCTCCCACTCTGCCCAGGTAGCCTCTCTGCAACAAACCGCATCTGCTCTGTGGCTCTGGCTCTCCCTGGGTAAGCCCACTGTGCTCCCAGCCTCCGCCAGCTGACCCCAACCCACTCCATCCCTCCAGCCCAGGCCAGGCCTGGCTGCATCTCCGGCCCCTGCTGGCTATTCCATCCCCTATTCAACCAGTTCCCTGCATTCTATTCCTTCTGTTAAGAATGCTCTTTTCCCAGTGTTCATAGCAGCACTGTATACAATAGCCAAGACATGGAACCAACCTAAATGTCCATTGACAGATGACTGGATAAGGAAGTTGTGGTACATTTATACAATGGAATACTACTCAGCCATAAAAAAGAATAAAATAATGCCATTTGCAGCAACATGGATGGACCTGGAGATCGTCATTCTACATGAAGCTAGAAAAAGAAAGAAAAATACCATATATTACTCGTATGTGGAATCCAAAAAAAAAAAGAAAAAAGAAAACAGAAGACGCTAACAAACTTATCTACAAAACAGAAACAGACTTGCAGACATAGTAAACAATCTTATGGTTACCAGGGGGAGGGGAAAAATTGGGAGTTCAAGATTTGCAAATATTAACTACTATATATAAAAATAAATTAAAAATAAATTTCTTCTGTATAGCACAGAGAACTATATTCAATATCTTGTAGTAACCTTTAATGAAAAAGAATATGAAAAGAATATATGTGTATATATATGTAGGACTGGGATATTATGCTGTACACCAGAAATTAATGCATTGGAACTAAATATACTTCAATTAAAAATAATAATAATCAATTTTTTAAGAATACACTTTTCCTGGGGTGGGGAGGATATAGCTCAGTAGTAGAGTGCATGCCTAGCATGCATGGGATCCTGGGTTCAATTCCCAGTACCTCCATTAAATAAATAAATAAACCTAATTACCTTTCCACCAAAAGGAAAACAAACGAACAAAAAAGAATGCTCTTTTCCTTTCCTGAGTATGCCCTGACTGATACAAAGAGCCAATTGACATTACCTTATTTATTTAAAAAGGAAAGAAAAAAAGCTCTTCCCGCTGATTGTAAATGCCACCCGTCTTGTACTAAATTCCCCGCTAAGTACGTGGATCACTCTGGCCTGTCTCCTAGCTGCACAGCTGTTCTGTTCCTGAGCCATCACTGCACTATTCCATGCTCTAGAGATTCTTGCTCTCTCAAGACACCTGGAAGAGCCCCCATGGTTATTTTTTTTAATTTTTTTTTTGCAGGGGGTAGGTAATTAGGTTTATTGATTGATTGATTTGATTTTTCAGTGGAGGTTCTGGGGATTGAACCCAGGACCTCCTGGCCGCTAAGCATGTGCTCTACCATTTGAGCTATACCCTCCCCGGTTCCACACCGTTCTTTCTTTTTCAGAAACATTTCATGCTTGCCCATAGTGTCTTCCACATGAATTTGGGGATGAGTCTGACAATTTCCACGAAAAATCCTACCCCCTGAGGTTTTGGTTGAGACTGTCATTGAACATCTATTGATTTGAGGAGAATGAAGTCGGCAGGATATTGGATATTTCCAGTGCCGAATGTGCTGTGTCTCGCCGCGGACTGAGACTTTTTGTTACGCTTTTCAGTTAGGTGTTACGATTTCCAGCATTTGAATCCTCTCATGGTTAGAGTCATTTGCCGGAATTTCCCAAATTCTGTGGCTGTTGTCACTGTTACCTCATTTCTATTGTGTTTTGATTATTTAGGACCCAGTTAGGAGTGCTGTTCATTTCTATGGTGATCTGACATTTTTCCATCTTGCTGAACTTTCTAATTAACTCTAGTAATTTGCCAGGTGATTGAACCAATTGGATTTCCTCAGTAGAGGATCATATCTGTCTACAAATAATGACGGGTTTTTTTCTCTTCCTTTTCAATTTTAGCTTTTTTATTGTCAACATTCCAGTTTTTAGCTAGAAGCAGTGACAGAGAACTTGAACTTGTCCCAATCCTGACTTTAATAGGAATCAGTCTAATATCTCACCTTTATACGTGATATTTGCTTTAGATTTCTGGCTGACATTCTTTATCAAGTTAAGAAAGTTTTCTTTTATTCCTAAGAGTTTAGTTTGTTGGGGTTTTGTTGTTGGTTGGTTTTTAATCAGGAATAGAGGAGTTTCTGCTTCTAACAATGTGGGCCAACCATCCCACTGAGGAAAAGCAGGAAAACTGGACCAAAACTTTAAAAATCAGTTAGATCGCTTCAGAAAGCTAAGAAGATAATCAAGAATTCCTTGCCAAGATCTGGAGGAGGCCTGGGAGGTAAACCCATTGTTTAGGACTATGTGGAAGCCAGAATTCTAAGACAGCTCCAAGATCCCTGACCCCTGGTGTATACCTAACTTGTCCAATTTATTCAGATGTTCATCTAGGCACTTCTGTGAGATGACTTTGTGAATGTGGTCAATGACCCAAATCAGTTGATCTTATGATAAGCTTATCCTTGGTGGGCCAGACCTAATCAGATAAGCGCTTTAAAAGAACCGGTTCTTCCTAATGAAGGAGAGTCAAAGGATGAGGGAGATTCTCTTTGGCTGGCTTGGAAGATGGAGAGGGGCCTCTAGCAGGAAGTGCAGGCAGCCTCCAGGAGCGAAGGGTGCCCATGGCTGACAGCCAGCAAGGAAACAGGCACCTCAGTCCTACAAACACAAGGAACTGAATTCTACCAATGACCTGAATGGGGCTGAAAGCCATCACTGAGCTCCACGTGAGATGCAGCCTGCTCAACACCCTGACTTCAGCCTGGAAAGACCCTGAGCAGAAGACCCTGGCCCCTAGAGCTAGAACTTTGACCTACACACCTGGGAGCAAATGAACAGGTGGTGCTGCTGTAAGCCACTAAATGCATGGTCATTTGTTACACAGCACCGAAAACAAATACATTTGCTGCTTGCCCAGGAGGCAGCTGAGACCCTGGGTGACAATTTGAGAGCTTCACGAGGGAAGTGAGGCCAAGGCCTGCTGTTGGAACACTGAAAAACACACACTGAAATAATTCATAGATCAAGGGAAAAAACCACAATGTACATTAGAAAATGCGTTGAACTTCATGAAAATACCACACATCAAAATTTGTAAGGTTGCAGCTAAAGCCATGTTTACTTGGAAGCATAGTTTTAAACACAAATATTACACAAAATAAGGCTGAAAATAACAGCAAAATAAATCAAAGAGAGTAAAAGGAAAGAAATGATTAAAATATAAGCATAAATTAATTAAAATGTTAGGGTACACAATAAAGAGGATCAGCTAAGTCAAAAGTTGGTTCATTGAGAACAGTACATATATGCAAATTTTAAAAATACATATGCAGTAAAAAAAAAAAGAAAATGAGCTATCAAGCCATGAAAGCCATGGAAGACATTTAAAAGACGTATTACTAAATCAAAGAAGCCAGTCTGAAAAGGTGGCAAACTGTACGATTCCAACCGAATGACATTCTGGAAAAGACAAAGCTATAGAAACAATAAAAAGATCATGGTTTCCAGGGGTTTGGGGAAAGGGAGGGAGGGAGGAATGAAAAGATGGAGCACCAGGAATTTTTAGGGCAATGAAATTATTCTGTGTGATACTGTAGTGGTGGCTATATGTCATTAGGCATTTGTCAAAATAAACAGAATGTACAATGTCAAGAGTGAACCCTAATGTGAACTATGGACTTTGGGTGATAATAATGTGCCCATGTTGGTTCATCAATTGTACCAAATATGCCACACTGATGAGGGATGTTGAGGGTAGAGGAGTATAAATGTGTGGATGGGGAGGGCTATGTGTGAACTCTGTATTTTCTGCTCAATTCTGCTGTGAACCTGAAACTGCTCAAAAAAAAGTCTATTAATTTTTTTTTAAGTTTGTTCATTGAAAAGCAAAATAAAATTGATAAACCTGGTGGAGTTTGAGTGAGATAAAAAAAGGAAACAGAAAATGATGTCAGAAATGGAAAAGAAGATATTGCTAAAAATCTTACAGACATTTAAAAGATAAGAAGACAAAAAGTTAAACAGAGAGTTGCCATATGACCCAGCAATTCTAATCCGTAGGGATTTACTCAGAAGAGCTGAAAACATGCCCACGCAGAAACTTGCACACAAATGTTCATAGCAGCATTATTCATAGTAGCAAAAAAGAACAATCCAAATGTCCATCAGCAGATTGCTGGATCAACAAATGGTGATCTATCCATATAATGGAATATTATTCAGCCATTAAAAAGGATTGAATTACTGATATGTGCTACAACATGGATGAACCTCAAACACATTATGCTAAGTGAAAGAAACCAGACGCAAATGGCCACAGATATCATGATCCCATTTATACTTAATGCCCAAATCTCTACTGACAGAAAATACATGGGTGGGGCCAAGGGAAGGGAGAGTGACTGCTAATCAGTGCCGGGATTCTTTGGGGGGTGATGAATTAGACAGTGGTGATGGTTCCACAGCATTATGAACATGCACTGAATTGTATGCTTTAAAATAGTGAATTTTATGTTTTGAGAATTTTGCTTCAATAAAAAAAAAATATCCCCCCAAAAAAGAGAAGAGATTATCACAAACAAATTTACGCCCATGAGCCGGAGGGCCACGGCCTCGGGTCCCTCTCTCAGCTCGCAGCACATCGCCATGAGTCTCTTCTTTCCTCTGCTGCTCTGACTCTGTGAGGGGCCTGAGCTCGCTTCACCTCAGTTCACCAGCCAGCCCAGACTCAACAAGAACCTGCTTCAATTACAGGCTTCCTGAAGAGAGCGTCTGCTTGGACCAGCTAGGGTCAACTGTCCATCTTGGCCAGACCAAGTGTGGCCAAAGTGACAAGCCCATGTGGCATGAACTTCGCTGTCTGTGACCCAGCCTTGGGGGTGGGGGGAGAAGTTCTCAGAGGAGAGAGACTGGACAAACCCCTCCCCAAAAGTGGTCATTCCTGTCTAATATGTCTCTATCCCTCTCAGAGTGTTAAGTCCAGAACTGATGCCCACATACCAAGGTCCCAGTGGACTGCACAGAGAATAATTATGCCCTCCACTGTACCGGCTCTTGACCTCTTATAATGTGACCTTGCCACACACTTGGCTCACCCTGAGCATCGTCACTGTATTTGTTTCCTATTGTCACTGTAATAAATACTACAAACTCAGCGGCTTAAAACAGCACAAATTTATCCTCTTATAGCTCTGGAAGTCTGAAGTCTAAAATCAGTCTCATGGGCTAAAGTTGAGGTGTCAGCAGATTGGTTCCTTCTGGAGGCTCTGGGGAGAATCTATTCCTTATTTGGTCCAGCTTCTAGCGCCACCTCGGGTTCCTCCATCCTCAGAGCACATCACTCCAATCTCTGCTCCCACTGTCACATCTCCCTCCCCTGTGGTCACATCTCCCTCTGCCCCCCTCTTACGAGGACTTTGATCACTACATTTAGGGCCCATCTGGATAATCCAAGATAATCTTCCCATCTCCAGATCCTTAGTGTAATCACATCTGCAAAGTCTCCTTTGCCATAGATGGTAACGTCCAAAGGTTCCAGGTACTAGGAGGGGGACTTCTTGGGGAGGGGCCGCTGTGCATCCTCCAGAGCCACCCTGAACCTGCTCTCCACCCACTGTACCCCCTGCTCCTCCAGACACTGTCTGCAACACCCCCACCACACCACAGTCCTGTGTCCACTGTGGGGCCAGCAGACGTGGGGAAGAGCCCAGTCCCTGATGTCCACTCCCCAACCCTGTGCCCGGGTTTCATCAGTCACCCATCAGTGTCCATTTTTGTGCAGCCTGGAATCAGCGCCCCATCCTACAAGGGCTGAGAGTCTTCCCCCCATCAGATGCCCCTTGGTCCTGTGGCCTGGTGCCACCTCATCCTGTGCTGACCTACCACTGACCTCTGTCACCTTATGACCTGCTCATGACCCCTCATGCTGCAGCCTCCTCCTCACCAGGTCCCATCCTTCACTCGGGCAGCTCTGTGTCCCACCCCCAGCGTCCAACAAGCCTCTGCATCAGCCAGTTTAGCCTCCAGATGCCTCCCAAGGCAACCTCCACAAGCCATGAGTTCCTTTGCCAGCCGCCAGGGAAGGAGGGAAGGAAGGAAGAGAGGGAGGAAGAGAGGGAGGGAGGGAGGGAGGGAAGGAATGGCATGAAGCCTTGTAGCCAGCACTCTCCAATGTCTCAGGAAGACACTGAAGTCATCTCTCCCTTCTGGCCTCACCTCCAGGTAACAACCAAGAGAGAGTGTTTTGAAATCAGACAAACCAGGACTCTGGCTGCACTGCTGTGTGACTCTGGAAGAATCACTTAACCTCTCTGTGCTTCAGTGTTCGCCTAGGTAAAATGGGAGTGGTAGCAGTTCTCACCTCACAGGCTGTCAGGTCCGTGGGACAGTCCGTGAAGAGCTTTGACAGCAGCTCCCAGCAGATGGCAATCACTGCAAGATGCGAGCTTTGCTCCTCTCACTGTCCCCTTCATGCCCTGGGCATCTCTCTGTTCCCTCCGAGGGCCACAGAGGAGTATTCAGTCTGGCTCTGGCCCTCCATCTGTTCCTGAGCTGGTGGGAGGTGCAGCCCAGCAGTGGGAGCCCTGGCAGGACAAGAAGCCCGGGGGGTGGGTCCTGCAGGGCTCCTGAGGCAGCTTGCCCACCCTCTGTAGCCCAAGGCTGGGGTCGCTCTGTGGTCAGGGCCCTCAGCCAGGCCCTGTGGTCCTCCTGAGGGAGGGGCTGCCCTCAAACAGGGGATACAGCTGAAACCCCAGCAGATGACACAGAAGGTGTGTGTGCCGGAGGGCCGGGGCCTCTGGGCCTTCACCCTGCAGCTCTGCAGGGCAGGGGCACCCAGCTGAGGAGCCCAGACCGAGGCCCCAGACAGCTGTCTTTCCCCCGCTGAGCTGTGACCGGGAGGCGAGGCAGGAGGTGCTGGCCCATCAGGGCGTGTGCGGTGAGCCCAGCATCCCCACGGGAGAGCAGCACGTTCAAGGAGGGCAGTAGGTACTCCGGCCCCACAAGCAGCTCCACACAGTGGGGAGCAGAAGGGGACCGGGGCTGACCCCATGGGCCACAGCGGCGGAGGCCTGAGTGCCGAGCTAGCAAGCTTGGGCCTTTGCCCAAGAGAGATAGGGAGCGAGCTCCACAAGGGTGTGGGACAGGCGAGCGCTGTGGCTGCAGAAGGTTACCCCACACACTCGGGCTGTGGGAAGTGTGGCCTGGACCAGGGCTGACGGAAGCAGGGTCCAGGGGTCTGAGAGCCTGGCCAGGGGCTGAGCACCGGAGCCCTGCAGGGAGACAGGACACGGGGCTGGGGATGGAATTCTCAGGGGCTGGGGACACAGGAGGATGGAGGTTCCTGAAGCTCTGGGCCGTTCAGGCAGCGTTCCTGCGTCGTGGGCACTCAGGGAGGGCTTTGCTTTAAAGGAAAGATGGCTCAGGTCAGCCTCTGCCCAGCAGACATCACAGGATCCTGGGCCAGCACGTCACAGAGCCACGCACCCAGGCGCCCTCCTGCAGCTGCGCATTATTAAATTATTTCTGGGGAAATTAGGGTAGAAGCATGAATGATTCAAAGCAAGGGATAAAGTCAAATCTAATCAACTCTGTCTGCTGGCTTGAACTTTGGCACGATGACGAGCGCGTGTGCATAGAGCCTGCTGGGAGCCTGAGGTGAGAATCCGGGTCCGGGATTTGCAGACATTTGAGAAGGATGCAGCGGCTCCTACCTCTCAGCCTCCCAGGGCCACGCGCGTCCCCGTTATCCTTCACAGGGCAGCTTGGTGGCTGAGGCTGGACCTTGGGAAGGTGCCTAAGCCAGCCAGGCCTCAATTTCCTGGCCTGCAAAATGGGAACGGAAATGCAGTCTGCCTCGCGAAGTTGTCAGTGGACTAGTGCACAGGCTGCACCTTGTGCAGCAGCAAGTGCACAGCAGGCACCTGGCATCCTTCTGTCACTGAGTCCAAGCTCGCACTGCCCGCCGTGTGACAGGCCAAGAAATCAAGTTTTTAGGGCAAGGAATAGTGACTTTATTCAGAAAACCAGCAGACCGAGAAAGTGATGGACTAGTGTCCCAAAGAACCATCTTGCCTGAGTTAGAATTCAGGCTTCTTTTATTCTACAAGGGGAGGGAGTGAAGTCACATATTTCCTGGTTCTGGTCAGCCTCCAGAGGATGTGTTCATTTCTCCCTTCCTGCAGTCATTCATGGGTGGGCCGGGTCAGGATGTCTCCTGTGAGCTAAACAAAGATATTTTAGCTTGATATTCATTACCTGGGAGGCAGGTTTCCCAGAGTTGGGCCGTCATGTATAATTTAAGTATATAGGCAACATCCCTTTAGTGATTAACTTGTAGCAAAAGCAACAACACACAAAGGGTAAAGTAAAAGAAACAGATCCAATATGGAGTCAGAGTCATCTTTCCCTATTACAATTCCAATCTTCATAAAAACACTTGTCTTTCATATCAGCTCAGCATTTCAAATTTTACTGAGTGAAATGTGCCCAGATACATATTAACTTATATGATGGCAAAATGCATCTTTCTCATGAAAGAGCTATACATATTCATTTAAAAGTTCAAGTGGAATTTAATATTTTCTCCACAGATGTCCATAGAAGTCCATGAATTTTGAAATGGTAAGTGATGGAGACATGAGGCACCGCCCAGACACACATCATGAACACTGGCAAGGGTGTACCCAGGCTTCATCAAAGCGAGGAAGTCTCTGATGGAGTCACGGTCAGCGGGGTGAACTTGGAGGCAGTGGCTCGTGGCCCCACCTGCTTGGACGGCACCTCCAGCCCCCTGCAGATTCCCCCAAGGGTTGAGGGTGGGAGGGTTTGTGAACAAGCCAGACGTCCACACTGCTTCAACCACCCAGGATGTCCCCACTAGACCTGCCATCTGTCTGCTGGGCTGTCCCCGAGGGCCAGGTGCGGTAGCTGCTGGCTGTGTGTGGCAGCCTCACCCACATGATCGCTCCTCTGCAGCCACCTGGTCCCTGCTACTGCTCCAGCCAGCTCTGCTGTTCCCTGCCAGCAGCACCGCGAACCCCCCAGCACAGTGGGCTGGCGCTATGCCTGGGAGCCCCCCCGGCCCCACCTCCGTGCCGGAGCCATGGCCCAAGGCTCCATGCTTGCAGCTCCTAGGAGGAGCTGCCCAGCCCTGCTGCCGGGCCTCAGCACCAGCAGCCTTGTCTTCAGCAAGGACTGACCCCAGAGATGAGCACGGGGGGAGGGCCACTTAGGTAACCTGCTCACCTCCATCAGCATTCTGCGGGGGGAGGGCACAGCTCAGGGCTGGAGCACGTGCTTAGCGAGGTTCGATCCCGGCACCTCTGTTAAAATAAACAAATAAATAAACACGCTGCCTGGTTCTGGGCCAAGCTGAGTGTCTCCTACAAGTTACTCTTGGTCTCTATGTCCTCATCTGTAAAAATGGAGGCGATGACACCACTGCGGTAACTTTTATGGACTGAATTATCACTCCCCACTGCAACCCCTGCCCCGGAATTCATGTGATGAAGTTCTAACCCTCAGTGTCTCAGACGGTGACTGTATTGGAGATAGGGTCTTTAAAGAGTCAATTAAGGTAAAATGAGGTCGTATGGGTGGGTCCTGATCCAATATAGTCGACTGGGGTCCTTATATGGAGAGGAGACTAGGGTACAGACACACAGAGGGAAGATGGTGTGAAGACACGGGGAGAAGAGGTGTTCTTCAAGCCGGGGAGAGAGCCCTCAGAAGGAACCGTCCCGCTGACACCTTGATCATGGACTTCCAGGGTCCAGAACCGTGAGAAGGTACGCTTCTGTTGCCGAAGCACCGAGCGCGGGCAGGCCGCCTCCCACAATCCCCGGCCCCGCGGCTGCACGGCGTGCAGGCCCGGGCCTCCCCGGCCCTCGGCGCAGGGCGTCCGGCAGCCCCCTCAGCCGCGCTAGGAGGGCTGGGCGGAGGGCGCCCCGGGCCTCCCGCACCGGCCACAGGGCACCTGCTGTCCTGGGCGCTGCCTGGGGGCGGGGGCCGGGCAGGACGAGGGCTGCTCGGCATTTAGGTTCTCCTGACTCTGCTGAGACGTGGGAGACCCTGGAAGGGGTGGGGCTTCCAGCACAGTCCAACTCACAGCCAAGATGTAGACAAAGAGACATGGGGGAGAGCTTGTGGTGAGGCAAGAATGAGCCCCCATAGCTTGGGAACAAACACAGCTGGGTTAAATGGTGAGAACTCAGGTGGAGAGAAGAAGATGGGGGGCCAGAAAGGGAGCCAGAAGGGGAGAGAAAGGCACAGAGGTGGGAATGGAGTGGGCCGGCCTGGAGCCCAGCGGGCTCACAGCTGAGTGCTAGGCCCCCGGCCGGGATGCCCACTGGGGCCAGGCAGGCCAGCGGGGCGGGAGGCAGGCTGGCCCGGGACTGTGGGCAGCTGGAGAGCGGCAGCCCCCCAGCAGGCAGCTCCTCTCCAGCTCCTGCCGATGCACCAGAAGAATGTCTGCCCAGGCAGGGTCCTCTTCAGAGACGCCGAACACCAGGTTCAGTGTCAAGTTAGCCGTTTATCACTGGGGGTGATGTCAAGCAGAACCATTCTTCCGGCCAGATCTGTCATACACACTGCCTCTCTCCCCACCGCACTGCCACCTTCGCTGGCACCCAGGCCCGGGCGATCCTGGGACTCAGGACCAGCCAGCGGGGGAGGCCATCTACCATCCTTTCCTCCCTGAGCGAGCAAGTGGCCCCCCTCGGCCACATCCGGCACGCGCCTCGCCCTCCGTGGCTCCCCCCCACCCCCCGCCTGCCAAAACCCGCAGGGCTCGGCTCAGCTCAGCAAAGGGCAGTCGTTCTTCTTTCTGACATTTTCCAGTAAAGTGGAGGCTTTTATTCTGGAATTTAGGAGCGACCTTTATCGGCTGTCTGGGAGGAAGCATCTGTCACCAATGTGAAGTTTCCACTTGGCGGCCCCTGCACACATCAGACTTGTCCTCACAGACATCCAGTGTCTGAGGCAGGCTGGCTGGTGACAGGGACGTTCAGACCCCGCAGCGGCCCGGAGAGGCAGCCCAGGCCGGGGAGGCGGCAGGCGCAGACACCCCCTGGGACACAGGCAGACAGGGACGTGGACCACAGGCATAGAGGAGGGAGGAGCAGAGAGTGGCCCAGGGGGTGAAGACTAGCTGGGCCCCATGAGGATCCTCAGATCAAAATTGGGGTGGTGGCTGCAAGAAATAAGTCGGAGCACGCAGCCAGCAGTCTGCCCAGGGGTTGTGCTAGAAAGAGGGGTCAGGTAGGGAGATGGTGGGGTGCTTAGGTACTTACTGGTACCCAGCAGACAGCGTGAGTTGTGCAGACGAGGGCAGGCAGGCCACTGGAAAAGTATCTCTTGTGGGACCTCTGTCTGCATAAACTTTGAGTCACCCCAAATCAGCATGTCAGCACCCTTCTGGCAGCCAACCCTCACATGATCCCACAAAAGGAAAACCAGTAGCAAGCATTTGCTCACGAGGCCACTTTTCTGGGACCAGGGCCCAGCCACAGGGCCCTCAGTCTGTGTCCTGGAGCCCTTGAGGACTGTGGTCAACTCCACGTGTTGGGTGCAGGGTCAGATAGTATCTGAGGGAGAAAAACAGAGCCAGAGCCCACACGGGTCCTGTTCAGACGGGGAGAGCCCCACCTGGGCACCCCTGCCAGCCTGGCTGGTCCCAGGCACTGCATGTGGACTTAGACAATTTTGAGGAAGGCACCCCGAAGTGTAGAGTGCCTGGGAGACCCAGGGCAGGGCCCAACCACCCAGGTCAAAAGAAACCTGGTTGTGGAGACCCCAGGTATGGGACTAGGGTGTCCCTAGATCCTCCCTCCTAGGACCTGGGGCTGAGCCCGACACCGGAGGCCATGAAGGGACCGGGCAGAGCTGGCCCCAGGTGAAAGGGAAAGTAGAGGAAGGCAGTCCCCTAGGCCAGGACTAGACACTCAGGGAAAGCCTGCAGGCAGGGTCGCCCCTACGCATCCCAGACCCCAGGCTGTTCAGACCACCCGCCTCCTGGGCCCAGGCCACCCCCAGTCGCCCACGATTGCCCGTCTCTGGGCCCCTGCAGGTGCCTTCTCCCTGAGACTCTGTCCAGAAACACAGGAGGCTTCCTCTGCAGACCCACGGACCAGACAACGTTCATCCCTCAGTGTCAACAAAGCCCGCGTCTCCAGGGCAATGACTTTTACTCGGTAAATACTAGGCAGCTTTGGACGGCAGGCGCGAGCCCCGGTCTAGGTGAACTACGCCCACGCTCTGCCACCCACCCAGCCGGTCTCCCTCCTGAGGTCGAGCTGCTGCAGAGGTGAGTGGATGGAGGCTCTGATGGGCCCCTCACCCGTGGGGACAGGAGGAATAGGTCATGGTTTCTCTCCAGCTGCATGAGGTGGCCCAGCACAGGGAGAAGAGCCGGCCGCTGGGCTGTGACCCATGGAGGGTGGCAACAGCTGGGGCAAAAATCCCCCCCAACGCTGTAGAATGAGCTGTGCCCACTTGTTAGCAGTTGGGATGTGGGGTGGGGAGTCAAGGGCCAATCCCAGACGGGGGTCCTGCTGGTAGGACCCCTACCCATGGGTGACCGGGGAGTGAAGAGGTGCTGTCCGCTTTTCAGGATGGCCACTCCACCATTCCACAGGGATTCTGCTCAGGCCTTTGAGTTTGGAGGAGATTGAACCCCCTTCTGGCCCCAAGGGTGGGCCCATCTCTGTACCCACTCCCCTACATTTGACCCTGCCCCTCCCGTGAGTGGCGGAGACCTAAGCTCAGTGGCCCTTGGGCAGTCCCAGCCTGCTGGGAAGGAAGTGTCAGCCTCATGGTCTGCTGACCCTGGGGTTGTGCTGGTTCTGGGCCTGTTGGCAGGGGAGAGGGTGGGAACCATGGAGCCTTCTCCTCTGGGGTGCAGAATGCTCACTTCAAAAATATCCAAAGTCGAGCCTTGCTGCAGAGTGAAGACTCATTCTCCATTATCAGGTCTGTATGAGAAATGAATATTGACCCCAGTCACCTGCCTCTGGCATTTTCTCCTGTTGAGCTAATAACCACATTGCTTCTTTGGCTAAGGGGGCAGATGCGTGTGAGGCTGCAGTGACTTCCTTCACTGAACTTAATGAAGAGGGTCAGGGCAGAGCCAGTTCCTAGAAACCCAGAGTATTCTCTAACCATTCCACCACATGGCCTATACAAGGCTTGGCTCCTCTCAGGGAGGAGAGGATGGATGGAGGGATGGATGGACGGATGGATGGGTGGATGGCTGGATGGCTGGATGGATAGGTGGATGGACGGACGGACGGATGGATGGATGGGTGGATGGATGGATAGATATGTGGATGAACTGATGGATAGATAGATGTTGGTTGGTTGGGATATGCAGTAAATTAATGAATGTATGGATAAGGAGCAAATGAGTAGGTGATAGGTAGATGGATAGATGGGCAGAATAAGTGGATAAATACATGAATGTATGAACAAATGGGAGGGTTGAGAAATGGACAAGTGGATGGATGGATGGATGGATGGATGGATAAATAGATTTCTCTTAGGAGAGAGTAAGCTTTTTGAAGCTTTTTGAAAGTAGGCTAGTGCATTTCATTTTTTTTTTCACCCACAAAACAGGCTTCACAAAAGTATTTCTTAATGATAACAGACTGTGTGCAGACATTGCCCTCAGATCCAACGCGTACCATAACATTCGTATGAAAATCTCATAAAACCAGTAGGAGTGATTTTGTAACAGCCATTCCCTACAAATCACACTTACAAGCTATTTGAAAGATGATTGTATTCTTTAAAATGTACTTTGAAATGGTAACTGATTTAAAAATTATATATATATGCATATATATATGAAATACTCTTATTTTTCTGTTTAGTGTGAGCCTATCTCCCTTGGCAATGTAATTTAAGAAAGAAATCTTCATAAATATTTCTATTCATTTTTTCAAAAGAAAAGAAAAATCACTCTTTCTCTAACCAACCAGCTAAATCCCCCCACAGCGTATAGGTTATCAGGGTCTCAATTCGGAAATCACAGATTCTTGGAATGAACATGAACTCCAAGAGAATGTTTGGGGCCATGGCTATCAACCCTCCTCATCTTAACGCAAGAAAGTGGAGACCAGGAGAAGGGCCGTGGCAGCCAGCATCAGGAAGGGTCTAGATGGCAGATGCAGAGAACACCGGCTCCCGTGCTACCCTGGAATCTCCAATCCGTCAGCAAGGCCTTATACGACAGGCTAAGCCCCGAGACAGCTGCCGGGGAGCAGGAGCCTGTTAGAACCTGCCCTCTGCCTCCCTCTCAGACCTGCTTCTAGCCACGCCCCTTTCCATGGGATGCGGTGTCTACGGGGTCAAGGGGAGGTGCCCACCCAAGCCTACTCCCTCACCCTCCAGACTGTGCTCTGGGTCCCCTAGATCCCGCAGGTCCTGCCCACAAAGCCCAGGCTCACGTTCAGGACCCATGCAGCCCTCTTTCGTGGAGCTGTCCTAGAGGGTGGACCCCACCACCAGTAGGCCTTCGAGGTGGCCAAAAAGCCTCTGTTTTCAGGGGCTCCTGGAGCCCAGGGTGAGAAGAGGAGGGTGATGCCAGGCAAGGGAGACAGTGCCTTGTCTCCACCCCGCCCCAGCATAGAACCCTGAGGAGGTCAAGAGTTCTCACCTTGCTTTTTTTTTTAATTGAAGTATAGTGAGTTACAATGCATCAATTTCTGGTGCACAGCATAATGTCCCAGTCATGCATATACATACATACATTCATTTTCATTTTTTTTTCATTAAAGGTTATTATAAGATACTGAATATAGCTCCCTGTGCTATACAGAAGAAATTTGTTTTTATCTATTTTTATATATAGTAGTTAATATTTACAAATCTCAAACTCCTAAATTTATCCCTTCCCACTCCCTTTCCCCCGGTAACCATAAAATTGTTTACTATGTCTGCGAGTCTGTTTCTGTTTTGTAGATGAGTTCATTAGTGTCCTCTTTTTTCTTTTTTTTTAAATTCCACATATGAGTGATTTCATATGGTATTTTTCTTTCTTTTCTGGCTTACTTCACTTAGAATGACAATCCCCAGGTCCATCCATGTTGCTGCAAATGGCATTATTTTATTCTTTTTTTATGGCTGAGTAGTGTCCCATTGTATAATATACCACAACTTCTTTATCCAGCGCCCTGTTGATGGACATTTAGAAGAGCTCTCAATTTGAACCTGGTTTCCAGGCCACTTTAAAGATGCACTTTTCAAGGCTAGAGCCGTAGCATACTTTATTTGCCAGTTCATTAGGTTGCTTTATAGCTTTTAAGCATTTAGACCAGCAGTTCTCAAACTTTTTGGTCTCAAGGCCCCTTTACATTCTTAACAATTATGGAGAATCCCAAAGAGATTTTGTTTGTGTGAGTTAGATCCATCAGTGTTTATCATGTTAAAATTTTAAACTGAGACACCTTGAAGACATTCATTCATTAACTTGTTTTAAAAATAACAAGAAGCTCATTGCCTGGTTCTATAAATAACACGTTTTTTAATAAAAACTATGTCTTCCAAGACAAATGGGAAAGGGAATAGAAAGCATGCCATTGTTTGGCAGTTTTGCAAGTCTCCTTAATGCCTGGATTAAGAGAGGCAGCTGGGTTCTCATCTCTGTTCCTGCCTTCGGTTTGTTGTGATGTGTTGTTTGGTTAAAGCATAAGAAGAGGCTTGGGAGCCCTGCAGAGATGCAATTAGAAAAGGAAGATTTTCATCGCCTTTTCAGAGCATCATGGATTTTCTTACTTGATACTAACCCAGAACTCAACAAGAAGCTGTTTCATTCTTTTTTTTAACTGAGTATAGTAGACTTACCATATTCTATTAGCTTCAGGTTTGTAGCTGTCTTGTCCACCTTATCTTTAAAGATTCAGTATCTTTATAGATTATACTCCATACAAAGTTATTATAAAATATTGACCATATCCCTTGTGTTGTACATTCCATCCTTGTAACTTATGTATTTTATACCTAGCAGTTTGTACCTATTAATCCCCTTCACCTATTTTGCCCCTCCCCCCCCAGCCCTCTCCCCACTGGTCACCACTGGTTTATTCTCTGCATCTGAGTCTGCTTCTATTTTGTTATATTTGTTCATTTGGTGTTTTTTTTAGATTCTACATATATGTGTGAAAACAGTATAGTGGTTCCTCAAAAAACATTTTTAAAGAAGCAGTTCCTTGAAGTCTAGTTGTCAGGACCAGGACAAGGTGAGCGAGTCACTCAGGGTACAGACTCAAGGAGACACTCTCAGCTGCGAGAGGTGCCTGAACTTTGTTCCTTCCAGCTAATTCCAGCTCTGCTGGTTGTGGTGTGAACTCTGAAACCACAGTGATGAGCTTTCTGTATTCTGCTCCATTAAAATTCATTTTTCTGTCTTGGCCTCTGAATGTGTACTTTGCCTCATTTTTTGCATGATTCTGTAACTGTCAGGGCTGGGATTTGGTTTTACCCTACTGAGAAGCTACCGAATTAACTTGCCATTTCATGGATGCTGGCAAAAGACATGGGATTCCTGTGTCAGTGACAAAGGACTTTATTGCCCACAGCACGCTTCCACAGCAATCATGTGGGCATCCGTCTGTTCACATCACTACTCTCTGTCCCTCAGGTCCCACAGAGGTGGCACGGAAGGGCCCAGGTAAGATGCCACACAAGTAGTTGGTTTGTGTTGCAAGTGATGGACCCTGAGCTTGGGGATCCATGCCTTCTCCAGCACACAGTGAGCAAGCCTGCTCTTTGACCTGAAGAGAGACAGCGCCTCCTCCCTCAGGCTGCTCACTACAAACACTTCAGGAGGAACAGCCTGAGTAAAGAGAATGCCAGGTGTTGCATTCCTGGCACACCCAGTGAGACCTGTGGGAGTGAGAAAGAGGCACAGTGGAGGATTGTCTTCCCCACAGAAACATGATGCATGGCCCTTCAGAGAACATTGGTTCTCCAAGTCATGCAGGGCTTCCAAAGGTTGACATGTTGCTTTAAACAATACCAAGCATCACTTTTGTGAGTATCATCATTACTCTCATCAGCAAAGTCTTTCTGTAGCGAGAAGCTGTTAAATTTACAGTGGTGGGGATGTGTTTTCCAAGATTCTAATTTTCACCTAAAAGTTCAAATTTTCTTTTTGGCCACAAATACTATTAGTCATTTTCCTTGAAGAAAGAAGCTCACTTTATTCATTTTCAAGAAAATGTATCCCAAATACCTGAGTCTGAATAACCATTAGTGTGTCTGTCAATCTTTCAAGTCCAGGGCCACATTCCCCCTACCACTTTCCCCCTCAAGTCCACTTCTCCAGCCCCTCTGGGTTTCTTGCTGCACCTTACGAGAGTATGTTTCTGCCTCAGGGCCTTTGCACATGCTATTCCTTCTGCCTGAAATGCTCTTTTCCCAGTTGGCTTCCTCCCCCACTGCATTCAGTTATGTTTTAAAAGGCACTTTCCCAGAGAGCACTGCCCTGACTTCCCGGCCTGTGTTAACCACCCCCACACATACACTGAACACCCTCACCCTGCTTTATTTTCTCCTTTGTGTATATCATTTCTTGAAATTATATGATCTGTTTTCCTGCCTGCTTACTATCTGTTCTTCCCACTCCCACCATCACCACTAGAATGCAGCCCCTTGCGGGAGGTAGTCCGGCACCTGGGACAGCACCATGGCACAAGGAAAGTGCTCAAGAACTATTTGCCAAACGGATGGAGAGCAGCTGTCACTGGGCACCAGGCTCTCAGAGGCAGAATACAAGACACACACAGCTGCGACTTGTAAGATACTTGAAATTTCCTTCATAGTTGCAAAAGAGTCTAATAACAATGAAATGTGGAGCTCTATGAGAAACAGGTACAGAGAGGGACTCAAACACCCATCAACAAAAAGTGAGTAAATCGTGGCCTCTGTATGTAATGGAACACTATGCCCGAGAGAGAGAGAGAGAAATATTCTCAGCAACCTGGATAATCTCATTATGTTGAGTAAAAGAAGGCAGACACACGAGGGAAAACACTAAATGACTTTATATGAAGGACAAGAACAGGCAAAACTCTGTTATGATAGAAATCGCAACAGCAGTTACCTCTTGGGATGGAGGAAAGTACAGACTAGGAAGGGACGGGAGGGGGCCGTCTTAATGGGCTTTTGTTTTAATCAGATGTGCTAAGGTGACACACACACAGACAATGGCCTTTAAAAGAAAAGCTTACAACTTACAGTTCCCAAAAGGACAGGGCATGTCGGGCCATGAAGGGCCACTTGGGGAAGCACCAGATAGGTCAGAAGACAGAAGGAGCTGGGGGAAAGCATGGCCGGGGCCCAGACTGCGGCTTCCCGGGGAAGAAACGAGAGTGACAAGTAGGCGAGTGTGAGCAAGTTCAGGACTGGCTGGTCTAAATAACTTCAGCAAGCCCTGGACTGTGGGGGTGGCCTCTGGTTGTTTGGAATCTGGCTGCGGGGTGATTTAGGGCAGGGGGACATTGGCTTGACCTGTGAGTGACACAAAGAAAGCAGTTCGGATTGGTTGGTTTGCATATAAAAGGCAGACTTGCAGGCAAGTTGTTTGCTGTCTCCAGACCGGGAGGGGCAGTCTCTCCCCAGACAGCAAAACATCAGACGATGCCAAAGCATCTTAAAATACGAAAAACAAAAAACATAATTAATGCAAGAGCCTTACAGAGTGCTGGTCGGCTTCTCTACACACGTAGAAAGATGTGTAAAGATCTGCTTACTGCTGCTGCTGAACTAAACCTGAGTCCACTTGCCCGCACCCAGTAAAGCCCGTCTACTGACACCCGGGCCGCGGCGAAGGGAAGTGCAGCGTTCACTGTGGCACCAAACGTGGAGCCCAAGAGGCTAACGTTCCAAAGACCCAAAGTCCCCAGCGGCTGGCAGGGGAAGGGTTTTAAAGACAGGGCGAGGGGGCGGGCTGTGGGCGGGTGATGAGCTCGTGGGCGCTCTTCTGATTGGCTGCGGGGGAGGTCGCTGGAAACCAATCGCCCTCCTGGTTCCCGCCGGCCTGGAGTCTCCGCGCTCGCGCTCGTGGGCAGCACACAGTTAACTTCTTCCACCCCGTGGGGGTTTCACTCTCTGCAAAACAGCTCAAAGGATACGGCTCCGAATATTATCTATAAATCCGGAGGAGGAGCTGAAGTTCCTTGACTTTGTTTAATGGCTAAACTGTTATTATTTTGTCTCACTTGACTGCTTTCCTTTGTTTCTCCCTTTTCTCTCTTCTCTGATTAAATGTGCTCTTTGCAACTTGGGGAAGGCCTACGAGGCTGAAGTGCTTCTACCAACAAGAGGCAGGCAGAGGAGGGGTCTGTCTCAGGAAGGCCCTTAGGGTCCTGCTTGGTGATGATATCAGTGTACTTTAAGCACTTTTTTATGATACCTCAATTTCCTAAAAATACAAATATAGAATTTAGTTGGAAGAAACACAAAGAAGTAAGAACTCACTAACTCTCACCACTCTCTCTCATGCTCTTTCTAGCATCAGAATCCTCCTCCTCACACCCAGACTTGAGTCCCAGAGGTCCAGGCACGGTTCCACCCGCTTCCAGCCTCGAGGCAGCTTGGCACATTCATGGGAGCCTGTCAGTCTCTTTCTAGATGCCAGCTTAGAACTTAGAAAATTCTCCCTTTGACTTACTCTCCCTCCTGAGCCTTCCTGTAAGCAAAGCAAAAAGGAGGGAAAATGCACTCCAGGGTGCTGCCCGCTGCCACCTTCCCCAGCCCCTGCTCCCCAGTCCCTTCCTCCTGGGATGTTTGTGGGCTCCATCACCCCTTCCTAGGAATTCTCCTTTAGCAGCACGGATTTTTATCCCACTGCTAAAACTGAGGCTTCTTGAGGCTACAAGTGCTAAGCACACAGGAAATACTCCTGGGCTGAGCAGGGGGCAGTAGTGACGCCAGGGCAGCCATGATTAAGCCGTGCCTGAAGGCAGCCTCGGGGCAGAGATGGGTGGCTTAGCACTCCGTTCATGGGCAGGGAGACCTGGGGGACGCCACCCCGATGCTGGACCAGGCATGACCCACTCAAGTCAGACGCAGACACTCTTCTGGCCAGGCTCCCTCGGCCCCACCCTCTTCTAGCTGTCGCATGGGAGTGCCTGTGTCCTCTGGCTCCCCTCCTCCCCCACCAAGAGGTTGAGCCCCTCGCCTCTTGTCCTGAGGCCAGCACAGAGCCTGCTTGGCACAGAGGAGTGGGCAGGGACTATTGTGGGTTGAAGCCGTGGGTGGGTGGATGAGGGGTTACTATGGAGGTCATCAGAGTGACACCTGAGAGATTAGGGCACCTTCTCTGGGGTGTCACCTCTGACATAGCCCAGATAAGGACTGGCCAGAGCTGAGTTTCCAGAGGATGCCTTCCATGACACCATACTACAGGTTTCTGGAGCTTCCAGCCTGGGCCACGCTCAACCAAGTGCCACGAGGATGCTCCCAGCTCAGTTTTGCAATGTTACTACGAAATGCCTGCTTTGGTGTGGCCAAGCTGTGGCCCGGCCAAGGACAGTCTGGGAGAGGCAGGGCCAGCCCAGACGGTGCACGCAGATGGGCACACAGGTGAGACAGCCGGCAGCCCAGGGGGCTGGCTCTGGTCCGCTGCGGGGAGCCCTGGTCCAGGGGCTGTGTCAAGAGCCTGCTCGGACAGTCCCTCCTCAATCCTGGAAGGGAACGACCTAATTATAGCAGCTCCTGGCCCGCACAGCTCTCACTGAGAGGAAGCCTGCAGTGCCAGATGGGCTCGCTCGTTAAGTTGGGGAGTGTGGTATTTCTTATGCAAATGAGGGCAAATAAATCCATCAGAGAAATGTGAACAACAAACATGAACAGGAGCGTGGACTCGGTGGGTGCTGCTGAGCGAGGACAGGGCAGGGGGAAAGGAGGCCAGGGAGGCCCCTGGTGCTGCCGGGCCACGCTCAGCCCAGGTGTTTTGGATTTGCCTGCCCAGGGCTGCCCAAGAGGGAAACAGGCTTCTGGGCCGCGTCCAAGGTCAGACACAGGGTAGTGGCTGCGCCTGGCCCGGCCTGCAGCTGAGCACAGGGGTGGGCAGGGAGGGCAGGAGGGCACCAGGAACTGGACGGGTGCCAGGTGCGAGACCAGGCCCTCAACTGTCCAGCCCACCTCCCAGCTCGAGCGAACCCACCTGTAGAAGGATCCTGGCCAGACGCAGCCAGCAGCCAAGATGCTAGAGAAAGGACCACCAGGGCCCAGTCCATGGAACCAGCCCCCCGGGAGTCTCCTGGACGTCTCCAAGGTATCACAGCTCAACACACTTGGCGCCTGCCTCGGGGCAGGAGTTCCCTGCTCCGTTCAGGCCCATCTGACAAACAGTCCAGACCTAGGCGTCTTCTCAAGCCCCCCTCACCCTCCTTCAGGTGCCCTGCCCATCCCGCTGTCCTGCCAGCTCCAGCTCCTAGTTACCCTCAGCAAACCCACCCACCTCTCCATCTCTCCCACCTCCTCCCGGCCCCAAGCAGGGGGCGCGTCCCAGTAACGGACCTCACACCCCACCCACCTTCGCCCCAAATGCACCTTCTCAGTGAGGCTAACCTGAACACCCTTTTTAATGCCAAAAGCTGCCTCTTCACCCCCCTTACCCTACCCTTCTTTGCCTTTCCACAGCCCCGATCATACTGTGGCACATTAGATAACTCGCTTGTTCATTTTTTCAAGTGTTTATCAGTCACCTTCTCCAGTGAGATGTGAGCTCCATGAGAACAGGGATCGTCATCCGTTCTGATCCCTGCAGCATCCTGAGGGCTCGAACAGCTCTTGCGCATACTAGGTGCTCCTCACATGCTATCTGAGTGAACAGGCACAAAATGCCCCATGACCATGCTATTCTTGAATTGCAGGTGAGTACAGCTCTGGGTCCAACTAACTTCCTGAGCTTCAGACAGACATTAACAGGGTGGATATTTTTTCAAGTGTCTTCCAGTTGAAAGGGGCAAACTTAACTCAAGATCACATAACCAATATTTATATAGTGGAATACTACTCAGTCACAAAAAAAAGAATAAAATAATGCCATTTGCAGCAACATGGATGTTCCTGAAGTAAGCCAGAAAGAGAAAGAAAAATTCCATATGCTATCATTCTTTGTGGAATCTAAAAAAAGAAAACAGACACTAATGAACTCATCTACAAAACAGAAATGGACTCACAGACATAGTAAACAATCTTATGGTTATTGGGGAAAGGGGGTGGGAAGGGAAAAATCATAAGTTCAAGATTTGTAATTATTAACTTTTATATATAAAAATAGATAAAAAGCAAATTTCTTATGTACAGCACACAGAACTATATTCAATATCTTGTAGTAACCTTTAATGAAAAAGAATATGAAAACAAATATATGTATGTTTATGTATAACAGAAACATTATGCTGTTCACCAGACACTGACACATTGTAACTGAGTATACTTCAAAAAAAAAAAATGACATAACCAAAAAGGTCTTTATTGGCTCCTGTAGCTTCAAACTCTAAGAGTAACTGTGGCTGGATCCAGGTAAGCAAAGGACACTGTCATGGCTCGTTGTCACTATTGCTGGTCTGAGGCTCAACCAGGCTGCATCTCATGTGTGACTCCAGTTGTTTCAGGACAACTCCTTCCCCACCCCAGGTCCACAAGGCAGAGACCTTCTCTTAAAAAAGAGTCCCTATTGGCCATCTGTATGTCTTCATTGGAGAAAGGTCTGTTTAGGTCTTCTGCCCATTTTTTGATTGGGTTGTTTGGTTTTTTTGTTATTAGTTGTATGAGCTGTTTATACATTTTGGAAATTAAGCCCTTGTTAGTTGCATCGTTTGCAACTATTTTCTCCCAGTCCATAGGTTGTCTTTTCATTTTGTTTATGGTTTCCTTTGCTGTGCAAAAGCTTATAAGTTTAATTAGGTTCTGTTTGTTTATTTTTGCTTTTATGTCTATTGCATTGGGATTTTGCCCTAGGAAAACATTGCTAAGATTTATGTCAGAGAATGTTTTGCCTATGTTTTCTTCTAGGAGATTTATTGTGTCTTGTCTTATATTTAAGTCTTTAAGCCATTTTGAGTTTATTTTGTGTATGGCGTGAGGGAGTGTTCCAACTTCACTGGTTTACATGTGGCTGTCCAGCTTTCCCAGCACCGCTTGCTAAAAAGACTGTCTTTTCTCCATTATATATTCTTGCCTCCTTTGTTGAAGATTAATTCACTGTAGGTGTGTGAGTTTATTTCTGGGCTCTCTATTCTGTTCCATCGATCCATACGTCTGTTTTTGTGCCAGCACCATTCTGTTTGAAGTGCAGATCAGAACTACAATGAGATATCACCTCACAGCAGTCCGAATGGCCATCATTAAAAAGCCCACAAATGATAAATGCTGGAGAGGGTGTGGAGAAAAGGGAGCCCTCCTTCACTGTTGGTGGGGATGTAAATTGGTGCAGCCACTGTGGAAAACACTATGGAGAGTCCTCAAAAAACTAAAAATAGTTACTATGTGATCCAGTAATCCCACTCCTGGACATGTATCTGGGGGGAAAAACTCTAATTCAAAAAGATACACGCACCCCAATGTTCACAAGCAGCACTGTTTACAATACTCAAGACATGGAAACAGCCTAATTGCCCACTGACAGATGCCTGGGTAAAGAAGTTGTGGTATGTATGTGTACACACACACACATATATATATATCACAGCCATAAAAAAGAATGAAATAATGCCATTTGCAGCAACATGGATGGACCTAGAGATGATCATACTAAGTGAAGTAATTCAAACAAAGACAGACACCATATGATATCACTTATATGTGGAATCTAAAAATAAATTATACAAATGAACTTATTTACAAAACAGAAACAGACTCACAGACATAAAAAACAATCTGATGGTTACCAAAGGGGAAAGGGGGTGGGGAGGAATAAATTAGAAGTTTGGGATTAACAGATACAAACTATTATATATAAAACAGATAAACAACTAGATCTTACTATTTAGCACAGAGAACTATATTCAGTAGCTTGTAATAACCTATAATGAAAAAGAATATGTATATGTATTTATATGCATAACTGAATCACTATGCTATACATCAGAAACTAACACAACATTGTATATCAACTATACTTCAATAAAATACATATCTATAAATAAAAAGTAGGCACTAAAAAAAAAAAGAGAGTCCCAAAATTAGCCTGGCTTGAGTCAGGTGCAACCCCTCCACCCGTGCCCCAAACCACTGCCATTCCCGAGAGCGGAATACAGTGAGCAGCCAGACCTGGAGTACTGGAGTCAGCCCAAGCCTTGTGACTCAGACGGGAGAGGAGCGAGGCCTGCTACCAAGCAGGGGCCATGGATGCAGGGCAGGCATGAGCAGCTGTCCACCCCCCAGTGCCTGCCTGCCGGGGTGAGGGAATAGCTCCCAGATGCCCAGGTGGGTCCCGGTGCTGACAGTGGCCGGCCTTGCCCAGGAAACCTGAGCTGTCCTCTCACCACCCCAGTCTCCGTCCAGATGAGAAGTAGCTTGAGAAGGTCAAGATGTCAAAATACCCCTTTAGCCAGAGTCTGGGTCTCAGCAGCAATGAGGCTTCCTACACATTCTCCTGACTTCACACTCTATGTGGCCCCCAAGTCAGAAGCCAGGACTAAGAACGGTGACCACCATGGTCACCTTCATGTGATATTGTTTTAGAACTACAAGACCATGCAATTAGACATGAGAACAAGATTCAAAGTTTAAGTATTCAATATATATAGATAGATTGAATATTATCAATATATATAGACGATACAATTACAAACCTGAAAAACTCAAGAAAACTGACTGAAAGCTATTAAAAGTAATAAGGTAATTCAGTGAGTTATAAAGTCTATATCCAAAACAAAACTGATTTCCTATAGTTTGTTATGGGACAGAGAAACAGTACCAGCTAGATGGTGTAACAGAAGAAACTGTATCATTCAAAAAAGGACAATAAAATTTTAACTAGGAATAAACTGTATGAAAAAAATATTCAGTAGAGTAAAAGAAGACTTGAATAAATAGACAAACCTTGTTCTTCAATACAATATTGATACAAATTTTAAAGATGTTCTACTGGGTTTGAGTGTCCTCCCAAAACTCGTGTCCTTCCCAAATCCTCAGAGTGTTGCTTTATCAGGAAATAACAGAATTCAATTTTTCAATTAGGAAGTTGGAAATGTAATTGGTTAAGGTGAGGTCATCCTGCAGTAGGTGTGCCCTTAATCTAAAGTGACTGGTGTCAGAAGGAAAAGGCAGGAGACACAGGGAGAACGCCATGTGGTGACAGAGGCCGAGGCTGGAGTCATGTGTCTGTAAGTCAAGAAACGCCAAAAACTGCCAGTAACCACCAGAAACTAAGAGGAAAACATGGACCAGATTCTCCTCTAGAGACTTCAGAGAGCGCACACCTTAAGTTACTTCTCTTTATTCTCTTAGAGAATAAATTTCTAAGTCATGTAATTTGTGGCAACTTGTCACTGCAGTCTAGAAAACTAATACAGATGTCCATTCTCTCCCATATTAACTATAAGCTTAATTCCACCCTAATCAAAATCTTAATAAAATTCTGTTTGATTTGAAGTTTGGTTTGGTTTGGCTTGGACTGATCGATTGATGGATTGATTGATTTTGAGTTTAGGAGAGTATCTTGTTCTATTTTTTCCTCCTCACAATTTTTGGAAAAGGAAGAAATCTATCAGAAGGAAAATAAAATTACGCCCAGACAATTTCTGAAACACAGAAGCAGCAAAGCAGAACCAGCATTCTCTCCTGGATGTGATGAACCCGGCCGGCGCCGCTGCCAAGAAGGAGAAGTCAGGGCAGACAAGGGAGTTTCAGAAATAGTGCAAGTACAAGTGTGGAGGTATACGTGATAGAGGAGAACCATCTAATCAGTGGGGCAAGCATATCTCATTCAATAAAAGGCCTTGAGGCCACTAGAAAGTTAATCAGTTAAAAATAATACTAAAAAAAAATTAATGCCAGGTCACAACCATACTCTTCACTAAAATAAAGTCCTGATGGGTCAAATGTTTAAAGCTCAATGAGTCAAACAGAAATGTCCAATTCAAGACAGTGAACCATATTCATATGGCATTTCCTACTTCCAAAAATAGCCAAGGAATGGCACGAGAAAACAGCCATTCAAATGAATATGTCTCCCCCCAAAAAGGGGGGATCCAAGATTGATGCTCTTGGTGGACCACATACTTTGAGGAATTTCTGGAAAATAGAATGCAAATGAGATCTAACTTAGGAGAGAAACCAGAGGAGAGGACGTCTCATTTTGAGTGAGGATTTATCTTTCACACCCAACCTCTTCGGTGCTTCCCGCAAAGGGATGCTGACACCCACACGTACCTGAGACCCAGGGCATGAGCCTGCACAGTTACCCTTAGAACGACTCTCAGAGATGAAAGCCAACTTTCTAATAAGGAAAAAGATTACTAATCAGATAAGATTTTCTACTCCTCTTATGAACCATCTTCTATTTGCAAAGATTTTAGAAAACTGAAGCAAACTCAGGAATTCCTGAAATCCAAAGACTGTTATTCAAGTAAAGCAATGTATCAAACATATATGACGTTGTGTAAGACACTGTGAGAACCAGTGCACAACCCACTGAGTTACACCCTGGCCACACCAAGCACCGCTTGTCGTGTTTTGCTCACAGCTCTGTCCAAAAGGGGGAAATAAATGAAGCGGGTGTGATTGCTGCACAGACACCCCACAAAAGGGGGGCGCAAAGGACACTGGATTCAGGCAAAGCCCAAAGCTCTCTCCCCCGACACAAATACCTTTCAGACAGCTTTTCAGCTTTTTGTAAGTTATCCTCTGAAGACCTGCCCCCCGTCCTCTCCCCAGGGGCTGCATCTGCTGAAATGGAATCGTTCTCCTGACAACACCGCTGAGCCTGGCGGAGCCCTGCTGGTGTTCCAGCCACCCGAGTGTGTCCTTTGAGTTGGTTCCAGAAGTTGTGATGGCTTTTCACTTATCACTTCCTCGGCCCCTCTCAGGCAGCCTGCGGAAACAGAGCTGGCCCCGTGGCGGGAGCAGAACACACTGGCCTTTGCTGCACAGTTGGAGCTGCGCTCTGTCTGTTCTTAAGAAATGGGAAGACCATGCGGAGGCCGGGCCCTCTGCTCGGGCAGAGTCTGCAAGCAGCCCCCGTGGGCAGTGAGCGGAGGAATAAACACAGCCATCGCCACAGGGGAAGGCGCCCACACCAAGCAAACCCGTAAACGTCCTCACCCCTTGTTAGTAACATTAAAGCAACATTGAGGTTTCATTTTACACCCATTAAACTAGCAAAGAAGGGGGAAGTTAAATGATAGCTCTGGATAGCAAGGGCAGGATGAAATCAGTGCACTGTGGGGACCCTGTGCACGGCCCTCCCCCAGGAGGCCTGGGCACCGAATTCCCTCAGCTACTCAAGTCATCCTTGTCACTTGCAAACAAGAGTCCTGACTAAAACCAGGACTAAACACAGAGATGCTTAGAGCATCTTTGCAAAATTAGAGACAACCTCACCACACAAGATTTACTAAAAAACAATGCTGACATATCAGCACGGTAGAATGAGATGTGGCATTGAAATGATAAAAAGACTAAGTAGGGGGGGAGGGTGTAGCTCAAGCAGTGGAGTGCGTGCATGCACGAGGTCCCGGGTTCAATCCCCAGGACCTCCTCTAAAAATAAATAAATAACCCTAATTACCTCTCCCCGCCAAAAAAGAAATTTAAAAAAAAGACTGAGTAGCACACGTATCAAATCATCCTGCTGTTCACGTAAACCTCGTTCAGTGTTTTATGTCAGTTACATCTCAATAAAAGCGCTAACAGTAATACACACTTTTCTACTTATCGGAAGAAATACACCTAAAAAGGCAAAATGAATAAAACAGATGATATAAGGAGTGTTTTTACAGTTCTAAAAACTAAATTGCACGACAGAACACACCTGTCACTTGGTCTAATGCATGGGTTAACACACAGTCAAAGATGTTCCAAAAAGTAATGTATGAGAGATTACTTCAATTAAAAAAAAAAACAAAACAAGAGTGCTGTATGGCACAGGGAACTATATTCAATAGCTTGTAGTAGCTTATGGTGAAAAAGAATATGAAAATGAATATATGTATGACTGAAGCCTTGTGCTGCACACCAGGACTTGACACAGCATGGTAAGCCCACTATACCTCAATAAAAAAATTAAATTAAATTAAATTAAAAAAAACCAAGAGACATAACTAAAACAGAGTAACTCAAAAAGGTAAAACACCAGAGTATGAGTGATCGATCAAAGAAATGCAGCAAAAAGAGTATAAAGTTTGGATTCATGGCAAATACATTCATTAAGATGAAAAATGGCCCTTTGTTAGGGTCAAAGGTGTAATTCTCAACAGAGACGCTGATATCTAAGTAATAAATAACACAGCATCAATGTTCACAAAGCAAACGTGGCAGAAGAGAGAGCCATAGACATAAGACTTTTAAAACCTTAAGCTCACATCTCTTTTTCATGACAGTGCAGGAGACAAAAATAAGGATTAAGTAATTCATTAATTTAAAATAAATAAATAAAAGCTTAAAGTAAGTAGTCCCTTTTGTGCATCTTCCCACTAAAAAAAAAAAGCCGCCTCAAGATACTAACACACACAGACACACACACACACAGTGAAAAATCTCATGACCCCCAGTTAAGAGAAAGAACTCAGAATGAGACCCATCTCATCCTTCCAAAAATGTAAGAGGTGGCCACATGCGCGGGTGAGGATGGAACCTCTGGCTGGTCTTTAAGCAGCCCTCCCTCTAGGTCAGGCCCCGCGCTCAGTGACTCACACACACTGTCACCTTTAACGTTCACCGTGGCCCTCGGGTTCCGAGGCATCAGGAGGTTAAAGAGCTTGACCGCGTCCCCAGCCACAGCCTCAAAGGCAAAGGAGAAGCAGTCACTGGAGGCAGGCAGGCCTGTTCAGAGGCTTTTTATTCGCTGGCTTGTTTCCAGATCCCACTTTCATTTTTCCATCGTCCTTTCCAATGAGAATCAGGGAATCCGTGAAAGGATTGGCGCTGGACTCCCCATCAAGGAAACCTACTCTGCTCCCTCCTGCCACCCCTCAGCTCACCCTCTGCCCCGCTGTCCCACAGCGGGGCTGGGAGTCCGCCCTGTCTCTGTGTCCCAGCACCCGGTGTGGGGCCCAGGCTGGGGGACGCTCGGGCGTGCGGGCTGGATTCACGGATCAGGTCAGTAGTGGGGTGGGGGGGACAGAATCCATCCTCATTGCAGGACCCCCCTCCTCCCCAGAGTCCCCCAATGGGGGGGTCTCTCCTTGGCCCTTCTCCACACCCCACAATGTTGATTAGGCCTTCCACATGGCTCTCAAAGCTACCCCCTCTTGCCCACACCTGGCACCTGCTGCCCCGGTCAGCCCTGGCCTCAGCCGCCCGCCCTCCATTCTGAAGCAGTCTTCCTTCAGCTTACTTCCTGTTTTCCACTGGCCCATCATGGCCTCCAAAGAACATCCAGGCCCCCGAGTCTGGGTGCTCCAGTCCAGGCCCACTGCTCTCGCCTTCCGCCCTGCCCAGTGCCCCTCCGCGCACCGCCAGCTGCCACCGTCATATCAAGAGTTCCAAGTGCCCAAACACGCTCGCGTGGAATGCTGTTCCCCAGCCCAACATGCCCTTCCCTCTGCCCAGTGACTTCTTGTCTTTAAATAACAACTTTATTGAGACACAATTCATGTAGCATAAAGTTCACCTCTCTGAAGTATATGAGTCAATGGCTTTCAGTATATTCACAGAGCTGCGCAACCATCACCAAAATCAACGTCAGAACATTTTCTTGACTCCCCTCCAAGCCCCGTTACCCAATAGCCTTCTGCCCCACTTCCCACCCCCCAGCCCTGAGCAGCCAGTAACCAACTTTCTGTCTCTATAAATTTATCTCTTCTGAACATTTCACATAAATGGAATCACATAATTGGTCTTTTATGACTGACTTCTTTCATTTAGCAATAATCTCAAGGTTTATCTCTGCTGTTGCGTGTACCAGTGCTTTATTCCTTTTTTGCATTCTTTTTTTTATTGAAGTATAGTCAACTTACAGTGTTGTGTACACTGCTGGTGTGCAGCATAATGGTTCAGTCACACATATACATGCATATATTCCTTTTCATATTCTTTTCTTCTTAGGTTACCAAATATTGAAGATAGTTCCCTGTGCTACATGGTATAAACTTGTCGTTTAACCTATTTTATATACAGTATACTGCAAATCTCAAACTCCCAAATTTATCCTTTCTCACCCCTTCTACCCACTGGTAACTGTAAGTTTGTTCTCTATGTCTCTAAGTCTGTTTCTGTTACGTAAATAAGTTCATTTTTGTGAGTTTTTTTAGATTCCACACATAAGCGATATCATGATATTTTTCTTTCTCTTTCTGGCTTACTTACTTAGAATGACAATCTCCAGGTCCATCCATTTTGCTGCAAATGGCATTATTTTATTCTTTTTTATGGCCGAGTAGTATTCCATTGTATAAATATACCACAACTTCTTTATTCAGTCATCTGTCGGTGGACACTTAGGCTGCTTCCATGTCTTGGCTGTTGTTAAAAGTGCTGCTGTGGACATTGGGGTGCATGTATCTTTCCCAACTACAGTTTTCTCCAGATATACTCCCAGGAACTTTATTCCTTTTTATTGCCAAGTAATATACTGCTGTATGAATATACCATATTTTGTTCTGTTCATCACTTGATGGATTTGGGGTTGTTTCCACTTGGAGGCTACTATGGATAATGCTGCTGTGAATACTCACGCACAGGCAGACCCCCTTTTACTGTGCTTCCCTTTACTGCCTCCACAGATACTGCAATTTTTACAAATTGAAGGTTTGGAGCAAACCTGTGTCGAGCAAATCTATTGGTGCCATTTTTCTGACAGCAGTTGCTCACCTTGTGTCTCTGTGTCACATTTTGGTAATTCTCCCAATATTTCAAACCACTTCATGACTGTATTTGCTATGGTGATCTATGATCAGTGATCGTCAATGTTGTTATTCTAATTATGACTCACTGAAGGGTCAGGATGATGGTCAATGTTTTTTAGCAACAAAGTACTTTTTAATTAAGGTCTGTACAATGCTCTTTTAGACACAAGGCCATTGCACACTTAATAGACTACAGGATAGTGTAAACATAACTTTATACGCACTGGGAAACCAAAAAAAACTCATGGGACTTGCTTTATTTTAACATTCACTTTGTTGCAAAGTTCTGGAACTGAACACTGGGTGTCTCCGAGGTACACCTGTGCAAGTGTCTGTGAGAGCACGTTTTTATGTTTGTTGGGTGTATACACCCAGGAGTGGAATTGCTGGGTCACATGGTAACTACACGTTTCACCTTTCGAGGAATTGCCAGACCGCCTCCCATATGACCACACTGTTTTACATTCCTGCGAGCAGGGTTCAGAGGGCTCCAATTTCTCCACATTCTCACCAGAATTATCTGACTTTTTTATTCTGGCCAAGCTTCTGAATGTAAAATGGTTTTCATTGTGGTTTTGATTACATTTCCATGACAACTAACAATGTTAAACATCTTTTTATGTGTTTGTTAGCCACTTGCATATCTTCTTTGGAAAAAGATGTGTATTCTGATCATTTGCCCATTCTTCAATTGGGTTATTTGTCTTTTCTTAGTGAGAGAAAATTCTTTAAGAATTTTAAGAATTCTAAATATCAGATACACAAATATTTTTACATTTTTGATGGTGTCCTTCACAACACAGAGGTTCCTAATTTTGACAAAGTCTAATTTCTCTATTTTTCATTTTGCTGCCTGGGCTCCTGGTGTCAATCTGTTCATGTGCTATAGGTCTATTCAGATTTTCAATTTCCTCCTGAGTCAGTTTCAGTAGTCTGTCTCCTAGAATGTGTTCATTTCATCTGATGTATCTTTCTTTTTAATCTCAGTTATCTAATAGCTGTTGACAAACAGTTGTTCATAATATTCCTTTATAATCTTTTATTTCTGTGATGTTGGATAGTAGTATCCCCTTTTGCCTAATTAAGTCTTACTCATCTTCTAAAATCTGGCTGTGGCTTGGTGAGTTCACCACCTTCCCGACACACACACTCACACACCTTCCTCACTGCCGGCCTCAGTCACACTGTAACAGGGCACCTGGTCTCTCAGGGTCACAGCCGGCCTGCTTACAGGGAGTCTGGGAGCCCTTCAAAAGTCACCTCCCCACGCATCTCTGAGGGCTCAGCTGCTAGGGCGAGGCTGGCTGGATGCACGAATCTTTGCTGCATCAGAGAAGGGATGTCCTTGGCTTTTTCTGGCCGTGCCGAGGAGGCAGAGCAGAAGTAAACAGGTGTGAGAGAAAGTGAGGTAAGAACAGGAATGGGGGCTCCTTTCCAAATCTGAGTGGCGCCCCAGGCTCTCAAAGAGCTAACTCTTTCTAACATGAATTAACTGCTAAGGAAGCCCAGTCCGTGGAAGGCCCTCGGGGCAGCACTGGACTATTAGCTGTTCACAAAGTGCCTTTATGTAGCCTTCTTTGTTTCTCCAGAGATATTTAGCATTAGGGACTTGACAGATAAGGTTTGAAAGCTAAAACCAGTGCCCACTAACGCAGTCCTGAGGTCCTCTGGACACTATCAGCAGCCATCTGAGGCTGTAATAAACACCAGGACTGCACAAAGCCTGGCGGGGCTCTTTCTTCAGGGCTGGGGAGGTTCTATGGGATCCCTTTGCTAATTAAAATTCACTTTTCCAGACAGCTGAGATCTTTGGTGTCTTATGCACCTGAAAAATATATCTTGACATTTAAGCCACACTCACTGGGATGGTGCTAGTGGCAGTAATAAGCCACAAATTCCAGTCAGAAGGAAAATGCTAAATCCTATGTTGGTGCTTGATTTGAAGGGCAAAGAAACCCCAAATCCTCCGGTTTGTCATTAATTCATCAACAGCCAGAGGAACAACCCCTCTCCCTGTCCTTGGAATAACAGGCCAACAACCCAAGGCCACTGCCCACTCCTGAAATTTGAGGCTGCAGTAACAATAAACCACTTTTTGATCTGGATAATTTGGGATGCTGTAATGGGCCAGTTGGCATATTGTTTAGAAAAGTGCTGAGGAGGTGGGGTCAGGAGGCGGGGTGAGTAGAGTCCCCAGCCCGGCTCCAGACTCAGTCCCAAGCCCATGGTGACAACTAGCCGTCCCCTCTGCCCAGGATCCCAAACAGGATCCAAGAGACTGGAGAGCGGGGGCTCCTGGCTTCTGCCAGGTCTCTGCTCCCAGGCTTCCCTATCCTAGGACCCTGGCCTACAGCCACGCACACCAGCCTCCTCCCCAGTCCCTCCCACGTCCCGCGCAGGGAGCCCACTGCGGGAGGAAGCGCTCCGTGAGCACGGCCGGGCTCTCCTGTCCGCGCATGCCCGGCCCCGCTTCCTGCCCAGCAGGGCTTTGCACACGTCTGACTTGCCCCTCCTGCCTTTGCAGGTGCTGCTGCTGGCCCCTCCCCCTCTGCCCCTAGTCCAGGACCGCGCCTCTCCTGGGGGCTCCCCTCACTTGCACCTTTGTTCTGGGGTCCGCGGGGCTCCAGTGCAGACAGCCCTGGCAGGTCGGCCGTGCAGGGAAGGCGGTGCTGGCTCGCAGGGTGGGACTGGGGTCAGGAGCACAGGGGAGGTCTGCCCTGGAGGTTTGGGCACATCAGGCCCCAAGGACAAGAGGAGCTGGGGTGTCTTCTCAGGAAAGGCTTTTCAAGGAGACAATACTTTTGTTCTTCTTGCCTCCTCCGGAAAATTGCCAGAGGAGCAGTTTTCACCAGGAGACAGTCAAAGGATAAAGGGAAGAGTGAGGGCAGGTCCGAGAACGGGGCAAGCGATGACTGCAGACGAGAGGAATTCTGGGACAGGGATGCCGAGACAGCGGAGATGCTCGGTGCACACAAGCTGCTTCCTGCGCAAGCTCTCGGCCCCACCTGTCACCCGCCACCAAGGTTTTGCGTGTGATTCGGTTTGGTTAACAATACAAACGTACTACCTATTAACGGAATTAAATTCATCTTAAAAATACGTGTGCAGGCGTGAGGCCAGGATGTACCAGACTGGCCACCAATGCCCATTATCCCCCTGGGACCAGCAGGTGTGTCTGGTGAGGGTGAGCGGTCCAGGTGTGGTGGGAGATGCCCCTGCTGGGTCAATGCCACCAGATGCAACTAGGGGAAGGCAAGATGGAGTGGTCCAGCTCTTAGAGGAGCGTCGCTACTGGGCAGCTTCCTGCACCCCCTACTTAATGTCTTTAACTCAAGACATTCTGACTCTCACCCGGAGGCTGATACAAGAAAACCCCTCAGCAGAAGGCTGCGTGGTCGGTCTGAGGTGCCAGCCTCAGGCTCCTCCTTTTTTCTCCCCTCTGTTGCCATGCTTGGGTTGGACCCAAGGCTGTTGGAACTGAGGCGTTTAGAAGTCCCTTGCAAAACATTTGCTGGCATTATGGTTAGGCACCCCATACTTTTTGCTGCTTTAGTAAGCTGATTTATTTTCATTGTTTTTCGGAGCATAAAGGCAATTGATTTCTGTTTATTGATTATATATCCAGCAGCTTGCTAAACTACCTTATTAATTCCAGTCTTCTGTCTGTAAAGTGGGAGTGTGGTCTGTTTCCACAGTCATCTTACCAGACAATAGTTACTGTTCGGTTTGCTTTTTTCGTCTTTATGAGTCGAATTTCTCTTTGTTCTCTGCACCGTCTGGAACCCCCATGACAATACTGGATGGCAGCGGTACGTGGGGTATCCCATCTTACTCCTGACTGGCTAAGGCCCACCTCTAGTGTGTCACCTCGGAGTGCAATGTTTGCCGTAGATCGTTAGTGTATACCCCCTTCTATTTCTAAACGGCCAAAAGTTCAGTTGTTTTTTTAAAATCATGAGTAGCTTTTGATTTTTATCAAATTCTTTTGCTGCATCTATTGAGAATATTATTTGCCATTTTCTCCCTCTGCCGATCAATGTGCTGAACTCACTAGGAGACTTTCTGACATTACCTCCATTACTGTCTAAAAGTTTCCTATCTTATCAAGCGGTCTCTTTCCTGGTCCTCTGGCCACAGAGAGAAGGCTCTGTTGAGGTGTTTATAGTCAGTCTGCCTTTAACTCTGAACTTTCCAGGGTCTTCTTATGTTTGTTCTCTGTGTAATTCCAGGCGTTTTAGTTGTTCTTAGCAGGAGGAATAGGCAAAAAGTGTATCTATTCCATCTTTCCAGAAGCCTAGTGGAAGGTTCTCTTTAATGTAGTCAAATATATTAGCTTATTTTAACGGCTTTTAATTTTGAATGATAGAAAGGATGTCCCCATTTCAAGGTTACCAAGAAATTTGTCACATGTTGTTCTGGTAATTTTATAATTTTATGTTTTTAATTTAAATCTTTGACCCACTTGAAACTTATCATGATGAGCACGGTCAGGTATGAATCCAACTTTGTATTTTTCCAGACGGCTTATACCCAATTTTTCTGACAACTGCTGCTACTTGGTATGTAGATATTCATAATACTTTTGTTGTGGATTGTAGCCCTCAGCATCGTAAAATGCTCCTCTTTGGCTTATTTAATACTTTTACTGTAAATTCTATCTTTTCTAATATTAAGAACACAACCTTGGGGGAAGGGTATCACGCACGTGGTAGAGCGCATGCTCAGCACCCAGGAGGTCCCAGGTTCGATCCCCAGTACCTCCTCCACGCAGAAGTCAATGAGGAAGCCTGACTACCTCCCCCTCATGCAACAAACAATACAAGCAAGAGCACAACCTCCTTTTTTCTTTTTCTTTTTTTCGTTTAGCTGGTATGCCTTGGCTATTCTTTTTTTAATTCCAGTGGAGGTCCTGGGGATTGAACCCAGGACCTTGTACAAGCTAAGCATGCGCTCTACCGCGAAGCTATTTCTCTCTCCTCTGATTCTTTTATTTTTAACTTTTCTGAATTTTTGCTTTCAGTTTGTCTCTAGTAAACAGCACACAGTGGATTTTACTTTGTGATCTAATGTGAAAAATCTTTCTTTTAAAATATGAGTTAAGCACATTTATATTTATATTTATTTATATGAAATAAGTTTCTTCTTCGTTCTGTTGTATTTTGTTGTACTTACTTTATATATATATATATTTTTAATTATTTCAGTATGTAGTCTGTTCTTTTTGCTCATTTTATTAGTTCTAATTTTGGCAAGGCTCATATTTTTATTTTAGTTGTTACTAAAATTATGCATAAGATTATATATGTTAAATCTTTATATAGCAACTCCCCCGCTCCCTTTTTAGATGGCGTTCATTTCTTCTCTACTATGAACGTTAAAAAAACAGAAAAGCTTCTAGCTTCCTCCTTTGCATTCCCTCCTCCTCTGCATTCCAGTTTAGGACATTGAAACTCTTTCTTAACCTACGTTTTCTTTATCTTTCCTTATGTCTTCTTTATCTTTGTTTATTTTTGACCTCTTAACTATGCCTAAAATTCCACCACTTGATTTGTTAGTTTAAAAAATCTCCCTTAACTCTGTGCTATAGGAGGCAGTTAGCAGACTGATTCTACTTTCTGCTTTTTTTTTTGTATTTATTCTGCTTACTTATTCTGTATTTTTTATTCTACTTTCTCTTTTTCTCCCATTTAAAAAATTGATTCTATCTGCATCGTCAGGACATAAGACACTTACGTTCTCCTCTGTTGTCCCCTGTGCCCGACTTTTGTATCAGCTCTTCAGTTGCTCATGCCCCAGTTACTCCAGGGCTCACCATCGGACCTTCTGCTGGCGGCTCCTGGCGGCTCTAGCTTGGTTAACCTTGTCCCCCAATAGAGTCTTCAGCAAGTGCTCATGGGAAACCTACCATTGGTCTTCTGAATATTTCAAACTTGTCTGGCTAGAAAGTTCAGCCTGGCTAGAAATCCGTGGCTCACACTTTCTCTTATTGTCTGTCTTGTGGCTGCTGCTCCACTGTCTTCTGACTCTGTGTGTTGATGTGGAGGAGGTAATGCCAACCTGATTTTCTTCCCCTCAAGTAATGTTTTTGCCTGACTATGCAAAAGAGTCTTTCTTTATCTTTAAAGGCGAGTTGTTTTCTAGGATATGTATCAGTGTTGACATTTGGTGTCAATTTTGTCTGGAATACAGTGTGCTTTCTCAATATATAGATTAAAAGCTTAGTTTCACAAAAGCTTTCTTACATTATATTTTTCCATTTTTTTAGTTGAAGGATAATCAGTTTACAATGTGTCAATTTCTGGTGCACAGCATGTTTCAGTCATGCATATATACACATATATTCTTTTTCATATTCTTTTTTATTATAGGTTACTACAAGATATTGAATATAGCTTCCTGTGCTATATAGTAGGACCTTGTTTATCTATTTTATATATAGCAGTTAGTATCTGTAAATCTCCAACTCCCAATTTATCACTTCCCACCCCTTTTCTCCCCTGGTAACCATAAATTTGTTCTCTGTCTGTGAGTCTGTTTCTATTTTGTAAATAAGTTTATTTATGTCTTTTTTTTTTAGATTCCAAATATAAGTGATATTATATGGTATTTTTCTTTCTCTTTCTGGCTTACTTCACTTAGAATGATGATCTCCAGGTCCATCCATGTTGCTGCGAATGGCATTATTTTATTCTTTTTTATGGCTGAGTAGTATTCCATCATATAAATATACCACAGCTTCTCTATCCAGTCATCTGTCAATGGACATTCAGGTTGTTTCCATGTCTTGGCTATTGTAAACAGTGCTGCTATGAACACTGGGGTACATATATCTTTTCGAATTAGAGTTCCCTCTGGATGTATGCCCAGGAGTGGGATTGCTGGATTACATGGTTAAGTCTATTTTTAGTTTTTTGAGGAATCTCCATACTCTTTTCCATAATGGCTGCACCAAACTATTCTTTTAAAACATCTGTTCTGATTCACCCTTTTGGTTTCTGCTTTGTAGATTCCAATCATGTATCATCTACTGGGTCTCCCTTACCTGTCTTCTCTACCTATCACTTCCTATTAAAAGATAATTTTAATTTAATTTTTATTGTGGTAAAATATTTATAACATAAAATTTACCTTTTTAACTATGAGTGTACAGTTCAATGACATTAAATACATTCAGGCTACTGTGCAACCATCACTACTATTTATCTACAAAACGCTTTCATTATCCCAAACTGAAACTAACCATTAAGCACTAACTTCCTACTTCCTCCTGTTCCCAGCCCCTTGTAATCACTGTTCAACTTCCTGTTTCTATGAAATTGACTACTCTGGATACTTCATAAAAGTGGAATTACACAGTATTTATCCTTTTACTTCTGACATTTCACTTAGCATAATGTCTTCAAAGTTCATCTGTGTAACCATGTGTCAGAATTTAGTTCCTTTTTAAAGCTGATAATATTCAATTGTATGGGTAAACCCACATTTTGTTTGTCCGTTGATGGACACTTGGGTTGCTTCCACCTTTTGGCTACTGTCAATAGTACTGCTGTGAACATGAGGGTACAAAGATCTGTTTGAGTTCTTGCTTTCAAATCTTTTGTGTATATACTCAGGAGTGAAATTGCTGAATCAAATGGTAATTCTATGCTTCATTTTTTGAGGAACTGCCCTACTGTCTTCTACAGTGGCTGTGCCATTTTACATTCCCACCGGCAGTGCACAAGGGTTGCATTTTCTCTGTGTCAGTACTAACAATCATTTCTGGATTTTTGATCGTAGCCATTCTAATAGGTGTGACGTGAGATCTCATTGTGATTTTTATTTGCATTTCCCTTGTGATTACTAGCATTAAGCACCTTTTCATGTGCTTACTGGCCATTTATATATCTTCTTTGGAGAAATGTCTATTCAAGTCCTTTGCATATTTTTGAGTTGGGTTGTTTGGGGTTTTTTGTTACTAAGTTTTAGGAGTTCTCCATATATTCTGCATATCAGTCCTTTACCGGATAGGTGATTGCAAATATTTTCTCCCATCCCAGGAGTTTCTTTTTCACTTTCTTGGTAGTATCCTTTGATGCATAAAATTTGTATGTCTGATGAAATCTAATATATCCAGTTTTTTCTTTTGTTGCCTTTCCTTTGGTGTCATATCCAAGAAATCATTGCCAGATCCAATGTCATGAAAATCTCCCCTATGTTTTGATCTAAGAGCTTTAGAGTTCTAGTTCTTGCATTTAGGTCTTTTATCTATTTTGACTTAATTTTTGCAAATGGCGTGAGATAAGGGTACATTCATTCTCTGGCATGTTGGTGCCCAGTTTTCCCGGCACCTCTTCACAGCACTGTTAGAAAGACCTCCTTTCCCTAATGAATGGTCTTGGCAATGCTGTCAAAAATAATTTTTTAGAAGAGTGAAATCGTAAATTCATAAAAATATAAAATAAACATATTTAAAATACTTTATTGAACTCACTGATTAGTGATAAAATCAATAAGGTGTTATAGGAAGCTTAAAGGAGAATTCAAAGAACAGAGCCATAGAGAGCATGAAGTGAATATACAAATAGATACAAAGTTGACCTCTTTGTCGGGTGTGGATTAGTTTCCTAGTGCCGCTGTCACACATTTACTGGCTTTAAAACAACAAATTTATTTTCTTATAATTCCGGAGGTCAGAACTCTAAAATGGGTTGGCAGGACTTCCCTGCGGAGGCTTTACGGGAGAATCTGTTTCCTGCCTTTTCCAGCTTCCAGAGGCCGCCTTCATTCTTTGGCTCATGACCGTGCATCTCTCCAGCCTCAGCTTCCACTGTCACATGGATCTCTCCAGCTTTGACCCCACTGGTCAGATACATTGGGATGGAGACTCTCCTCCTCTCCAGATCGTTCACTTATGCACAACTGCAAAATCTCTTTTGCCGTGAAAAGTATCATACTTACAGGTTACAGGGATTCGGACGTGGCCCATTATTCTGCCTACCAAAATGAAGGGTCAGTTGTTCCTTCCATCATACAGAATTAATCTGCAGACCTACAGATCAAAACCATTTGCACTGCTGTCGGTTATCTGCAGGTTACAGAATTACACAATAGCACACAGACAAGGAAAGGCACAGACCCAGGAGGGGACCATCTCGAAGGTGGTGCTCAGTTGCCCATTCCACTCCAAAACATAGTTTCCCGTTGAAGACACCCAATCATCCTTTTGGCCTACTGCAAAATCTTTTACAGTTTTTCCTGATACCTCTGATCTGTCTCATCCTTTTACTTCTATTTGAAGTTGTTTCTTCGTTGATAACCTCAATTTGTCTTATTGGGCTTTCTGCTCTATTCTGTCTTGAGCCCCTTTTAATTTAGTGTTCATTTCTGATTTTATATTTTCTTCTATTTCTTTCCTAACATCTACCTGGTCCTAATGTCCACTCACTGTCTGCCCATCTCTTCCTCTTGTTGGGCAGTTTCTTTCCTAAGGTCTTAAATTTCTGCCTTGTGGTCTTTCTTCAAAGCACAACTGCTTCATTCCATTATTATTATTGTTGTTGTTGTTATTATTAAATGTTGGAAGGTTAGGGTACCATCCCCCCACCTTTAGCAACCTTTCTCTGATGTGTTTTCCTCATCTGCAGAATAATTCTATCTTTTCATGATTTTTTATGATGTTCTCTGAATGTGCTGTTGTACCTATTATATTACTGGTACTTTGGCAAGTCCTATTTTCTAGGACTAGCTATTAGCAGGGGAGTCCCGGGTGCTGCTGGTGCTGGCGGACATAGCTCCAGCGTTGCCTCCTCTGTGACCGCAGAGGACAGTTTCGTTCACCTTGTATCTTTTATATGAAAACTGCAGAACCCGGCCACCAGTCTGGAAAGGCTCCTCCCAAACTCACAAATCCATGAGAATCAAGCAACCCTCCTGGATGACCAATGGGTCAAAGAAGGAATCAAAAGGGAAATCAGAAAATCCTTTGAGGTGAATGAAAATGAAGGCACAACATACCAACACTTACGGCATGCAGCTAAAAAAGGGTTTAGAGGGAAATATAGAGCTGTAACCACCTATGTTAAGAAAGAAGAGGAGCTGTAGTTCAGACGTAGAGTGTGTGCTTAGCATGCACACGGTCCTGGGTTCAATCCCCAGTACTTCCACTAAAAAATAAAACAAAAAGTAAAATTAATTAATTTAAAAATACATAAAGAAACCTAATTACCTGACCCCCAAAAAATAAAAACAAAGAAAGATGTCAAATCAATAACCTAACAGTCCGCCATAAGACACTGGAAAACAGGGAGCAAATTTAACCTAAGGAGAGATTCGTTCCCCAGCCCTGGGCCCCTCCAGCCCCTCCACCAGCAGCTGCTGTCTCCAAGGGACACTGAGCCTGCCTTGCAGGGATCCACTCTTCCCAAAGCAGTTGTTCCTAGGTTGGCTACTTCTGGGCCGCCTCCAGACGCGTCCGCATCCCCGTCTCCCCTCGCCCTCCTCCAGCTGATTTTCAGTCGTCTCACAGCAGCTCCTCCTCGGGTTGAGGGCCTCTCCTTCCAGGACGTGCTCATGAGACCCTTCCCCACACCCCTCCGGCTCTGCCAGGCCTGGCGCTCCACTGTGAGAGTCTTTGGCCCCAGTCAAATGACATTTGAGGCTTGGAGCCTTCCTCTGTCTCCTGGATCCCCTGAAGTTGCAGTTTTATTTTGTTACAGAGGGTGGGGGCGGTGTAGGATCCTCGGTGTCCTGTATGGTTTTCAGGACCAGAGGTGGGAAGATCTGGAACTAAGCTGGTGCCAGGCTCCTGCCTGCACTCCTCCCGCTGCTCCAGGGAGCTTTGTCACCAAGCAGCTCAGTCTTTTTTTTGTCTGTTTTCCTTTTTCAGTTTTATTAGGTAAAATTATGACAGTCCGACTGCACACACACATTATACTGCATGTAAGTACACGCAGACAGTACACTGCACCTTTTTTTTTAGTTTACATATGTGTACTGATCACTGTTCCTAAGAACAGTTTAGAGCTTTAGCTTTTTAAGCTTACATCGTTATCAGAGGAATAAAGCCAAACACAAAGATTCCACCTGTGTGCCGCAGGGTCGGCTCCCCCGAAGCTCCAGCCTGTGCTTCCTCGCGGACGGCCGTGCGGATTTCAGACTTGCCTCAGCAGCCCTGCAAGCACGTCCCTTGCACAAAATCAGCCTCTCCTCTCTCTTTAATATCTTGCTGATTCTGTTTCTCTGGCAGAGCCCCAGCTGGTACACTACTTTACACCATTAATTAAACTCAAACTCATTAGGCCCATCGTGCCCACCCAGGAGCCCTCCCAAGGTCCTAGCCCGATGGACTGCATGCACTGTCTTGCTGCTGCCCGAGCCGGAAGCCCTGGGCTGTGACCTGATTCCTCCCTCGCTCCTCCTGCACCTGGCCAGCTGGTCCCCGTGGGCTGGGCGGCCTCTCGGATCTGTGCCCAGCCCTACACCCCCGCCCCACCTCTTCTCCCTCTGGCTCCAGCAGTAGGCCTCTCCCTGGACTCCCTGTCCCCATGACAGCCTCACTTTCCCCATCCACCCTCCAGCCCCACGGGCCTCTGAGAAGCCCACCTCCCTTGTTTAAAGGCTTCTCCCATGGGCAGCATGGAGTCCACACCCCAAGTCAGTGGGCTCTGCCCTTCTCTCACGACACCTCTTACTCCAGCTGCTGCCCCCCTCAGTTCGGTGCCCAGAATGGGCCTCCCTCTCTCTCCTCTGCACCTTTTCTTCAGCTTTCCCACCGCCCGAACTGCCCCACCCGTCCAGGATCGTCAGCCCCCCGGCTGCAGCCTGGCTGGTTGCTCCCCCAAATCCCCAGAAGACTCGGCCCCTGGAGGCAAGGACTTGGGCTGGCTTCACTCACCTCCTACTTCAGAGCCAAGAAACACAGTAAGTACTCAAAAAATATTCACCCAAGGAGCCATCAAATGGACCCACCTCCCTCATTTTCCTTTTCCTGGTCATGACAGGGGGCCAGAGAAATGCGTTTAATTAGCTGAAGGGGTTCCTGGAGGGGATTTCATTGTCTCTGCTCATAACTTAGCAGAAGACTGGGACAAAGAATATTCTGCCCCTGAAGAAAATGAAATAAATTTGCTTTGACTCACAGACGGACTTAAATTGAGTTTTAGTTTTAACTTTCCTGGTGGCACTTGATACTAACATATGTTCTGTTCTGTCTGATGACTTTTCAGTACGTCCAAGGAGAGCATGTGGCTTCAGGGCCACTTCTCCAGGGTCGTAAGCAGTTGAGAAGAGGTTTGTTCTGCTCTGTGTCCTGGTGGCCCCTGCTGTCTGTGCCACCAGAACTGTTTTGGACGGAACCGCTCCCAGCATGTTCACTTCCCAAGCCAGAGTCCTTGTCCCTCACCCCAAGCCTTTGTCTCCATCCCTGTCATGGAACTCTTCTAAGTGCTAACTCATCAGACAAAGTCCTGGTCCACCGGACCTCACCTCGAGGGCAGAACCCCGAGCCTGGTGTCCTCGCTGGGCAGAGCCCACAGGGTCCCGCGTCTGCAGAGCTGGCTGGTCCCGACACCACAGGGCTGCGCACAGCAGTTGCAGCCGGCTGACATGGAAACCAGAAGCACTTGCTAACAAAGCACAGGTGCGCTTGGGCCTGACTTTAACACCCTTCTCCGTTTGAGCTTCTTCATCTCCCTTCCATGACTCTGAATTACAAATAATCCTCCAATAATGCATCCTCACCGGAAAATTATAGACAGTGATTAAACTGGCATTTCTGGGCTGCAGCAAGTCATATACAGTCTTCCAGAGTTAATTAAATGGAGAGCTCAGATGAAACTGATGGCCAGACCCGGCAGTCTGACAGCCGTGGGCCAATGACATCTGTGGGGAGAATCCCAGAGCCCTCTGGGGGCGACCCGCTTTCCACTGTGGAATGTGTTCCTGCCACCCTCTGCAGGAAGCTTAGCGCTCGGAGTCGGCCTCACCTCTGAGTTCTAGCCTCGCTTCCGAGAGCCGCGCCATCTCCCAGCACTTTTCCACCCTCGCATTCTGAATTCCTGCCATTCAATCGCTTAGAGATAAAGTCGCACTTTTTATAAGCTCAGAACTTTAAGGTTCTCTCACACAGAGATCAGACTTATAAAGGGAGTAACAGAAGAACTTCTGAAGTTCCAGGAACCAAGACGAGCAAAGCGGGCGGCTGCCAACAGCAAGGCAGGTGAGCCACCTGGCCGCTGCTCCCCGCTGCTCCCCGCGGGCCACTGCCATGGAAACCGCGCACAGCATCCCGGCTCCTCACACCCTCGCTGAGAAGGCGGCAGTGTTTGGCAAAGCCACTCGGTAGAGAGAAAACAGCCGAGTGAGACCTTGGGAAGCTGGCCTGCTTTTCTCTGGTCTGACACTGGCTGGAGGGAGGGATGACCCCTAAGGACCGGCTCTCCCTCGAGGATGGGAAATAATATCACAAGATTAGAGGATAAGAAACCTTGGTTCAAAGGCACCAGCTGCTCTGTAAGCTTAAAGGGACTCAGTGTTTTGATTACTGTGTGTTGAATGACAGTGATGAGAAAAAACCTTGAGGGGTCACGTGGGAAAGTGGCCCCTCGCCCCCACCAGTCTGAAAGAATAATAGAGAAATTACCCCTCCTGGCTAAGGAATTCTCCCCCGCAACCTCTTCATGTAACAGACAACTGCTAAATAGCAATGTTACACATTTCTTACCCCTGCATGCCACAGCAGGTACGTGTAAGAATTAAAACTTGCAGTTCTTAGTCTCTTCCCCATGCCGAGACCACTGGAACTAAAATCTGCCTTGACACAGCTCTAACTGTCTCTTCTGTCTGCTGTGAAACCTTCAGTGGCTGCCCATTGCTGGCAGGAAAAATCCAAAGCTCTTGGTGTAAGGTTCAGCCCAAGGGCTCCACAGTGTGACCCTGCTCTTCCCCCGGCCCCCCAGCTACTGCTCGACAGCTTGCCCTGAACCCCAGCCACCCTGCGCTCCACACCATCCCTTAAATATGCTGGGTTCCCTTCAGTGATTCCTTATCTGACGCTCCACAAAGCAAATGTATCGCATTGTCTGCTTGTGAGCGGCTGCACTTGTGCTAAAAGAAACTTGGACAATACCAGAGAACAAAGACAACGCAACGAGGAAAAGATGCAAGTGTTATTTGGTACCAGAAAACAAGAACAGATTTAAAACATTCTCAGCAGGAGAAAGAAGTGGTCTCACCCATAGCTGGGACGGGGGAAAATGTCAAGGGACAGCTGGAAAAAACTGCCAGAAGTATAGATCCAAGTAGCCGTTGATGCACCAACCCCGCATCTGGACATCAATTCTGCGAAGACCCCGCACGCATACAAGTGACAGGCACAAGATTATTCACTGGGGGCGTTCTTCATAATGGCAAAAGACTGAAAACACCCTAAGTGGCCATCAGTAGAGGCTGGTTAATGTACTGTGATACACCCACCAGGGGGACTACTGCAAAAGACAGTGAGGGAGACCTCTGTGGACGGATATGGAAAGATCACCCGGATCTGCATGTCACCCTCGTTAGGAAAGGGAAATTAAAATACACATTCAGGACATTGTGCTGCACGCCAGAAATTGACACATTGCAACGGACTATACTTCACTATAAATAAATATACAAACAAACAAACAAATACACAAATAAAATACATATCTGTAAATAATGCCTAGGAAAGCAGTAGAAGAAGAAACAAGAATCTAATAAAAATGGTTACCTAGAGGGGGTGAGAGAGGAAGGAAGAGCAGATGGAGATTAACTCTTCATGTCATTTTGACTTATGAACCCTGTGAAAGATCTCCCCCTTGAAAACTAAACATAATTTTTAAAAGATTACACCTACCTATACAAACAAAACATTAGAAAATTTAGTAACCACAGAAGCACGTCAGGTTGGGCTCCACTTGCCAAACGGTCTGTGGAATCTATGGGTTTTGCCTTTTCTTCCCCTGGGGGAAGACATTTTGTCCTATTGAGCTTTGTGTCTCTAGGACCAAGCACACAGTAGGCATTCAACAAGTATTTATTGACTAGGTGGCTGTTGTTTTGTGGAAACTGACAGCCACAGACAGAACGCCAAATAAGGTGCCAGGGCACAGGATCGGGACTGTTCACTTTCTCTAACGAGCGTCACCATAGCGATGAGATACAGGTTTGAGAGAAATGGCTCTGTGGTTGCTAACAGCAGCAGCCTGAGGCCAACGGGCCCTCTGAGGCAAAACCTGGCCTGGATCCGAATGAGGGGCTCGTCGCTGGCTAGAGCTGTATGCTTTGGGAGGGGATTTTATTGTAAAGTTTCGTTCCTTTTAACAGCAAATGTTGAAAATGTTTAAATATGCATTATCCCTTAAAATGCATAGCTAAAATATAGGAGATTTGGTTTTCTTGCCATTTTTCCTTTGCTGATTAAAAAAAAAAAACAGGAAATGAAATCCGGTTTATATATAATTTGTCACACATGTAATATATCCAACTTTGTAAGCACTCCAAGTTTTCATTAACTGTGCTGAAATATATTTACATTAAGAAATCTCTCAGCCCTAATGTCGTTAGTTTCAAACTTTCAAACTTAGTTGTTTTGCTAAAAATGCAGATCAGAGCCAGATGGAGGACTAAGCACCCCCGTTTGACCTCCCTCTTAATCAAAATCCCCAAAATGACAGAAAAGACTTGTGTAATTAGAAGAAGCAAAAAAAAAAAAAAAGGGAAAGGAAAGGAAAAACAATCTACAATGGTGGTCAAGAATCTCCAAACATTTGAGAAAAATCAACACCATGATAAAAAGGTATCAAACATAAATAAAACTACAACCAAAAGAAAGCAATAGAGAACACAAAGACATTAGAATAACTTTAATTTTGATCTCCAGGAAGAGAATGGAGTCGGGGAGGGTATAACTAACTCAGTAGTAGATTGCAGGCTTAGCATGCATGAGGTCCCGGGTTCAACCCCCAGTACCTCCATTTAATAAATTTACATAAATAAATACATAATCCTAATTATCACCCCTCCCAAAACAAAACAGAATTAAAAAACAGACTTAAAGTTGATGCATTCAGTTAAAAAAAAAAGTTAAATTTCAGTCTGGAATTAAAATCTGAAATGAGCTCACTGAGCTAGGGAACTGGTTGCAGGGTTAATGGGAATGGCTGGGAGGGTAAGTGAACTCATGCTCCAAGTGCCTGTGCTGTTGTCCCATTACGAGAACGGATCGCTTTTTTTAATAGACTTTATTCTTTTAGAGCAGTTTCAGGTTCACAACAGAATTGTGCAGAAAATACAGAGAGCTGGAACATAGCCCTCCCCACCCACACATATATACTCCCCTACCCTCAGCATCCCTCTCTTTTACCAAGTATCCAGTTAGAACTGCCATACGTCTAAAAATAACTCAATTTTGGATTTTAAATAAACTGCACTGATTCACTAAATAATTGGACTAATTAAACCAATTTTGCTTTTTCAAGCTAATAAAAATGTTGATGAATTTTGTGCCTGTGGACTCACTCAAGAGCAGGGGTAAAGTGGCGAGCACATGGAAGAGATTCATTTAAATTGTCATGTATCTTTTTCAGTAAATCAGATCAGGCTAAGTGGAGAGCTGTCTAGGATGGAGAGAGATCTCATGTGGTGAGGAAAGAACAGAAAAAGCTGTATCCTGACAGGGTGTCTTAAAAAGTGTTGAGTTGCTGAAGTATGAAGAACAAGAATTACCAGTATATACTACATGTATTAGTAATATACCAGCATATTAAGCTAAACAGAAATCCCTCCTTTATCCTTTTAGATGCAGTAAAGAGCAGTGCACTTGGCAGTCCCATGGGTCTGTCTCTTGCTTCAACAGTGTTTGGACAGAACGGACCCAGGGACACCCCTTGCTCCAGCCGCCAACCACCCTCCCACCTGTTTTCTAGTCACAGCCTTCAGAACCAGCCACTCTGCTATCCTCGGCCTTGGGGACCAGCCAACACCTTTTTTTGAACTTAACTCCTTATTATAGATAAACCACGAGCCCCCAGATTCGTCAGAATTATCCCACCAAGGTGGAGGCTGCCATTAACCACCTGGTCAATGTGCGTCTGTGGGCCTCCTACATCAACCTGTCTCTGGGTTTCAGTTTCCACCACCACGATGTGGCTCTAGAGGGCGTGGGCCCCAAGGCCTTTTGGATCTGCCTGCCCTGGGTTCTGCCCGCGCAAACCCACAGCACTGTGACTTCCTGGAGAGCCGCTTCCTGGATGAGGAGGTGAAACTCATCAGGAAGATGGCTGACTGTCTGACTCACCTTCGCAGGCTGGCTGGTCCCCAGGCTGGACTGGGCAAGCATCTCTTTGATAAGCTCACCCTCATGCACGACTAGGAGCCCCAGCAACCCTGCAGCCTTTGCAGAGCCCCACTGGTATCAGAGCTTCTGCCTGAAGCTTCTCTGTGCAGTCACCAGGCAGCTTTTTAATCTCCCTGGAGCCCTCTCCCAAGCCTTGGACCAGATAGAAACAATAAAGCTTTTTGCAGGAAAAAAAAAATGCAGTAAAGAAACTTCTTTGAAGCGGGGAGTGGTAGACTGAATTGTTGGCCCCAGTTCTTCATCTCTTCCTGCACCCATACCCTTGCTACAACTTCAGTGTAGGTGAGAGGCACTTTCCCGCCCCTTGACTTTGAGTTCAGCCAATGAGATATTAGTAGACACAACACAAGCAAAATTTTGAAATGTGCTTGAGTGATCAGGTGTGCCCTCTCTCAGGTCCCTGCCATCGCCCAGAAATGACTGTCCCTGTAGTCCCAGGAGAAGGATCAGAGTCCCAGGCAGTGTGAAGCAGAGCCACACCAGCCAACCTGCAAACTCATGAGCAGGAAATAAATGCATATTACTGTACATCATTGACATCCGGGGATGATTTGTTACATAGCACAGCTGTGGCAATAGCTAACTGATACTGGGCAGGTGGCAGGTGTCACTGCAGCAGATGTGAGGCATCATTTCTGAGTCACTGCCTATTAACGTGGCTTCTCTCACTGTAGATAGAACATTCCACTATGATAAGCCATCACTTTCCAGGAACAGTGTGGTGACAAGGACACTCTCAGATGCTGCCAGTGGGAGAGTAAATGGGTACTTTTAGAGAGCAATTTGGGCATAGCTACCAAGATTCTTAAAAATGTTCGCATCTACTGACCCAGTAATTTCACTTCTGAATGTTGGTCCTAAAGGAGTAATCTTAAAATAGAGGGGAAAAAGCTTCATGCACAATGGTAATGTGGTTTATAACAGAAAGAAGTATTTACTGCATATTACTCCATCAAGCTTTTCACATGCATTTTCTTATTCAATGCTCACAACAGGCTCTCTGCAGAGGCCCAGTGAGCTTGAGTCACCTTCCCTTCAAAGCCAGACCACTGTCTCCAGGGGTCCTAACCTCCATCTTTATTGCCTAAAACAGCCAAAAGAAAATATATGATTCACTCACACTCTGGAATGTTAAGCAATCATTTAAAAATACACAATCATTTTTTAAATACTTTGAAAATACAAGGCAATATAGAAAAAATATAGAAAGAAAATTAACTGCCTAAAATCCTTCCTAGAATAGGAAGGCTAATAAGAGCTTAAATGCATTAATTCATATAAGTAGAATAAATATGTATAAAATCAAACATATGTGCAAATTAAAATGACAAAATATTGCTACACATACATGAAGATGTTCACATTAAAAAGACTGACAAATCCACGTAATTGCTAGAATGTGGAGCAAATGGAAATTATACATTGTTAGTGGGAGTATAAATTGATACAAGCAATGTGGGAAACTGACAGTTTCTTATGCTGTTAAACCTTCTCTTACCTTGTGACCCAACAATTCCACCCCTAGGGATTGACCAAAGAGAAGTGAAAAGATGTGTCCTCACAAATCCTTGTACAAAAATGTTGATTGCAAGTTTATTCATAATAGAAAAAAAACTGAAAACAATTCAAATGCTCATCAACAAAAAAATGGATAAACAAATGGTGGAGTATTCATACAATGGAATATTGCTCGACAATTTTTAAAAGGAATGGTTTACTGGTACAAGCAAAAGTAAGGAGGAACTTTAAAAACAGTGTTTTGAGCTAAAGAAGCCATATTCAAGGGTATATACTTTACATTAATATGAAGTTCCAAAGTAGGGAAAACATTATCTTTTGGAATAGAAATCAGAATTGTGATTGCTTGGGGAGTGGAGGTGGGGGTGGAGGGAGGCAGGTAGACTGGAAAGGGACAGGTGGGCATTTTCTAGGGTGATTAAAATGTTTTACATCTTGAATGGGATGTTGGCTACACAGATATATAAGTATTTGCAAATCATTGAACTATACATTTAAGATCCGTGCATTTGGCTGAAATATACCTCAATTTAAGAATGTACTTCCCACTAGTCAGAATGGCCATCATTAAAAAGTCCACAAACAATAAATGCTGGAAAGCCTGTGGAGGAAAGAGAACCCTCCTACACTGCTGGTGGGAATGTGGTTTGGTGCAGCCAATATGAAAAACAGCATGGAGATTCCTCAAAAAACTAAAAATAGACTTACTGTATGATCTAGCAATCCCTATCCTGGGCATACATCTGGAGGAATCTCTAATTCAAAAAGAGACATGCACCTCAATCTTCATAGCAGCACTATTTACAATAGCCAAGACATAGAAACAACCTAAATGTCCATCAACAGATGACTGGATAAAGAAGATGTGGTATATTTATACAATGGAGTACTATTCAGCCATAAAAAAGAATAAAATGATGCCATTTGCAGCAACATGGATGGACCTGGAGATTGTCACACTAAGTGAAGTAAGTCAGACAGAGAAAGAAAAATACCATATATCACATGTGGAATCTAAAGAAATGACACAAATGAACTTGCTTACAAAACAGAAACAGACTCACAGACATAGAAAACAAACTTGTGATTACCAGCGGGGAGAGGGAGGGGTGGAGGGATAAACTGGGAGTTTGGGATTTGCATCTTCTAACTAGTGTATATAAGATAGATAAACAGCAAGGTCCTGCAATATAACACAGGGAACTATATTCAGTATTAGCCTATAATGAAAAAGAACATGAAAAGGAATATATATAGTATCAATGAAGTACTATGCTGTGCACCAGAAATTAACAACACTGTAAACCGACTATACTTCAATAAAAAAAATGTGCACGTAGGGAGCTGGGCATGGTGTCCGGCTGAAGCTGAGGGGTAGGTACGCCCATCTGTGGGGCTGGACAGCCCCTAGTTCTCAGCGGGCTCCGGCAGACAAACTCGGCGCTTTCAGAAAGAGTCTGGAACACCTTTCCTGGGGCTCAGGGTCCGGCCGTATCTCTAGATTTTCCGAGGGCCCAGCCGAATCACGGGAAGGAGCTTCAGCTGGACTCACGATCACATTTAAACGTGCCCGCCTCATGGTAGGGAAGGAGGCCGAAGGAGGCGGGAGAGCAGAGGGAACACGCGCGCGTGTTGGTGAGCAGAAGCGGCGGGCGGCTGCCCCTGACCCCGCCTGGGCAGCCCCGCCCGGAGTCCCGTGGATCCCCCGGGAGGGGGAGCCCCCCTCACAGCTGCTCCGCTCAAGGACAGCCCTTCCCACCCTGGCTCACAGGGGTCTTATGTAGCCCTGTAGCTCCAGCGACCCACTGCCCCAGAGAGCTGGACGTGCACCGGGCAGGCGTTTCGCAGCTCTCTCACAGGAGAGGGATGCGTGGGGAGGTCCTGGGAGCTGGCCCTGCCGCGGGAGCTGAGGAAGTGGACACCGTGGGGCCCACAGAGCCTGAAAAACAGGGTCAGTGAAGCAGCAGGTGGGGGCAGGAGCCCTGACCCAGGAAGGCAGAGCGAGCAGAGGTCGGGGGAGCAGGAACAGGACACCGGGAAGCCACGGCCCCCTGGCAGGGTGGGAGACACTCCCACACCCCACGGGGGCCAGGAGGGACACAGGCGGGAGGGTAAGGGCTGCCGCCCACCTGGGGACACACACACCTTAGCCAGAACCCACGGGTGACAACGCAGAGGTGACTGGGGTTACTCAGGCAGGACCCCTGAAGGCCGTAGAAACACCGAGAGGGATGGCCCGCCTGGGAGCCGGGGCGGAGCCGCCAAGCGCGCGTGTCAGCATCAGCAGGCCGGGACGCGGCGGGTGCAGCCTGCGACTCTGAGCTGAGGTCCAGACACGCCGTCAACCGTGCAGACGAATGTGCAGAAACACAATCGGAAGAAAACACTGCAAAATGTCAGCAGTGATTGGCTCCCGCCTCTTGGCCGTGTCCTGGGACGGGCCCAGCCCTGCGCGCCCTCCCGCGCACGGAGACCTTCCCAAATAGCCAAGTCACAGCCACGGCAGTGGTAACTCGTACTGATTTTGCATAAGATCTTAATTTGCATATTTTTGTGATTGATTTTGGCATTTGGGGGAATTTGACTCTCGGGGAATTTTCTTGTTACCTTTTGTCACAATGACATTTGCTAAACAATATATGGAATTTATTTTTGATTGGCAACAAGAAATGAAATGTATTTTTTAAAAGTGATTTTCTCTTCCTCTGTAGTGTGTTGGTCCTGTATAAATTTATAATAAAAGAAAAACCTTGATATGTATCCCGGACGTGTGACTACATATCGAACAACGATTGTCAAACATTTTTGCCTCCAAAAACCTCTATACTCTTTAAAAACAAATGTGTTTCAGACCCTCCTAAAGAACTTTTGTTTATGCGAGTTGAATCTGTCGATTTTAACTGTGTTAGATAGTAAAACTGAGATTTTGAAATGTTTATTTATTCTTAAATAGCAATAATAAACCCACTGCATGTTAACGTAACATTTTAATGAAAAATAGCTATATCTTCTAAAAACTCAGCGAGAAGAGTGGCGGTATTTTCCATGTACAAATCTCTAATGTCTGGCTTAGTAGAAGACGGCTGGATTCTCAGATCTGCTTCACGCATAGTGTAGTCTCTGGAAAGTTCCACTGAATACTCCTGGGAGAAACAGTGAAAAAAATAATAATAAATAAAATATGAAAATGAATGTATATATATTCATGTATGATTGAAGAATTGCGCTGTACACCAGAAACTGACACAACATTGTAAACGGTCTATACCTCAATTAAAAATGAAAAATAAAATAATAGATAAATAAATTTTTTAATTGAAAGGAAGCAAATGACATCTTAGTATCATTATGAAAATACTTTTGGCTGCACATTGAGAACGACGAATAGAGTATAATCACAACTATATAAACAGAGAAGTAAAAATTCCTGAATAAAAGTGTCAAGATGCCCCCTGGTGGTACCTCTAATTATTGCAATTCCTGGTGACCGCACGTGCGTGTGCATGGAGTGTGTGTACGTGTGCGGTGGGGTTTGTGCATATGTGTTCATATGAGTCACGTGTGTGATGTGTGTGCCTGTGATAGAAGTGTGTGGGTGGGTGAGATGTGGGGCTGTGGCATGTGCACGTGTGTGGTGGTGTGTACATGTATTTATTGTGTGTGCACGTATGGGTGTGGTGTCTGTGTGTGCATGCACGTGCGCGTGTGGTGTGTGCTTGTGTGTGGTATGTGTGCCCCCAGTGTGTACTGCTGCAGTGCGTGTGTTGTGTGCGTGCGATGTGTGTGTAGGACTTGTACATGGGAACCAGCAAGGTCCCACCATCTAGCACAGGGAACTTTATTCAATACCTTGTAACAACCTATAATGAAAAAGAAGGCGAAGAGGAATGTGTATGTGTGTGTAACTGAATCACTGTGTTATACACCAGAAATTAACACACTGTAATACTATACTATACTTCAATAAAAAAAATTTTTATAGACATGGGAGAGCAGACTTACTCTTTCACCGTCTTCTGCACCTGTGCTTTGCTGTTTAGAAAACATCTATTAAATTGCCCAGCACAGCCCCAGGGAGGTGCAAGTCCTCAAGAGACATTCATCGCTCTCCACTAGCTTCGTGAATCAGGCATTACTTCCAGTGACAAGGAAGACTCTCGGAGGTGAAGCACTTGCTGAAGGTTCCACATCTAGTGAGTGCTGGGCCCAGGATTCATACCTGGGTCTTCTGATCAATGAGGAGTTTAATCATCTTGTACTAACGATTACCTCTAAGTCATAAAAATCATCTATATGGGGTGATTTCAAATGTGTGAAAAGGCAAACAAATTTCTGAATGAAAACAGTATGACAGCATCATCTGGGCATTTTCTCTTCTCCATCACCCTTTCCGCTGGGGTGTGTGCACACACCTAGGCCTTGTGCATCACTGGGAAGAAATTAACTAGCACCTCGTGGACACCATGCAAAATACTGTCAGGTTCAAGTATAATAAACACAAGTACAAATTCTCAAAGTCACATGTTCAAATCATAACTCTCTGTTTTTCTTAACACAATTTGAATTTCTGATTCCAGTTTCTGTACACTCCATCTAGTCCTCTGAAGGAAAACTCAGTCTCGTCTATAGTAACTCAGACATTTCCTGCAGATCCACCCCACCCTGGTCCCCCTCTCCTCCGGTGGCTCCCCAGCTCCAGGGAGATCCGTACTTAGTCCCAGTCCTCCGGCACCCTCCCAAGCATCACACAATGGGCTGGCGTCTATGCCCACCAGCATCCACCGAAGCCCACCCCCAACTGTGGCCACCTGCAGGGAGGGGACGCACTGTGTGTGATTTTGTCACTGCTGAGAGCGACCCTGAGAGTCTACCTCAAAAGACCCAGGGTGTGCAGCTGGTCTCCCTGCCTGCAGCCTCTGGGGTGCTGGGGTGCTGGGCCCCTGCGTCCAGCCCACTTTCCAGGCTCATGGCCCTTCTTCAATTTTTTTTAGGGGGGTAAATTAATTAGGTTTATTTCTTTTTAGAGGAGGTACTGGGGGTTGAACACAAGACCTCATGCATGCTAAGTATGTGCTCTACCATTTGAGCTACACCCTCCTTCATTATGGCCCTTCTTGGACGCGCACACGGACACGCACACAGACACGCACACAACCCTGCACACAGCCCCACACACAGCCCACCCAGGCTCCAAGCCAGTGGACACATCTCTCAGCTCCTCCCTCAACCAGCAATCTTCCCCACTCAGTTCTCCACGTGGAAAAATGTTTAGACAGAGTCCTTCAGGGCTAGCCTAAGCAAATCAAATGTCCCTTGGTTTTCAAATTAGTCTTTCCTCTGCTGTGAGTGCTTTAAACCCATGTAGAAACTCAGCTGACTTTGAGTTCTCTCTGGGTCTGGGACTTCAGCGTCCTCCCTTTGTTGGGCCCAGAAAGAGGCCTGGGAGGCCCCCAGAGACCACAGTGAGGTGAGAACAGTAATTAACACGCATGGGGCTGGCTGGGTACCAACTCAACACAAAATATGCACGTGGAGAACCCGAGAAATGGGGAGCCGGATCTTTGTGGGCCAGCTTGCCCACCATTCTCTCGCCCCCACATCCCTAGAGAAGGAAGGACTAGTTCCTGTGCCTCAGGCCAGCTCCCCAGGGCAGCCGGCCGAGACCCCCCATCTCGACCAGTGCAGGTCTGGAGGGGCCCACATCCCGGACCTGAGTAGGAAAGCAAAGGCCAATGGCATAGAAGCAGCAGTTCTCAACAGAATCCCCGGGGAGCTAGTGAATTTGCACGTTCCTGGGCCCCACCCCCAGAGATTTGATTCCTGGGGTCGTGGGCAGAGCCTGGGAATCTGCCTTCCCCCAAACCTCCCAGGTGTGGTCCAGGACCACATGGAGCAGCACTGGTACAAAGGACCCCGTGGCTGGGGGGAAGGGGACAGAGGCCACCATCAGGGCAGGGGCTCCAGGAGAGGCAAACTTTACAGAGGAAACAAAACTAGCACTGAGATGGCAGGAGGGCGTAGCTCAGTGGTAGAGTGTGTGCCTGGCACGCACAAGGCCCTGCGTTCAATCCCTGGTACCTCTATTTAAATAAATAAATTATAAAATAAATAAAAAAATAAACAAACAAACCTACTTACCATCCCCTTCCCAAAAAACAGTATTGAGAGAAACACCCTTAGGGAGATAGATGTGTCAATAAAGATTAGCTATGGATCTGGAATAGGTAAATTCCAAAATCTTTGTTTTTCTCATTGTTTCTTTGTAGTATCTTCTTGACTCTCCTTAAGAGTTTTCATCACAATAATTTTTTAGATTTTTATTGTAATTTTAACTTATTTTTTAACTCATACATTTCTACATATTTGTATATTTTATACTTACATTTTATTTTTAATACTGTTATTTATTTTATTTACATATATGTAATATAAATACATATATGCAGGTGATAAAATTCAGTAGAGGTAATGAAAAATAAAATGTATGCTGCTGGCAACATAATTTATGATCCCAAAGGTCAAAAAGAAGAGCTAACATTATCATAACCATCACCCCCTTGCCCAAACCCCAAACACCTGCCCCTCTCTCTTCCTTGAACTCTCTTGATGAACCTTAACCAGGACCTGAGACGGGCTGTCCAGGCTGCCACCCACAGCCACTCAAGGGCACTGCTCCAACAGCACTCCCCTCTCTCTCCCCACATCATCAGTTTTCACTCTATAAGATCTTCTTCAACAGCAAATAAAAATGCTCTTTCCTCCCCAGCTGAAAAGAACCAGCAGAAACACCCTTGTCCTGAACCTACTTCCCCGCCAGCACCTGCCCCATTGCCTGTCTATGCCTGTCTCGAATTCCTAATTCCTCCCCACCCTCATCTCTCTCTGACTCACTGCAGCCAGGCTTTTGCAAACCGCTCTGATAAATTGCTGTCCTCAAGTTGCAGATCATTTCCACCTAGATCCCACAGCCTGTCCTCATCTGACTGCCCCATCTTGCTCACTCCTTCCTCCCAGTAACAGTCTCCTCCTTGGGTTCCAGGATACACGTCCCAGTCCTCTTCCCACCTCCTTGAACATCACTTTTTCCCTGTCTCTTTTGTTGGCTCTTCCTCTTCTCCATGACCTTCTTTCCCCCTCTATCTACCTCGCTTCCTTGGTGACTTCACTCATCCATTCCCCTCCCACCTCTTCCCAGCAAGTAGAAGACCATATGTGCCTGGCTCTGGCCAACAAGCTGTGAGCAGGAGACGGGTCACTTCCCAGCAAAGCCTGGCACACAGCTCTCCAGCTGTCTTTTTTCCTGCTGCAGCTATTTGGAGAAACCCTCATGTTGGTGTGTGGGACCAAAAAAAAACCAAAGCAGCCTGATCTCTGAATCACTCTATGAAAGACAGATGTCCTGGAAACGGGCCCAGACCTGCAACAAACTTCATATGATTGAGCAATTAATTTCCGTGTGTCCAGCCACTGGGATTTGGGAGCTGTTTGTTACCAAGGCAGAAGCCTAGCCTAGCCTGACCGATGCAGTTACCTCATCCATCTATAAGATACAATGCATGAAAACTTCCCTTTTCTGAAAAAAAAAAACATGAATTTTCCTGTTGAAAATGCTAGCCTAAGTACTGGCAGAGTTTGATTTTAAAATCACAAATACAGACATTTTCTATAAGTTTTTGAACTATGATGATCAAAAGGAAATCTTAGAAGCTTCCAGAAAGAAAGAACAGAATAGTTGCCAAAGAAAACCACACTGCTAACATATTTCTCATAAAATCCACTGAGGAAATAATTCAAGGATATTCTCATGAACATGGAAATTAAATTAGAATAATGACCTCAAGATAGGAGAAGACAAAATGTACAAGAAATACCAGCAAATGAAAAATCTAATTAAAAACATAATCTGCTTTATGAAATAATTACACCAAATTGCCTGTTAAGAACTGGGTACCAGCCGATCTACCAAATCATAAAAGTGGGTGTGCCCAGAAGCAGTCCACTGTCCCATGGAAGTGGTATATGCTAGGTAGGTCTAAGTGGCTTCAGAAAGTCCAAATAAATTTTCTGTGGATCAGATCCCACAGGACCAGCCCTCCTGCTTTGCTACTATGCCTCATGGGGATTCCCCAGGACCACGAAATGAAGAGGAAAAAGCACAGTAGGCTGGTGCGAGCACCTGGTGGTCCACGTTGTCTGGAAGGAAAGATGGCCCTTGATGTGGCAGTGGTCCATGGGCCGTGGCTAACAGACTGGCCAGCTGACTAGGGACTTGGAAAGAAGCAGACGACCCAGAAGGCAGCATCCACCCACTGCAGAGAATGTTCTCACGACCCTTCTGTGATGTCAGTCAGCCACTTCCCCAGCACCCAGTACGTGTTCATCAGGTCTGGACACAAAGTGGCCATGGAAGCAAGGGGGAGGCTCTTGTGTGGACTTCCCTTCATAGAGGCTGCTCTGGCCACGGCTGCTGCCGAGTGCCCACCCTGCCAAAGGCAGATGCAACACGGGGACCACCCAGCCCACTCAAGGTGGTTAAACTGGGCACTTCTATCATGGAGGGGACAGCAAATTGCCCTCACAGAGACAGACACACATGTGGGGTATGAATTTGCCTTCCCTGACCACGTTATTGTTGGAGGCTGCCATAATCATGACACCAGAACTAGACAAACAAGGATATGTTTTTAAAAAGGAAGATAGATGGAAGGAGAGAAGGAAAGAAAAAGAGAAAAGAAAGAAGGAAAGAAGGAAGGAAGAGTAGGAGAAAAGAAACCTCCTTACAGACCAAATGCAAAATTTCTAAATAAAATATTAGTAAATAGAATCCACCATTCTATTTAAAGAATAGTGGGGGAGGGTAGAGCTCAGTGGTAGAGTGCATGCTTAGCATGCGCAAGGTCCTGGGTTCAATCCCCAGTACCTCCAATAAAAACAAATAAATAAACCTAATTACCTCCTCCTACAAAAATAAATAAATAAATAAAAATAAATAAAGAATAGTAATAATAATCAAGTGGAACTTACTTCCAAAAACCATCACACAGTGAAAAGATGAATGAGAATTTATAATACAGAGGATTATTATGTTTAGTATATGAAGATCTTCTAAATATTGAAAAGAAAAAAATCAACAACCCAGTAGAGAAATGGACAGAAGAAATGAAGAGACAGATCACAGAGAAAGAAGTGGAAATAGCACTCAAATCCATGAAAAAAAAACTCAACCCAACCTGGAATAAGAGGAATGCAAGTTAAGGGGGGGAGGGTATGGCTCAGCGGTAGAGCGCGTGCTTAGCATGCACAAACTCCTGCGTTCAATCCCCAGTACCTCCATAAATTAAATAAAAACCTAATTACACCCTCCCAAAAAAAGAAGAATGCAAGTTAAAACTGCATTGAGATATAAATAATGTCTCACCCATTACGGTAACAAGAAATCTGAAAAGCTGGGGAGAGGATAGAGCTCAGTGGTAGAGCACATGCCTAGCATGCATGCATGAGGTCCTGGGTTCAACCCCCAGCACCTCTGCTAAAAAATTACTTAATTAATCTAATTACCTTCCCCCCAAAAAAACTTGTTTAAGTTTTTTAAATTTTTAAAAAATAAAATTAATTAATTAAAAATCTAAAAACTTGACCATACACCCTACTGGCAGGGTTTTGGGGAAACCATCACTTTCACATACTTTGAGTAGGAAGGCAACATTGTATAAACCTGTGGAGCAGAAACTGATGATATTTAGCAAAATTGCATACACATTTACTCTAATAGAAAAAACATATATTCACACAGATGTATTTGGCCTAAAACTTAGCCTCTCAAGTTAAGGCAAGCCACAACGGGAAGAATTTTTAAGAGAAACAGTAAGTCAGTAATGCTAGCATACATTCCCAGAAACTGACAGAACCGTAGGAGGTAATAGCTGAATCAATCATTTTAACATACCTCTCTCAGAAACCAGTGAAGCCAGCAGATAAGAACAGCAGAGATGTGAAAGACCTGCACAGTGTTGTTAAATGTGTGCGTGTGCATGTATCTACATCCACCACAAACAGAATCATATAACTTTCAAGCACATTCAGAATATTTATAAGAATTAAACATAAAATTGCACCTTAAAGGACACTTGAATAAATCCAGTAAATTCAATATTGTACCAACTGTGTTCTCCAACCATAATGGAAATTGGAAAGAAATAAAGAGACAGAAGAAGGAAGAGAGAGAGGAAAGGAGAGAGGGAGGGAGGGAGGGAAGGGGGAGACGGAGAGAGTGAGGGGGGGAGGGAGGGAAGAAGAGAAGGAGAGGAAGGAGGGGGCTGGAAGGAAAAAAGAAAAGGAAAAAGAAAGATTGGAAAGTACATAATACATTACTAAATTACTCTTAGCAGAAAGCAAATTAAGAAATATTTGAAACTGAACCATAGATATTAAAATTTCAGGGCGCCGTGGCTCTGAGGCAGGCCGTTCCTCCGGAATTCGGTCTATGGGCGCCGGTGGTGGCCACTGCAGGGCTCTGGCGGAGGCCTTAACGGAACTGGGCTACCAGCTGGTCACAGGTGGTTGTGACAACCATCTGATCCTTGTGGACCTCCGAGCCAAAGGCACTTGGCAGCAGCAGGGCCGAGAAGGTGCTGGAAGCCTGTTCCATCGCCTGCACCAAGAACACCAGCCCAGGTGACAGATGTGCACTATGGCCCAGCGGGCTGTAGCTGGGGATCCCCGCACTGACATCCTGGGGACTTTTGGAAGGAGATTTCCAAAAATCACCCACTTTATTCACAGAGGGATGGCACTGAGCCTGCAGATCCAGGACACCGTGGGTGGCAGGGCCACCCTGAAGTTCTCAGAGTAGCTGGCTGGGTGGGGACTGGGGACAAGGCGCACCGGCGGGTAGTGGGGGCTCTCTGGGCGGAGGTGGGGGGCTTTGCCCCCCTCCCCCTCTGCCCGGCCTGCCGGACTTCTAGAGGAGCTTCTGCCCCAGGGCCCAGCGCTCTTCTGGGGCCCCACATGGGCTGGTCACCTCCCTGTGGCCCCTCTGAGAGGCTTCTTTTTGAGCTTTGCTATGTTATCTTCTTCACAAATCAAAATCCATTTAAGGCTCATTGTTAGCAATTCTGGGACAAGTTATCAAGGAGTTTATATTTAAATCTCATTTTCTCACAGCTACATATATATGGCTGTTCTGGAAAAGTGAAATACAATTTAGCCAATCAGCCTTAATTATCTATGTGGCTGAAAGATCAGCCCCGTCCCTGACGAGCCAGATAACTCAGAGCCAGGCTCTTGGAGCTTAGTGGAAAAGAGGCAGCTTTACTGCTTTGCCAGGCAAAGGGGTCTCACAGCAGGCTGGTGCCTTCAGAACTGTGAGCCCTCCTGGGGATGGGGCAGGGCCATTATGCAGCCATAGCTCAAACAATAAAGCATCGATAACAGTCAACAGAATCATTTTCTTCTCCTAAGACTCAGAGTGGCATCACGGTGTCTCCAAGTGACCAAGTCCATAGAAGCCAGTGGTTGTCGCTCTCTAGATCTCCTTATCTTATAAGTGCCCAAGGCATGATCTTCTTGGCAATTTAGGCTATTTTGTAAGGTTACAATTCTGTGACCTTCTCCCTGGAGAACAACTCAGAGATCAAGCATAATTGTCCCTTTCAATTACTGGAATAAAGCGGAAATGGCAAAATTAACAGCTGCAGTTTAACAATGGGCCTGGAGCTGCAGCAACCAGTCAGTCAGGTCTGTTGGCCAGTTTAAGGGCAAGCATAAAAATAAGCAATCCGCTAGCCTAAACGCGGCTTTTTTATTAATCCTCCTTCATCTAGATGGTGGCGCAGGGCAGGGCTACTGGAAAGGTTCTGGCAATTTTACTCACTCTGCTCTCAAGAGTCTCCGGGCTTCCCCCAAACTCCCTGCAACAGATAAGGAACACCCAAGTTGGAGCTTGTAAAAGCCGGCCATTGACAACTGTTCCCCAGTGGGACGCCTAAGGAGGGCTGAATCACCCCCGTTGCAATGGAGGCTGGAGTCTCCTGACGCTTCTGCTGGGTGCTTTCGATCAGAGTTACAAGTTACATGCATCTATTCCAAGTGCCGTCCAGCTGGGTGGGAGTCCCTCTCTGGGCACCTGGGCACAAGGGGACGTGGTCCCTTTCCCTGGACCCCAGGGCGGGCAGGCGAGCCCAAGGACCTAGCTCCAAGCCCCTGTGCACATCAGCCAGGGGCTTTCCTGCCCGGCGCGAGGTGACCACCCCACCACCTTCTCTATAATCAGGAAATCAGACATCACCTTCCCACAGAAACTTTGTTTCTCACAAAGCTGAGGTGTTCGTGTGCCTGCCGCACCATGAGGCCAAACAAACCGAAATATCAAAGTTTGGAGCAGAGAAATGTTTATTGTAGGGCTTAGTAAGGAGATCAGGGTGGCTCATGACCAAGAAAACCCCAAACTCCTGGAAGGGTTTCAGCAAAGAACGTTTAAAGGCCAGGTGAGGGAGGGCGACCGCAGGATATGTGCTCAGCTCGTGCACAGTCCTCTGGTTGATGCTGAGGTAACAGAGCATCAGCGCTATCAACCCCCAGGCACCAGAAGGTCTGCGGCCATGGGCTCTCATCAAGTAGTTAATTTCTTTCCTTTGGTGGTGGTTTTTAGCATCTGGAAAACTCAGGAAATACTCATGAGATACTGTTGTCTGGGTGCTTCAGAGAGGAGCTGCAGCAGAGGATGGGGGAGGGGTCTGACCCTGGAAGGCCCCACGGGGTCCTGCTTGGTTACAGAAGTGCAAGACAGAGATGACTGTTTGTAACATGCACAGGCAAGGTTTTAACCACGGAACATCTACAAGAATTACAGCTTTAAAAAACACAACCAACTTTCATATTTCAAAAATAGCTCAACTCAAATAAATTAATTTCTTACAAAGTTAAAAAAAAAAAACTTTGTGGGACTCAACTAACAGTAGCTGAAGGAAAATGTATACCTCCAAATACACGTGTTGGGAAACAGGTGATGTTAAAAGTAAATGAACCTGGAGGTCATCGTTCTAAGTGAAGTGAAGCCAGAAAGAGAAAGAAAAATACCATCTGACATCACTCATATGCGGAATCTAAAAAGGAAAGAAGACACTAATGAACTTATCTACAAAACAGAAACAGACTCACAGACATAGTAAACAATCTGATGGCAACTTGGGCGGGAGGGTGGGAAGGGATAAACTGGGAGTTTGAGATTTGCAAATACTAACTACTGTCTATAAAACAGACAAACACGTGTATAGCATAGGGGACTATATTCAATATCTTGGAGTAACTTACAATGAAAAAATATGAAAACCAATATATATGTATATGTATGACTGAAACATTATGCTGTACACCAGAAATTGACACATTGTAACTGACTCTATGTCAATAAAAGAAAATAAATGAGACAGGCATTCAGCTCAAAAGAGCAAAACAAATCCAAAGAAATGAGAAGGGGCAATACAATAAAGATAACTGTAGGTCAAAAGATAATATAAAAGATTAGTGAAGGTGACAAATATTTATAAACAATAAAATGCTAATAATTTTTACACCTAAAAAAATGGAGAAATCTATAGGCAAAATTTTAAATACCAAAATTGCACAAGAAGGAAAGATAATTTGAATAAATTGATAGTTAGTTTTTTAGTTGAAATGGTAATCGAAGGTTCCTCCCATTCAAGACTAGACAAAAAAAAGAATATATACATTATGTATGTATTTTACAGGTGAGCCCTTCCAAACTGGCAGAACCGGTTCTTCTCTTATCCCACATATTAGAACCGCACTGTCTAACGCAGCAGCCACCAGCTGCTTGTGGCTGTGGATCCTGGAAATGTGGCTAAGACTGGGGAATTGAATTTTTTTTATCTTACTTCACTTTAATTAGTTTTAAGTTTAATTGAACAACTGATACTCAATTCCATTATCAGAAAACCTTTTTAATGTTGTTAAGTTCAGCATTTGTTGAACTTACTCAGTTCTGGAATATTTCTGATTTTTTAAAAAATTTACATGAAGTAAAATAAAATTTACTGCTTTGGGTGTACACTTCTGTGAGTTTTGATAAATGCACAGAGCAGTGCAACCAACACCACAATTTGGATATAAAACAGTTCTCTTGCCCCAAAACTGTCCCTCATACTTCTCCTTGTTAGCTAAACCCTTCCTCCACCACTCACCCCTGGCAACCAGTGATCTGTTCTCTGTCCTCAGAGTTTTGCCTTTCCCGGAAGGTCCTGTAAGTGGAATCGTCAAGTGTGTAACCTATGGATGTACCTATTAGAAAACATTTACAGATGCTTGAAACAACTCAGGTATGTGGATCTACTGTTTCAACTACAAATTTATGAAATCTAAATCTGATTATAAATTTCCTATAAAAATATACAAATTAATTACATTTGTTCACACTAGCAATAAACCAACACAAAATTAATTTAAGATACCATACACAATGGCAAAGATATATGTACGTATAAAAATTATTTGTAAAGTAACTTAACCAATAGGCATAAGACCATTATGGAGGAAATTTAAACACTCTTTTAAGAGACAAAAGATCGTCTGAAGATATAAAGAAACATACCAAAGTCTCCTTCATATTAACCTATAATTTTAATGCGATTCCATGATAATCCCAGTTGAATTTGTTACAGAACTCGATAAACTTATTCCGAAATCTTTTGATCCTAGTAATGGCAGACTAGTTTATTCAAAGCTTCCCACCAGGAAAAACTATAATGCAACTTAAACTGTCTCTTAAATCTTCTTTAAAACAATTGAGAGATTCTGGTTCCGAGTAAGACAGAGTCAGCACAGCCCTCTCTGCCTCACCCACTGAACACAGCTAGAAGCTCCGGACGCAGTCTGGGCAGCGGCTCTCGGAGGGTCTGAAAAACAAGTGGTGATGGACCAGCTGAAGAAGCACCCAGAACTTTAAGCACAAATGATCCGAGGTGGACTGCCTCAGATTCTTTGCCCCCATATCTCCTGGTCTGCTTCCTTCCCCCGGCGGGGGTAATAAAGGAAGTTCCAGAGGATGGGGGCTTGGCCAGTTGCGACTCTGGGTGCGAAGAATGGGGGGAATCTCTGCCAATCAAGATGTGCAGCAGAAGCATAAAATAAATTTTTGTTGTTTAAAATCATATGTTAATATGGGGGTGGTTTGTTCTGAGCACTGGGGATACAGCAGTGAACAAGAGAAGCACGTTTCCCTCTGAGCCACATTCCAATGAGGGGAGGAAATGAAAATAAATAAAACTACAACAGGAAAATGTCAGGCAGTGAAGGGTGCTGTGAAGGAAGTACCACCGGGTGAAGTGAGGAAGAGGGGCTGGAGGCTGGAAGGGGTATGTGTTTAAGAGTGGTCAGGGAAGTCTCTCCGGAGAGTTGGATTGAGCTTGGATATGAAAGATGACGATAAAAAGTCAGTCAGGCAAAGACTGGGAGAAAATCACTCCAAGCAGAGGGGTAAAAGCTTATGCAAAGAATAAGCTTGATGTGTTTAAGGAACAACAATGACAAAAATAAGGTTGAACTTAACAAATTCACATAAAATGATAAGAAATGGGGTCAGAAAGATAGGCAGGGGTCAGATTGCATAGGGTCTTGTAGGCTGTGATGCCTATATGGATGGGAAAATGGATATGAATGGACTGAAGGGTGGATGGAAGCATGGGATGATGGATGGATGGATGAATGAATGGATGGGAAAATGGATACAGATGGACTGAAGGATGGATGCCAGGATAGGAGGATGAATGGATAGATGGATGGATGGATGGGTGGGTGGGTGGGTGGGTAGGAGAATGGATATGGATGAATTGAAGGATGGATAAAGATAAATGGACGGATAAGAATAGAGGGGTGGATGCAAACTGTCAAATCCCGGATAATTAGAAACCCAAATCCACTTTAGACCACTAGATGGAGCCAAACACTGATGTTTGTTCTGTAGGTGTCTGTCTTTCCTTCGGCATAAATTAAAAAGCATGAGAACAAATGTATGTCCCTATGTGACTGAAGCGTTGTGCTGTACACCGGAAATGGACACAGCATAGCAAACTGACTGTACTTCAATAAAAATATTTGAATGTCAAAAAAAAAGCATTCATGTTATTTATTCCTCAGTGGGAAGTAGAAAAGCCTTCAGCTCTCCTGAGAGCAGAGCAGAGCTTCCAGACCAGTAAGGCTGTTGGACTATTAGCCATTCAGAGACGCTGATGCTTTTGGCCCAGGGGTGACCCAGTGGACCCAGTGAAGTCTGAGGAAGCCAGACACCAGCAGGGCTACTTCCCCAGCAAGAAGCCTCCATCCATTCACAAAGCTGCGTTACACAACACACATTATCAGGTTCTAAGTGGGTCTTTTTTGTGTGTGTGTATTGAGGTATAGTGATTAGAGGGTTAGAACTTCCATCCCATCCCGCTCCACCTCCTGGGAGGGGGGAAGGGACTGGGGATCGAGCTCAGTCACCAACAGGCAATGTAATTGAAAATGCCTACATAATTGAACCTCCATTAAAACCTTAAACAACAGGGTTCACATCAAGGTGCTGGGAGGGCAATGCATCCCCAGAGGACGTGGATGCTCCAAACCCCTTACCACACACCTTGCCCTCTGCATCTCTTCCATTTGGCAGTTTCTGAGTTATAGCCTTAAAATAAACAGTAATAGTTAAGTAAAGCACGTTCCTGAGTCCCGTGAGTCATTCTAGCAAATTGTGGAACCTGAGGAGAGGGTTGTGGGAACTGTCTATTTATAGCCAGTCACTCAGAAGTAGCAGTGCCACCGAGCAAGGGCTCTTGTGCCCGCAGCCCAGAAAGCCAGACTCTGACAGTGGGTGTTTGCAGCAAAGTAAGGGTTTATTTGCAGGGAGACAAACCTCAGATCCACTCCAACCTGTTCTTTGAGTTGGGGGTGTTTTTAAAGGGGAAGAACAAAAAAGCAGTAGTTACTTGTAGTTTCAGGGGTCAGGACGTCTCTGGATTAGGATTCTCTGGCCAGGCGGTCCATGGCTCGGGGTCTGTGAGCTCATCTTGCCCGGGAGAAACCACCTGAGTTTGTGTGTTAATGATGATGTCCGTAATAGCAACGTTAGTACGGCAGCAGTGTCGCTGACAACAGCAGCTTTAGTCACCTGACTCTGATGAGTGTTCAGTGAGCACAGGATGGAGGTCAGAGGAGACAAGCAAGGGAATAAGGTTTGGACAGAGAGATTAATCATAAACTCGGTTTTAGAGGGACTCAGCTTCACTGAAAGCCTAAATCGGGGTCTGAATGGAGGGGACAGCCTTGTGGGACTGAGTCCTTCCCCTGTGGGATCTGTACTAACTCTGGGCAGCGGGTGTCAGAGGTATCATGAGTCAGGAAGGAGAGTTTTCCTTTTAGCTGGTTGCCCTTCAAACTGCCACACCCGGATGCCATCTCAGCGCCGGCACCCACATCCCATTCAGGTGTAAACACCGCAGTAAGTTCTACAGCTCTAAGCTTAAAACAGAGGGCGTCCCCGTCATCTGAGGATACTCCACCCAGGTCCCCGCAGTGACAAGGACATTCAGAGAAGCAAAAGTCTTTGTGGTGTTAAAATATTCACTAATGGATGTACCAATATTACCACTTACAAAGTATATTACTACTTATAAAATCAGTCCCTACTCAAAGCTTATTTCCAGCAGACCCCCAAAGCATCAGTCCCCATGTACTGCGCCGAAGGCTAGCCAGTCTCTAGCCAGCTGTCAGATGTCTACAATGCAAATCAATTGTACAGTAAAGCTGTGAATCTGCACACGATGCAAGATGTCACGGAGTAAGCAAGAGTGACGCTCGCATCCCACCCGGTCCCACACAAAGCTCCTGGCACATACGATCAGCAGAAGAGAAAACCAATGCTGATGATCCAGTAGGACCTTGGAAAGAGAATGGCTGAAAAAATAATAAATTTAAAATTTATATTAAAAGTGAAGAGTGAGCTTAGATGGGCTCAAACATAGAGTGAGTAATTATATTGCAAAATGGCTTATTTTTACCCCGAGGAGACATGCTGCGAAAATATCCTGAAGGCTGAATAGCACAGCCAGTGGGATAATTACTTTACCACCTTTGGCCAATTAGCTTGAGTACTAGCTACATGCAAAGAGATATAAATAAAATTAAAATGTAGTCACAGAAAAAAAGAAGGTATGGCTTATCTATCATAGGAGTAAAGAGGCCCTGAGAAGAAAGATGAAACCTGAATATTGTTGGCTCCTCTTTCTGACTGCACCGTGAGTCAGGTATGCAATGAATAATATTCTATCTTTATGTCATGTGGGAGTTTTTTCCCAGAAAAATTGTGCAAAAAAATCAGCACTTTTTAATTCTTTACTCATTATAAAAACCAGCCCATAGCTGCAGACACATTCCAAATTCTGTTACATTTAAGAGAAAATAAACTTTTCATAATTTGTTTTCATCATTCAAGATAAAATCTCAATCAAGACTTCTGTGAGGATTTTTCTGCCTTTATGAAACATTGGCTCCTGTTTCACACGGATTCGCTTTTGATATATTTTCTATTTTTTCTTATGAAAAGTCAGATATTCAGAAAAGTAGAAATATATAATAACTCTCCTATTCTCATCACCTCGATTTCAAGACTGACAAGGTCTTGCCATGTTTGCACCAAATATTTTCTTGTGAAGTACTTTCAAGTTACAGACATTGTGAGCTGTTACTACTTGATACTCTAAATCAGATGCTCTAAAAAAATAAAGGCATTTTCCCGCATCCCCACAACCCATTATCACACTAACAAAATTAACAATAATCCGTTATACCTAACATCCAGTCCATAGTCAAATGTTTCCAGCTGACAAAAGTCTTTCCAGAGGATGGTTCCCGTCTCATTAGGGCTCCTCGTGGTCCAGGAGATGCCGCTCCTTCTGAGCGTGTCTCACTGTTTGCTACAGATGCTGCTCCCCTCCTCCTTTCTCCCGTGCACTTCCTATAACCCAGTCACATGCGCTTCATTGCAAATGCTCAGTAGCCGCCTGTGGCTCCTCCCGGCCACCGCACAGAACCCCGTAGATCTAGAACATTTACATCACTGCCTGAGGTTTTTTAGGACAGTGCTGTTCCAAAGGCCTTGTTCTGTTTGTAGGCAAACACTTTTGGCAGCCAGTGGTGTGTGCTCCATATTTGTTCAGAAAAATGATTTGACTTTTTGGTTCTTGGCACCAGGGAACCACACATGTCCAAAGAGTGAGAATTTCCTAATTATAAATTGCCAATCAAAGTGTAAAACGTGTGCCTATTGTAACCGAGCAGGACCCCGTGGGGCCTTCCAGGGCCAGGCTTCTCCCCCTGTCCTCCGCTGCAGCTCCTCTCTGAAGCACCCAGATAACAGTATCTCATGCGTATTTCCTGAGTTTTCCAGATGCTAAAAACCACCACCAAAGGGAAGAAATTAACTACTTGATGATCAAGAGCACGTGGCCCCCAGACCTGGTGCCTGGGGGTTGATGGTGTTGACGCCCTGTTACCTCAACATCAGCCAATCAGAGGATCGCACACGAGCTGCCCACGTGCCCTGTGCCCACCCCCTCACCTGGCCTTTCACTACACTTCGCTGAAACCCTTCGGGGAGTTCAGGGTTTTCTTGGGTGTCAGCCACCCCATCCTCCTTGCTTAGCCCTGAAATAAACCTTTCTCTGCTCCAAACTCTGATATTTCAGTTTGTTTGGCATCGTGGTGCAGTTGGGCACACGAACTTGCCTTCGCTAACACTCTGAGACAAAGTGAGTAAGGCACTCTCAGCTGAACGGCCAATCCACAGCCCCAAAGAAGCCACGAGGATCCCCCTCTTTGGATACTGTTTTGGTCTCAGGCAAGCCACCCAGCCACCCAATTTCTAGTCCACACCAAGGAGAAGGGAGCGATCCGCACCTGCAACACAAAGACAGGACAAAGCCCCCTGCCACGGGGAGGCAAAGGGAGATTTGCAAGCAGGAGGGTGAAAGGATCAGCCCTGGGTCTTGGGAGTCCTGCTGCTGAGGTGTCTGGAGCAGACGGAGGAAGTAAAGGCCCAGGGTGCGAGGAGCCGCCCTGGAGAGGGACTGCCAGCCAGGAGGGAATCCACGCAGGCAGGGGCACTGGCACAGACGGGCAGAGCCTGATGAGAGATGGAGTCTAAGAAACTGGTGACAATCTTCCAAAAGGTGTTTGTTTTTTTTAAGTGAGAATGATGGCAACCGGCGAGGGTGGGCTCACTCAGTAGGAGGCAGCAGACAGGTGAAAGTCAAGGCATGAGAAACAGGTCTGAGAAGAGAGGAGAAAAGGCCTGGGCCCAACCAAACACGGCGCATTCTTAAAAAGCCAGGGTGGGGGTGGGGAGGGGGGACTGGCTCCGTGTTTTGGGGTGGGGCTTTTTTATTACCGAACATTTCAAGCACATGGAAATTAATGTAATAAACACATTAGGGTATCTTCTAGATTTACTATTTGTACCTAAAATAATCAGGCATATCCTCTTCACCAAAATCCCCTCAGCAAGTTTTCTCCAACATTAGTTAACCTCATTTAAAGTCAAAATTGAAAGAACCTGGAATTGCCATGTTTCTTGCTAGGAGAGTTAAAAGAATTATGGGCAAATTCAAATGAACACTGCAGTAGGAAAGAACTTTCCCAGTGGTTGATGTGCTGAGATGACTGCGTTGCTAAAAAGAAAAAAATTAAATCCAACCTGTATATTAATGCTCGGTTGCATCATAAAAATATTTCACCAAATAAAATCATTATGTTTATCCTAAAAAAAAAATTGTGGGCAAATTCAATTGCCTGCCCTGTCAGGAATATGTATTTGATAATGCCCCATTTACTATTCTGAAATGAAACTCACATATAATAAACTGACCAACACAAGAAAGTAAAAAAAATTAAATATGTCATAACTGTAATATAAATCTGTAATATGTGTTTCATATGTGAGCCACAATTACCACTAAAAGAAAAATGTAGCCAGATATTTGCACCTTTATACAAAATCCTCGTGACTGAGACAACACAGGCATTATCTTGGTGTCTCAAATGCTGAAAGCAGCATTGCTGTGGGAGACTTGATTTTCTGAAATGGTTAATAGCTCTTAGGTTCTGAACAAATCAATGTAGCTGCATTCTGGGAAAATTCAGAGTACACTTGTGGTAGTCACATTGTTCATCAATATTCCCAGTTTTCCTCGCCCCGGGCACTAGTAGGAAGTTGGAAGTGACATGTGACTTGCTTCAGCCAATGAAATGTGTATAAGCAAAATTTGTCACTTAAGGGCTGGGGCATTTAGTGTTGATGTAAAACTCTGCTCCAGGTGATGGAACCTGCAACAGCCTGGGTCCCAGGGTGAAGCATGATGGGAAACAAATTTCTGTTATGTTAAGCCAGAGATTTTGGAGTTACTTGTTACTGCAGCATTACCTAGCCTGATACAATAGTAAAGTTATTCCCCCGACTGGCCCGGATTTCCGGTCAAGATGGTGGAGTAGCAGGACCGCAAGCTCACCTCTCCTCGTGACTACAGCAAAACCACAACTGACTGCTAAACAACTATTGGGGGGGGGAATAAGACTGGAACCTAGCAAGAAAGATCTACTTCAACTGGAAACATAAAGAGGGAACCACAGCAGGACGGTAGGAGGGGCATGCTCTCGATAAAATCAGGCCCCATACCCCCCAGGTGGGAGGCCCACAAGCTGAAGGGCAGTTAAGCCGCAGAGGCCCTCCCACAGGAGCGAGAGCTCTGAGCCCCACGTCAGTCTCCCCAGCCCAGGGTTCCAGCATTGGGAGGAGGAGGAGACCCCAGGACATCTGGTTTTGAAGAACAGTGGGGCTTAACTCCAGGAGCCCCACAGGGCTGTGGGAAACAAAGCCTTCATTCTCCAGGGAAGCGCACACAGAATCTTGCATACACAACGTCCAAGGGCAGAGGCACTGATTTCATAGGAACCTGGGCCAGATCTGCCTGCTGGTTTTGGACGATCTCTCGGAAAGGTGGCGGATGGCTGTGGCTCACCCAGGGGACATAAAAGCTGGTGGCCCTGACATTCCTGGAGTGTTCATCTGCACTAGCTTTCCTGGAGGCTGACATACTGACTGGATTATTAGCCCAAGACCTAGCCCCACCCAACAGCCTGTAGGCTTAAGGGCTGGGGAGATTCAGGCCAAACAACACAGCCCCACCCAACAGCAGGCTTCCTGAGCCACAAACGCCTCTAGACACGGCCCTGCTCTCCAGAGGTCCAGGACCAAGCTTCACCCAGCAGTGGGCAGGCACTGACTTCTCCTGCCAGGAAACCTGCATAAGCCTCTGGTCCAGCCTCATCCGCTGGGGGCAGATATCAAAAATAAGAGAACAACAATCCCAAAGCCTGTGGAAGGAGTCCAGACTCAGGCCAGACTCTCTACTGGGACTGGCTGGACCCTGGCCCTTGGGTGACAAGAGAGGAGTGTACTACTGGGACACATAGGACGTCTCCCACAGAGGGCCACCTCTCCAAGGTTGAGAAATGTAACTAACCTACCTAAAAATACAAATAGATAAACAAGACGAGGTGGCAGAGGAATATCTCCCAGGCCAATGCACAAGATAAAACCCCAGAAGAAGAAATAAATGATGAAGAGATAAGCAATTTATCTCAGAAAGAGTTTAGAGTAATGATGGTGAAGATGTTCAGAGAACTCAGGAGGAGTATAGATGCACAGGGCGAAGTTTTTAGCAGAGCTGGAAAATACAAAGAATACTCAAACAGAGTTGAAGAATAAAATGACTGAAATGAATAACACACTAGAAGGAACCAAGAAGAGACTAAATGAGGCAGAAGAACAGCTCAATGAGCTAGAAGACAGATTAGTGGAAGTCACTACTGCAGAATAGAAAAAAGAAAAGAGAATGAAAAGAGATGAGGACAGTATAAGAGAACTCTGGGACAACATGAAGCACACTAACACTCACACTATAGGGGTCCCAGAAAGGAGAGAGAGAGAGGAAGGGCCTGAGAAAACTTTTAAAGAGATAATAACCAAAAACTTCCCCAACTTGGGAAGGGAAACAGTCACCCAAGTCCAGGAAGTACAGAGAGTTCCACACCAGGATCAACCCAAAGAGCAACACACCAAGGCACACAGACATCAAATTGACAAAAATTAAGGGTAAGGAGAAAATATTAACATCAGGAAGAGAAAAGTAACAAATAACATACAAGGGAGCTCCATAAGGTTATCAGCTGATTTTTCAGCAGAAACTCCACAGGCCAGAAGGGAGTGGCATGATACAGTTAAAGTGATGAAAGGGGAAAACCTGCAACCAAGAATGCTCTATCCAGTAAGACTCTTGTTCAGATTAGAGGAAGAAATCAAAAGCTTCACAGATAAACAAACGCTAAAAGAATTCAGCACCACCAAACCAGCTTTACAACAAATATTAAAGGAACTTCTCTTGTCATCAAACCGCAAGAAAAGAGAACAAAAGAAGAAAAAGAAAAAAGGCCTACAAAAGATTGCTTTGGCAATTTTGGGTCTTTTCTGGTTCCATATACCTTTTGGAGTTGTTTGTTCTAGTTCTATGAAAAAATGTCACGAGTATTTTGACAGGGGTTGCGTTGGATCTGAAGATTACTTTGGGTAGTACGGCCATTTTGACAATGTTGATTCTTCCAATCCAAGAGCACAAGATATCTTTCCATTTCTTTGTATCATCTTCAATTTCCTTCATCAGTGTTTTACAGTTTTCAGAGTACAGGTAACCTCCTCGGTTAAGTTTATTGCTAGGTATTTTGTTATTTTTGATGCAATGGAAATGTTTATGCCAGTTATAAAATTCTGGTTTTTGAAGTGAAAAAAAAAAACTGAATGAAGGGCTGCACATGGCAAAATATCCTTCTTTTTACAGATGAGTTGAATTCCATTACATATATACGCTACATCTTCTTTATCCACTCATCTATTGATACGCACTTAGGATGCTTCCATATCTTGGCCATTGTAAATAATGCTGCTGTTAATATTGGGATGTATTACCTTTTTGAATTAATGTTTTTGTTTTTTTCAAATATATGCCCGGGAGTGGAACTGCTAGGTCATATGGTGGCTCTATTTGGGGGTTTTGACAAGCCTCCATATTGTTTTCCATGGTGGCTGCACCAATTTGCATTCCCACCAACAGGGTACAAGGGTTCCCTTTTCTCCACTTCCTCGCCAACATTTGTTATTTGTGTTCTTTTTGATGATGGCCATTCTGACAGATGTGAGATGGCGTCTCATTGTGATTTTGATTTGCATTTCCCTGATATTAGTGACGTTGAGCAACTTCTCATGCTCCTGTTGGCCATCTGCATTTCTTCTTTTGGAAAAATGTTCATTTCTTCTGCCCATATTTAAACAGGTTATTTGTTTGCTTTTTAATTGAAGTACAGTTGATTTAAAATGTTGTGTTAGTTTCTGGTGTACAGCATGAAGGCTCTTAGAGGGCATTATGCTGAGTGAAATAAGTCAGACAATGACAGACAAATACTATAAGATACCACTTACATGTGGGGTCTAAAAAATACAGCAAACTGGTGAATATAATAGAAAAGAAACAGACTCATAGGTGTAGAGAGGGAACTAGTGGTTTCCAGTAGGGAGAGGAAAGGGGGAGGGGCAAGATGGCAGTGGAGGATTAAGAGGGACAAACTATCAGGTATAAAATAAGCTATAAGGATGTATTGTACAACATGGGGAATGTAGCAAATATTTTGAAATAACTATAAACAGAATATAACCTTTAAAAATTGGGAATCACTATATTATATACCTGTAGCATATAATATTGTACAACTATACTTCAATTTAAAAAATGTAATATTGTAAAATAAGGTGCCTCGTTATCACAGTACGTAGCATGTCAGTCTCATGACATTGTAAAATAAATAAAGAAAGAAAGAAAAAGAAAAAAATCATGGTGACAACTCAAACACCATCCCCACAAACGCCTCAATCGCTCCCCACCCTACTCTCCCCACAGAAAACAATTGGCCTTCAGGGACCAAACAGATCATAAAAACTAGTGAAAAGGACTGGACCAAGGTGCCAAGATGATGTCTAAAGATTTTGTTTCTAAATAAATGTTTTGTTTCTAAGTAAGTGTTTTGATTTCTAAATACCTGCAACAACTTAAACTTTTTTTTTTTAATTTGAAATGTAAACCCTCTGGGAATCAAACGAAACAAATCTCCTGGTTTGATGACGTCCATGTGCAGCACTTTGCAAACTGTTGGGGGACAATTGGCATGGCCAGTGATAGAGGCTGGTAAAAAGAATTTACCAGAAAGGGAGAAATTTAAGAACAAAGTGAAGTTTAGTAAGTTTGCTGCTACAAGAAACAGGGGGCCACACAGGCAAGAGGTGTGTTGTGTGTCCACCAAGTGTGAACCTGCAGGGTCTTTTATTGAGGAAGGGGCTATGAACACAAAGGGACAGGAGAACAGATTTCTGATTGGCTACAAGTGAAGTAAAGGCTTTGCTTTATTTATGGGAGGATGGTGGATTTATGACTCCCGTAAGACGGAGACATGGGAATCTATGATTCTGATAAGGAGACATGGGCTACGGTGAGGCTGGTCATCTCCTGGGGCTGTTAACTGCGCTAACGCAAACACCCCCGTCAGGAGTTTATCTCCCAAAGTGGGCAGGCAGGTGCCTAAGGGCTGGAAGTTTGGGGGCTGCAGGGGTCAGTAGGCACCAGCTGGCACTGCACAAAGTGTCAAATGATAGTGAGACTTGAGTTTCTCTTTAGTCAAATTCCCTTCTTTCCCAAATCTGCAACCACACTGCCAGTAATACTGTACAAGTGAGCTGTCCTGCCCAAGCCACGTGGTTGGGTCACCTTCATCACAATCATTCACGTCTGCCATGTGCCCCTTACTTAACAATGGGGTAGGTTTTATTATTATCACCATTTAACTAATTAATCACAGAATCCAGACCTTCTGATACCCAGTCTTCTGGTGTGCTCTTTCCTACCAAGCTGTCCTAGTTAGTTATTTAATTAAAAAACAAACACACAAAAACAAAAAGAAATGCCTTCCTGCCTCGCCTGTACCAGCGCTTCCTTGCTCGCCCTTTTAGGACTTGTTTTGAAGACTGCTGCAGAAAAATGACGACGTAAAAAAAGTAAAACATGAAATGAAAATGGAAAAGAGGAAATACTGTCACAGAGAAAACTAGGGCCACGTGGTTTGCGTTCTCAGCCAGCGGGACCCACCACCACGAGGGAGGAAAGCCCACAGTAACTTCCACGGAAACAAGTCCTCCCGGCCTGTGGGGATGTGGGTGCTCAACTCACGATGTGTAGTTCCCCGAAGCTCTTTGAAGTGTCGGAAAGGGAAGGAGGCAGGGGATCACGAAGAAGACCGTCGCCAACAAGGGAAAAGGGCAGGGAAGGTGCAAAAGCGCCCGCCCGCGCGGAGTCCCCCGCCCGCGGCCCGGGCCACGTGACGGGGCCACGTGACGGGACAAGATGGCCGACGGGGGAGACGGCTGCCGGGCGGGGCCGGGGCCGGAGCCGGGAGAGGAGTTTGAAATCGTCGACCGGAGCCAGCTGCCGGGCCCTGGCGAGCTGCGAGGCGCCGCGAGGCCGCGGGCGGCGGCGGACGGCTGGTCCGCGCCCATCCTGACCCTGGCGCGCAGGGCCACGGGCAACCTGTCGGCGAGCTGCGGAAGCGCGCTGCGCGCGGCCGCGGGGCTGGGCGGCGCGGACGGCGGCGCGGACGGGGCGGCGCGCGCAGGTAGGCTCCCGCTTTCCGCGGGACAGCGGCCGCTTCGCGGTGCGAGCCAGGCTGGCGAGGCTGTTCAACCGACTCAGCCTGTTAGACGAGTCGTTAAACAAAACAGAACAAAACAAAACAAACACAGCCTGTTGACACGCCTAACTGCTCGTCTGCTTGCTTTATCCGGAGCGCACAAGCCAAGATAAGCACGTGGGCGCGGGTGGCCGAGACGGGGGCGACCTCGCTTCCCACTGTGTTCTCACTGGTGGACTTTAGACTGAAAAGATGTACGAGTTTAAGCTTAGGTAGTCTGTGTTAATTTTAAAAGTAACTGAAGAAACGAGTCCAGTACTGTTTTCTGCTTTAAATCTCCAAATGCCACCCCGCCTGACACCTCCCAGGTGTTGACCGCGCCTCCCTACTCCCTGCGGAGTCAGAGCCCCCGGGCGGAGGTCGGGGGGTGAGGGCTCCAGCGAGCTCTACCACCAGCCCACTATGTGATGCAGACAAGCTACCACATTTTCCAGCCTTGTGAAGTAGGGACTTTTTGATTCACCCAAGGATTCTTCCGGTCTTTTGCAGCCTTTGCCATCTAGAGTAAGCGCATGAGTAAGAATGGAACCATTAAGTGATTATATTTATAGAGTGTGACCTAGAAAGTCCTATAAAGCCAAATATTTAAAGCTGTGCTAACCCATACACAGTAGCCACCACCCACATGTGATGTTTAAGTGGTAAAAATTTAGTTTCTCAGTCACAACAGCCACATTTTAAGTGCTCAGCAGCCTGCATGTGACTAGTGGCAGAGAACCTTTTCAGCATAGAAAGTGCTGTGGGGCAGAGCTGACTGAACACTGCAGTGCTCGCTAAGAAGTGTGCCTTGGAGGTTTCTTGATTCTGTCCTTTCCACTGGTGCACGTGCTGTAGAAGTTGGCACTAACACCGGAATAGTGAATGTGAGAATTTCAGTGGTTAAGAAAGATTGATGAGTAAAGCTTAACATCTGACTTGTTTTGAGATTCTGCCAGTGAAAAATAGGCTAGAAGGTCATGAAAGGATACTGTTCACTTCAGGAATCTAGTGCCCACTAGCTCGCCACTTTTACACACATCAGTGGGTGTTTGTATGCCCACCCATTGGCAGTCAGTCCTGAGAGTCAAGGGATGGGGTCTTCTGGAGGCCTCTTAGATTGTAAGCAAATAATAAATGTTAGCTGTTTGGTGATAAAATGTGCCAGTGCCTGAACTGTGCCTAGCACACAATAATAAATCTTTGTTGAACAAATGCATATTTGAAAAATACTTATTTTCCATTTATGGTAATGCTATAGATAATCGCCAGCACTTGCATTGTGCTGCCCAGGTGCCAGAGGTTAGTCTGTGCGTACATGAGTTCATTTAACCTCCACGATAATCCTGGGCAGTAGCAGAGCTGGCTTCGTGGTGTGCAGTCAGTGCAGGCTTTGATCAGTGTTATCATCTGGGGCCAGGCACTCAGAAGTGCCCCACAATTGAAATTCTTACTAAATTTATCTTTGAATTTGTGTTTTGTAAGTGAAGTCTGATGGAACAAAGAAGCATGTATGGGGGCCGTGGAGGCAGACTCGTGTGTGCCGTCCTGCTTTCTGCTACCTCCCTGTTACAGGTTCTCAGCCACCCTGGTCCACTCAGACTGCCCTGGGGCTTCTTCCACCCTTCCCTCACACAGGGAGAGTTGAAGTCCCACTTTCTGAATCTCAGGGCAGGGCCAGGTGTCCACTGCCCTGCCCCAGGCTGGCAGCACCACAGCACATGAGGCAGGCACTGGGCAGAGGACCCTCAGAGAGGGACCACATCCCTGCAGGAAGTTGCAGTCCCTTTAGGGCCGTGGGAGGGAGACCATGACTTCATGCTTCCGCCCCGGTAGCTGGTCCCGTGTGATAGGTACCGTTATTATCCTGTTTATGAAGAGGGAAGCTGAATTTTAAAAAAGTAACTTGACTAAGTTACTTAGAAATGGCAGAACCAGGACTTGAACCCAAACCAGCTGCCTCCAAGCCTGCGCTCTTAGTCACATCACCTCAATGCCTCGCTGCCTTTAAATAATTTTATAAGTAAAATGCCATAATATATACACATGGGCTTTTCAATCAGTCAATTTAAAGAAAAGACTAAATAAATAACTGCCACTCAAATGTGGCAAAAATTGTGAATGTGGCTTACCGAGGGCAGAAGTGTGAGGAACAGCTCTGTGGCTAGGCCGTGACCGTAACCTGGACTTGAAGCCATCAGATGGGACAGGGGTTGGGGGTGCGGAAAAGGAAATGGACCCTGGGCAGCACGCCCTGCAGAGGCCTTGGAAAAGCGGGTCAGGAGAAGACAGTGGCCACCACTCCTGCCAGGACCAGCTCATTTTCTCTCTTTTCCATTGATCTGCTTACACAAGCAGTGAGGACAGAGATTGTTCAGAGGGAGGAGTGACAGAGCAGAGACTGAATGTGAGCAGCACTCTTGCCAGATAAAACAGTGTTTGGTGACACAGGTCTAAGGAACATGCTGTGGAATGTTGTGCACTGCTCTGAATACGTGTTTTCAAATGTTATCCCACGGCAGCTCTGGTAGCACAACTTGCCACGTGATTGCGTCCTCTGTAGTTGTCTTGCTTGGTTTTGGGGGTTTGGGTTTTGGGGGGTTTTTAGATAATAAATGCATGCGGTAAAACAAAAACATCAAAGCACACAGAAGAACACTTAGGACACAGTCAGAACTCCTTCCCAGGAGCGCAAGGAGCAGGTCTAACGTGGGGTCAGATTTGCCCTTTTCTGTTACACCGGGAGCTGTCCCCAGATCTGCTGTACTTCAGAGCGGATCTGTGCATGTCGCTCGTGCCTCGCCTCCACACACACAGTTTTCGCACAGATCAAAGGACATACCCACAAGGTTCTACAGTGTATTTTTTAGAGTGATGCCTCCTCCCGAAGGATGAATAAGAAAACGCAGGTGCTTACAGAACTCACGCGCCCAGCAAGTCCTGCACGGGGGTGGGTACTCACTGAGGAAGGCATTCTTTAATTTAATTTTATTTTTTTTACATTTTTTATTGATTCATAATCATTTTACAGTGTTGTGTCAAATTCCAGTGTTCAGCACAATTTTTTTAATTTTAGAAGTATTTAGATATATACTTGCCATTAGGTAGGCGGTACACACTATGCCTTTCTCCATTGTCTTCCATGGCTGATTTTATTCTCCATATGTCAAGCAACCCTGCACAAGTGAAGCCCCTTCCAAAATGAAGCACGGTAACTTTGTCATTTCACATTGCCGAACTCCTTAAGTTAGCCTCTGAGATGGTGAGTGAAAATTCCAGAAAAATCAGGAAAGTGTGTCCTTGTCAGGACAGGATAACACCATCCTGCACTGTAAGATCTTTTAACTGGGGTGAGTGTATATAGCTCAAACAGTAGAGCGCGTGCTCAGCATGCATAAGCTCCTAGGTTCAATCCCCAGTACCTCCTCTAAAAATAAATAAACCTCATTACCTATCCCTTGCCAAGATAAAATAAATAATACAATAAAGACAAATAAATTTAAAAAAATTTTAAAGCTCTTTCAAGACACCAAAGAGCTACTCAAAACTAAAACTCAAATTTATAGAATCTAGTCACCCAACAACAACAAAAAGCCCCCGTCCTGAGGACTTAACTCTATACCAAAGGTTACAACAAACCGGCAGCCCTTGGAGATGTTTGTGACTGGTAGCTGCATTTTTTCCTATCCTGCACAGTATAAAAGCATTAAAAAATATATTTTTTAACCAATTACCACCTTTTCCATGAAAATCCATATCACCAGCTTCCGAAAACTCCCGTCTGGCACTGTGATCAGCGTTCCTCCAGCAAGAGGGCCGCTGCGGGTTCCCTCCAGCTCCTCCTCGTACTGGGTCACTTTTTTTTTTTTTTTTGGTGCCAAAACCCGGGATCACAGGGTCACTCTTTTATGTTACAGGCGCAGCCACTCTACATCAGTGAAGGTCCAGATCCCTGGCCAGACCATTTATTTGGCGGTTGAATAAGTGTAGCATTCTGTGTGTTGTGTTGAACTATTTTGTGTGTGTGTGTGATGTGAATAGCTTAGCCAGGGGTCACAAAGCTAGTAAAACTGAGGGATGGAACACCTTAAAGATCCTTCCAGCTTGAATTTTCCACGACTCTCTAAATTGAGCACAAATGGGAACAGGTGACTCACCCCGCAGGGGGATGGGTGAGATGGCTGCAGAGCACTGCCGTGTTCCCAGGAACGATGGTCCGAGCCACTGCCTTAAACACTAGTCTTCACAGTTTTTGCTCCCAGGAGCCCCTAAAAATGCTTCATCATAATTTGAAAGTTTAGAATACATTTTCTGGTTAGGGTAAGAACTGGCTTTTTAAAATAAGACTGTTAGATCATCCTTTTATCAGGTGGTATGTAAATGCCATGTGATTTGATAAACATTACCATCCATCTTAAAAATAAATGTTATTTAATATTTGAAAAATTTACATTTTTTCCTATTATTCCTTGAACTTGAATTTCCATTCCACTTATGTATGTTTAAATTTTTTTATTGGTCATCCTATCATAGGTCTCTGAAAAAAATATGTAAATTAAAATGTAATAAGTTTTCCTTGTGACTAAAGCCCTAAGTGTATAAAAAAATTTTTCTTCTGGAATGAATTTACCAGTAAAATTATTAGTAATGCTAAGTTAATAAAAGGAATATAATTTTATAAGTAATTATACACCAATTTTTCTTGGAATTACTTCTCTTAATGAGCTGAATGTTGGTTTTTTTTTTCATTAGCGTGTACCTATAGATAAATATATATGATTTACTGATAAAATGTGATCAGACTTAGCATCAATTTTATTCCTATTTTTTGGGTTTTTATAGATGTGATCCCTGAGAAACCTGGCTCATATAAATAAGAAGTAGAAACAGACAGTTTTGTTATACTAATGTTGTTCAAGTTTTTGAACTCCTAAGTTATATGCCCCAAATTGCACTGATCTAATGTCAAATTTATATTGTTCATTTTTATTCAAATGAAAATCAGCTGACTAGCAAAAAGATGCATCTTAGTCACATTAAAGAAACTCTCTCTACTTGTGGAAAGCTCCCCCCAAAAAACTTTACCAAGATGTATCAAAGATAATTATACCTTATAATTCTTTCACTTTGCTTAACCAAGAACACTCAAAATGGTTGGGGACATCTAAACATTGCTTATTTCATTACACTGTTGCCAATACAATATTTTTGACAAAAAGTTAGTTTACGTGTACTTCAAATCCATTTTCATCAAAAAGTTGGGGCTACAGTTTGGGCTCATTTAATTTATAGAACACGCCCATCAAGTTAATGGCACATCCAAGGTGTGAGTATTGAGAGCAGCTGACAACAATTGCATTTATTTGTGGGGGAACTTTTTTAACCTTTCTAAAGTCAGAATACCCAGCAGAGGGCTAGAGACCACCCCTTTCCCCCGAGACCAGGTTTCCTTAACTAAGTTCAGTAAAGCAATGAGAGACTGGAAGTTCTTCATGGTTTTGGTGACATGATTATCATCAAAGGCAGCTTCACTTTCATATCGTGTGTGGGGCTTTCTGCACCCCAGGTCAGTGCACCCAGAGGAAGATACGGGACAAGGGGTGAATTGCCCTTCTGTAGAGTAGGAGAAGTGTCTGTGAAACTTGAGGATCTAGAAATCAATTTCCTTAAACCATCTAGGCCTGCCAAGCTGTCAGCAGGACTTCCTGGCTAGGCATCCCCACTCAAAGACTACTACTTTGTTTATAGATCTGGGATTGGTATCTTCTTTAAGGATAAATCTTTACAAATTGCCTCTCTGGTTATTGGTCTGTTCAGGATTTCTCCCTCCCCTTGATGAGGTTTTACAATTTCTGTGTCCTTTGCCAATCATCCATTTCATTAAAGTTTTCAAATTTATAAATGTAATACATAGGATTCTCTTAAAATCTAAAAATAATTATACCACCTCTACCCAAATGCTTTACTTAAAATCCATTTTTTCTTTTTCCACAACCAAGATGAAACATTTAGACTGATTTTTCTTTCCCGGTAGCTGTCTTCTCTGGTTTTGCTGAGGGAATTCAGAATTTTCAGTCCCAGGCTGTCTCCAGTCTCAATAATATTTACTTAATACCTGTATTATAAATTCACAGACATATAGCATTATTCTTTCCGATTTAGCTATACATATAGATGCTCTTTTAACTTTGTATATGTCCATATTAATTAATGCCCATGAAATAAACCAGGTAAACAAAGGATTAATATCCAGAATATACAGATCAGTGAGATCAGGGCAAACAATTCAAGAAAGTTAAAAGATTTAACAGGCAATTCACAGAAGAAACACTAGGAGACAATAAACAGGAAAAGCTGCTTAACAGCTGTAATAATCCAACAACTGCAAACTAAGACAGTACTGTCCCCACCCGACCCCCGAATCCAGGGGACAAACAGTTGAGAGACTGAGCGGTGGGCGGGTGCGGAGAGCGGCGCGCGGGGACCGGGGGCTTATTTTTGCTGCCAGCGCTGTTTTGGGGTCTACATTATTTCTAGAGGGACAGTCTCCTGGGCTTGAGAGGACACTTGATAAGCATTTGTCATGGATCTCTGATACTGACTGCAGACACAGTTCTTTACTCTCAAAGCGGCAAGTTTAATGGAGTTGAAATGGAAAAGCAGCTGAGTTCCTTTCATTGTTTTACTGACAAAAAAAAATTAGAACTCGTAACCGTCCACGAACTGTGGACGAAGGATGGGCGACAACGAGAATCCGAGTCGGGAACTGAGGGACAGATGCTTCCCCGAGGGCACCGGGCGGCACCGTCGGACCAGAGGGCCGGCTCGGGGAGCCGTCGTGGGGAGGTGCGGAGAACCCGCGACCCAGCCGGCAAGCCTCTTCTGCGGTCAACATGGCACCCGAGAGCCCCGTGGGCGTGGTCTTGAGCTGGACTCGGCCAATAGGCAAGAGGCGGGGCGGGGCACCCTCCCAGCACGCCTTCGAGCGGGGGGCCGGGCTTCCGGGAGTGTGAGCCCTTGCATTGGTCGAAAATGGAACAAGGGTGTGAGAGAGACCAATCGCGCTGAGCCTTGGTAGGGCCGTCGCCATAGCAACGCGCGGAGCCACCTGGGAGAGGTCTCTGGAGTGTGACCCACAGCCTCAGCAGCCCAGGTGCGGCTGTGACCTCCCCGGGTCAAGGGCCGGTTGGCTGCTAACCCCGGTTAATCCGCGCGTCCAGCGCTCCGACCAGACTGCCTGGCCTGTCTTTCCCTTCATTGTCTGGCCGTCAAGCCCTCTCACCCTGCACTATACTCAGCCCACTAACAGCCGTTCCTGCTTCTGCCTACAGCTTCCAAGTGCCAGATGATGGAGGAACGTACCAACCTGATGCACATGATGAAACTCAGCATCAAGGTCTTGCTCCAGTCTGCGTTGAGCCTGGGCCGCAGCCTGGATGCGGACCATGCCCCGCTGCAGCAGTTCTTCGTAGTGATGGAGCACTGCCTCAAACATGGGCTGAAAGGTGAGCCTGAGGGGGCGTCCGGGGCGTGGGGATTCGGGCTCGCTGTTTGCGCAGCGTGTGTTCATCCATGCCAAACATTGTTCTGGGTGCTGGGATAACAGCAGTGCACAAGGCAAACAAGGTCCCTGCCCACAAGACGCGACATTCTAGAGTGGCGCTGTCAGATGGAAATGTGCAAGCCACACGTGCGATTTCTAATGCTCTAGTAAACACTTTAAAAAAAAAAAAGTAAAAAGAAACGGACGAAATTAGTTTTTAGTAATATATCTTATTGAACCTAATACAGCCAAAATATTGTCATTCTGACAAACAGATATTTTACATTATTTTTTATATTGAGGCTTAAAAATCCACGTGTTTTATAGTTACAGCACACCTCCAGTGCACTAGCTGCATTTCAAGTTCTCATTAGCACTTGTGGCTAGTGACTACCTTAGGCAGCACAGTTCTAGAAGAGGAGACAGACAAAAAACTCAGAAGCAAACATAATTACAAAATGCTACAAATTCAGGGAAGCAAAATGGGTTCAATGATAGGGAATCAAGGAAAAAAACCTTTCAGCTAGGATGGGAAGGTCTTTCTGGGGAGGTGAAATGTGAGCTGAGACCTACAGGAGAAGGAGTCAATTGTGCAAAAGTTTAGGGCAAGAGCATTCCTAGAAAAACACAACCAAACACAACAGGTGCAAAGATCCTGAGCGGGACGAACCTTGGTTTGAAGAAGGCACCAGGTAACTGAGATGCGCTGAGAAGGGGATGAGGTCAGAGAGGTTGAACAGGCTGGATGACATAGGCCTTTATAGGTCAGGTGAGGAGCTGGATTTTATTCTAAGAGTATTTGGAGGATGTTCAGCAAGGGAAATACAAGATCAGACTTATATTTTAAAAAGAACTTCCAGCTATGTGGAGAACCAATTGTAAAGGTGGAGACATGACAATTTAGCATCAGGGAGACCCATTAGGGGTTATTGCAACGATTCAGATGAGGGATGGTGGAGATGGTTTGAAATCAAGCATTGATTTTGGCATTAGATGGGAAGGAGAAAGGGGAAGGATTTCACAGGTAATTATTTGAGCACTTGTTTTTTGTGAGCAGTGAGTACTTGGGAGAAAGAGCACAGTGGGTCTCTCAGAGACACCCTGTCGTCAGAGGGAGGAGGGCTCATTTGTTTCCTGGCCTCTCCCAGTCCATAGCTGGGACTGAATCAGGAGGAAGCAGTGCAGCTCCGTGCAGTCATTTGGCTTTTGGGAGAGAGGCTGTGGGCCCCTGAAGACATTTTGCAAACTGTTCTTATCAATAACATTTTTGTTTTCCCTTTTAGTTAAGAAGAGTTTTATTGGCCAAAATAAATCTTTCTTTGGTCCTTTGGAGCTGGTGGAGAAACTTTGTCCAGAAGCATCAGATATAGCCACTAGTGTCAGAAACCTGCCAGAATTAAAGTGAGTGAGAAGTAGTTGTATCGATTTGATGTTTTAAAAAAACAAAACTCTCTTGTATTTACTGATTTCTCAACTCCTTGCTGATAAAGCGCTTTCTAACTTAGAACAAATTGTTGCACGAGCCACACTCTACTTTAGTCCCAGCTATGCTTTTCATTTTCCACATGAGCTTGGGCAAGCTTTGCCCCTCTCTGAGCCTCAGTTTCCTTTCCTTTAAAATGAGTACAGTGAGTCCTGGTTGTCACACAAGGTCAAATAGTGTGAAAAGATGTCGCCTAGAGAGCAGTTACAGGAGGGAAGGGAGGAGTTGCACCTCTGACATCCTGGCTTTGGATGCACCTGCGCGGTCTTCTGCATAATGCACTGTGAGTCAGACTTAAATTCCACAACAAGGGACAGTTGTGAAAAGGCTGGGGCTGATGAATCACGTGCCTTGTCTGGGTTTGCCCTTGGGATCCCTGTATATAGGCTCAGAAATCAAAAACTGAGTGGAACACAAAAAGGCATGGCATGGAATCTGCGTTTAAAAAGGGGCCCTAGAGATCCTTAGGCTAAAGCAGAAGAACCCCGCGGAGCCTTCCCCAGCAGACCCAACCATCCAGCCCCGGGCCTTCTCCTGCAGGTCTGGTCTGCTCCATTTTCAGATAATAGCAGCCACCACTGTGAACTAAAGGCCTGCCGTGCACCAGGCGCTGTGCTAAGGCCACTTCGTGATCTCGTTTTATCCTCCACAACAAGCCCCTAGGAAAGCTGTTGGTGTCCCCATCTACAGGTGTGGAAACTGAGACTCAGAGTGGTTAAGGAACTTGCCCAAGGTCCCTCGCCAAGTGAGTGTGGAGCCAGGAGGAGAATGCGGGTCTGCTGGACTCTGAAACCTTATCAATCCCCTAACCTCCATTGCTGCCAAGCCCTGTGCATCCTTCTCAAGATAGGATTTAAGAACTCGTTCCCAAGTTCCGCCCTCTGAGCCTGCACACGCAAGATGAAAGCCTTTTGCAGTTGTTATCCTCTCATGTGTTTACTTGCTGACCCTCTCATGAGCTTCCCTTGGCTTCTGCTTTGTTTCTTCCATTCTTTATGTGGTTCTGCTGCCCATCGCCTTCCAACCAGCCCACCCCCTCAAGAGCGCAGCACTAGGCCGGTCCCAGGGTGTTCTGCCTGGAGCGGAGCCAGACTCTCCCCACTTGCATTCAGGCCTCAGTTTCCACTTAGGCAAGGGAGGCGCTTTTGAAGTCTTGTTACTCTAACAAAAAGCTTATTGTCAGCCAGATTCACTGCTTCTGTGTCCTCATTAACCCTGTGGATGCTAAACCCCTGCCGACCTGCACAGTGTCTGCCTTTTTAGGAAATAAGCAGTAGCTCCCTTTTCTTGATTCCCCCGGAGGGGCCGTGTGAGAAACAGCTAGTGCTTTGTTCCATGAAGAGCTGCAGTGTTTTTACTATTTCATGAAATAGTAAAAAAAACTTCCAAAACTTCTACAGTATTTTGGAAGTTATGACTCATGTTTTTTGAAGGGGAGAGACAGCTCTAAGGTGGTTTGAAACTTGCAGGATGAACTTGGCATCCTGAGAGGGGTCTCTCTAGAGTTTAATTCCCTTGTCCAGTTGAGATAAAAACACCTTTTACAGCATGGCCTGCCACCCCAAATTGTTCATTATTCTCCTGCTGTGGTTTGTTACTAAGCGTACTGTTACACAATGAATACGATTTCACATGTTGGCACTTACAACCAGACAACAGACAAGGCCTCTCTCTCTCTCTTGAAAATTAAAAACAGCCTTTTAAAATATTATTATCATATACCCTTTAATTAGGAAACAAAAACAAGAGAAAAGAGATGTTTTTGTGAGCCCACTACTCAGGAAAAAAACCCAAAACACTGAAGTTAGTGTCAATATCCTTCTAGATCCTAAAGGTGCGAAGTCTGATGAATAGAAAAGACGGATTCCCCTCCGCCCCCCCCAGCACTGTGTTGCATTCCTTCCGTGGAAGACTGGTACTATCCACGAAAGCCACCACGGCACCGACCCTTCGAGCCGGCATTTCCACTTCTCGGTGTTTCAGCCCACAGATCTAACATGTGGAAATGACACACGTACAGAAATACCTACTGCAGTGTCATTTGTAACAGCAGAAGGTTAGAAACAGCCTAGATGAAAAACCAGCTAAATAAATTCTGGTGCAGCCCAATACTGGAACACTCTACAGCTATGAAAACATGAGTGAGAAGTTCCTTGTGTGTGGAAAGAATTCCAAAATGACAGATATTCAGTGAGATAAGCAAGTTATAGAACAGTATGTATAACATTACTAATTTTTTTATAAAAATGGGAGAAAATAAGAATTTCTTTTCATATGCACAGAAACGTTTGGAAAGTGCACCTGAGCTAAGAGCAGCGTGTTACTGTATGGAGACGGGGAACGGGAAGGAGCAGCACGCAGTGAACTGTACATGCTGTTTAATAGCCCTTTTTCCATTTAATATGAGATTTCAAACCTTTTTCCCATATTAAATATTCACCCACAATGTCATTTTTTTTTTCGATGAATAACTTCTCTATCACATCATTTCTGAAATGAGCACATAGCATTCTGTTGTATAACCACCCCCCACCCCACCCCCACTTTGAGCCTTGGGGTTGTTTTCAAATTCTCATTATCCAAACAGTGCAGTGGTGACCATCCCCAAACATGCGTCTTGTGTGCATCCTCGGTCACTTCCCTGTGTTACTAGATGTGTTGACGGCCTGCTGTCATCAAATGTCTGTTGTACCAGTTTACACTCCCACCAACAGCACACATCAGTGTCCACTTTCCCCATCCTGCCAACATCAGATACCCTTTTCTCTACTATATTTCCTTTCCTTTTTACTCTGGTTTACCGTCATTTGTTGGAACGGTGAGGAATCCAAAGCCTTCTATACTGATTAGGTTGGGCGCCCTCTGACGCTTTGACGCAGATACAAAGTGACAGCAGTAATTCTAACGTTCTGGGATATTACACATGCAGTTACTCTGCTCAGAACAGAATCTTTTTCTCTTAATTAGTGTTAGGTCTACAATTGGGAGGCTTTTTCTTTTCCTTTAACGTTTAAAACAGATCTTTTCAAAATCGCACCTTTGAGATTGGTTGTACGAGGTGAACAGTACTGAACCGAACACTTAAAGCTGGGTGAGCTGGGGGCAGGGTGGACATAGCTCAGTGGTAGAGTGCACACTTAGCATACGCAAGGTCCTGGGTTCAATCCCCAGTACCTCCATTAAAGAAAAAAATGGGTAAGGTGGTAAACTTTGTTATGTGTATTTTACCCCAATCAAAAATACAATTGTACCTTTGAGCTAATGCCTTAGAAATCTTGTGGGACTTTAACACTTCAACAACTATGTTCAGGGGGAGGGTTTGGCTCAGCAGTAGAGTGCTTGCCTAGTATGCTTGAGGTCCTGGATTCAATTCCCAGTACCTCCATCAAGTAAATAAACGTACTTACCTCCCCGCCAAAATAAAAATAAGAATCTCCTGACAACTATGTTCTATGTTAGTCTTTTGCAAGAATGTTTATCCATTATACAGTCTAACCTGATACTTCCTAGCTCCCTGTGAAATTTTATGAATACTTGCCAAGTTTTATCTAATTGTATTTGTTCCAGAAATCAGCTGTTTGTGGCTTAAATCTTTTTCCTTTTTTATTTCTTGGAAAAGAAAAAGTACATGCCCGTGATACAGGTCTCAGATAGTCCCCAAAGGAATGAGCCATGCCCTCAGCCTTCCCCGTGGGCTCCCCCAGCCGCCGGGACAGCTCTGCTCACAGGTTCTCTGCATCCACAAGCACAGGCGTGTGCATGTGGGAATGTGTGTTTCTCCTGGGCTCAGCTGGCTCTTTCCCCTTGGTGTTTTGTTACTGGCATGCTGTAACAGTTTGACTCTCTGTTTGGGTTCTAGGACAGCTGTGGGAAGGGGCAGAGCTTGGCTTTATCTGGCACTCATGCAGAAGAAACTGGCAGACTATCTGAAAGTGCTTATAGACAATAAACATCTCTTAAGGTATTTCATCCCCTTTTCTGCTTGCCTTCTGGTTTGTAAGTAATTAGAACACAGTTCTGTAAATCATTTGGAATTAAAACAAGGATGTAGAGGGGAGGGTACAGCTCAGTGGTAGAGCACATGCTTAGCATGCACGAGGTCCTGGGTTCAATGCCCAGCACTTCCATTTAAAGAAAGAAATAAATAAACCTAATTACCTAAATAAACCTAATTCCACCCCAAAAAAAGTTTTTTAAAAATTTAAAAAATAAAAATAAACAACGATGTATAATGTACACAGCTTTTATTCAAATTATTTTTAAGTGTAAATATTCTGTGGCTTAGTTTTAAAATAGTATTTTATTTTTGAGCACTGATATCTAAAAGTCATTATGAATGAAGATTCATATTACTTTTCATTTTGAAAAGCCATTTGAAGACAATTCCTCTAAAATACCTAAGATGAGGTAACCAACAGCCTTCTCCATTAAGTGTCAACAAAATGACATTTATTTGATTGGATGATAGGAGGGGGAAAAATGACTTTAACTAGATTCAGGGGCAATTTTCAAGTCTAAAACCCTGCTTTTTGTAAAAGAACAAACCTAGATTACCTGTTTTAGGATTCCATACTCAGTTTGTAAACGTTTATATCTCTTGGCTTCAGTAAAGATGAACTGGCTGTCTCTGAAATTTATGACTGAGTTCATTTTTTATATTTATAACTATATTAGCAAAATTTCTAAGAGGAATTTTCTCCAGGATATGAGAATGTACAAGGGGAAAAATCTCTCTAGAGGTAATTCCTTTGTCTAACTGAAATAAAAGTATCTTTTATGATACGGCCTGTCACCCAAAATTTTCAAGTCATGGCTTATTATTGAACATACCTTTACAGGATAAATACTGATTTCAAATAGTTCACATACTTTGCACTTTGAGTACAGTTACACTGAGTAACTTTAAGGTACAGATTTTGTTCCAGTGAACTAATTCTTAAAACAAGTTCTCATGCACTCACACCCACAATGGTGAATTAGCAAATCCCTGGTGAGCAGAGCAGTAATGGATGGCGCCTACTGCACGTGGCTGAGGGGACTGGGGCAGGTAAGGAGGTACAATCAGCCAGTGTTGTCCTGTGGGTCGCAGGGAAGAAGGAAGGGCTTTACTCTTGGGGGAAGGGGAGGCTGTGGGATCCCACTTCCTGTTGACATGAATGTCAGTGTAGAAGTAGTTCATAGGGACACAAAAGAAGGAGTCAGGGGGCAGGAGAGGCAGAGTGATGTTCCGGAACACAGGCACCAAGACATGAGAAGGACTGGGGGTCCAGGATCCGAACGGAGGAGTTCACCTTGGACCAGAGGTGGGAGGAGCCACAGGAAGAGAGGCGAGGCTAGGGAGGAAGCAGCAGCACACGAAGCAGGAGCCGGAATGAGAGGCAGAAGGAAATTCGGACAAGGGAGCCTCTGACTCCCGGTGGGGCTGGCAGCCAGGCCGCGGGCTAAGAGGCCACAGGGCAGGTGGGTCCGGGAGAAGGCTGGTGAAGGTGTTTCTGTCCTGTGGATCCCTTTTCAGTGAGTTCTATGAACCTGAGGCATTAATGATGGAAGAAGAAGGGATGGTGATCGTCGGTCTGTTGGTGGGACTCAACGTGCTTGATGCCAATCTCTGCTTAAAAGGAGAAGACTTGGATTCTCAGGTAAAACGGGAATTTTAACTCTAGATGGAATGCCTTTTTTGGGCCAGGGGTTTTACGGAGAATCTGCAGACGTGTGCTGTACCCCCGAAAGGAGCAGGGGGCACCCGGCACAGGACTGAGCAGCTGGCGAAGGTCTCGGGAAAGGGTGAAGACATAGCTTGGGTGCACAGGGAACGCATGGTGTGTCTGGGGTCAGGAAGCAGTTCTCGGTGGCTGGGACATGGGGTGCTCCGTGAGTGAGGGGACACTGCAGGCGGGGTGGAGTTATCCTGCCACCAGTGACGTGCCAGCAGCTTCAGCTTTTGTCCCTAGAGCTTTGGAAGCCGTAGGAGGTTTTTAAGCAGGATCCTGAAATGATCAGGCCTGGGATTGAGGAAGATCGATCTAGCAGCCAACCAGGTCGTGAGTTGAAGTAGCCAAGAATACAGAAAGCAAAAACATTGAGCAGGCAAGTCTAAAAGTCCCGAAAGGTTGCATAGGAAGTGGGAAGGTGACTCAGAGAGATCTGATAGAGCAGAGCCCCGAGGAAAGCAAGCAGGAGGGTGCAGGGTGCCCTGTGAGGTGGGGCAGCCCTCTGCACGGGAGCCAGTGAGCAGGGCTGAGACCTAAACTGGTGGCCGGGACTGTAAATCAGGACACCGTGCCCCATCGTCGCCTCCACCCCTCTTCAGGGCATCTGTAGCTGTGGATGGGCCACCACCTGGCCTTCTTACCACCACATGTTTGGACACGAAGCATCTAAAGCTTCCCCAGTCCCTTCGGGGCCAGGTCAGCTCTTTTGGTTTTTTGTAACCTCTCCTCGCTCTCTCTCTTTTTTTTTTCAGTAGTTTTCTTGTTTTTGCATGTTGAAAATTTTTCAAAAACTACAGAGAAGTTTTTTCGAAAAGAATCAAAATATCACATATAATCCCATTATGTAGAGACAGCTAAATGGGTGTTACATTTGGGGATGTATCTTCCCAGCACATGAATAAAGGGGTGTGTGTTTGTATTTATGCATTTCAGAGAGAGATACTTGAAGTTTCACTTTCTCATTAAACCAAAATATGATTATTCCAAGTGCACCATTTTGCGATTTTGTAATTTGCCTTTTTTTTTTTTAGTTTTTCACCTTTTCTACTTCTTTATTATAGATTAAAGATATTCAGCATTTTTCAGAATATTTTGTTATAAATTTCTGGTTTCTTAGGGCTTATTTTCCCTGTAGAATTTGTTTGGTTTTTATGCAGCCAAATTTCATGGAGTTTTCTGTTATACCTTCTATATAGTATTGTGCTTAGAAGATCCTTCCACATCTAAAAATTAACCTAATTTTTAAAATGAAATATATATATTTTGCATTTAAATAATCTGCTGATCATTCATTTTGATGCAGTGTGAGGTGGAAATCTAGATTTATTCTATAAATAGTAAACAGTTTTCTGAATATCATGTATTAAAAATTATTTTCCTAACTAATTTGAAATTCCACCTTTATCATGTGTGAAATTATATGCTAAGGCTTATTTCTGGACTGTGTTTAGTCTCTGATTTCTTTATTTTATTTCTATGCCGGTTACATAGTCTTTTTGGTAGGGGGAAGGTAATTAGGTTTACTTGCTTTTTTTCTTCTTTTTCTTTTTTTTTTTTTAATGGAGGCGCTGAGGATTGAACCCAGGACCTTGTGCATGCTAAGCACGTGCTCTACCCCTGAGCTCCATGCTCCTCCCTGCGAAGTCTTTAATCCCTGTTCCCATGTAGTGTGGTTTATGCTCCGGCAGCTCACCTCCTGATACTCTTTCCAGTATAGCTGAGGCTGTTCATTCCACCAGATGACTTTGAACATCATTTTGTTGATTCCAGAATAAAAACTTGAATGGGATTTGTATGAAATAATAGACGTGATAGAGCCCCCTGGCCCGTTCTCACCTGGAACACGCTGCCTCTTGTGTGTCGCCATGAAGTGTGACTATTTACTGTTGATGTCTGAGGGATTCTCTTTCTCGTGTTCATTTTTTTTAACATTTTTTATTGATTTATAATCATTTTACAATGTTGTGTCAAATTCCAGTGTAGAGCACAATTTTTCAGTTATACATGAACATACATATATTCATTGTCACATTTTTTTCACTGTGAGCTACCACAAGATCTTGTATATATTTCCCTGTGCTACACAGTATAATCTTGTTTATCTATGCTACATTTTGAACTCCAAGTCTATCCCTTCCCACCCCCTACCGCCTTGGCAACCACAAGTTTGTATTCTATGTCTATGAGTCTGTTTCTGTTTTGTATTTATGCTTTGTTTGTTTGTTTAGATTCCACATATAAGCGATCTCATACGGACTTTTTCTTTCTCTTTCTGGCTTACTTCACTTAGAATGACATTCTCCAGGAGCATCCATGCTGCTGCAAATGGCGTTATATTGTCAGTTTTTATGGCTGAATAGTATTCCATTGTATAAAAATACCACAGCTTCTTTATCCAGTCATCTGTTGATGGACATTTAGGCTGTTTCCATGTCTTGGCTATTGTAAATAGTGCTGCTATGAACATTGGGGTGCAGGTGTTATCCTGAAGTAGGGTTCCTCCTGGATATATGCCCAGGAGCAGGACTCCTGGGTCATATGGTAAGTCTATTCCTAGTCTTTTGAGGAATCTCCATACTGTTTTCCACAGTGGCTGCACCAAACTGCATTCCCACCAGCAGTGGGGGGAGGGTCCCTTTTCTCCACAGTCTCTCCAGCATTTGTCATTTGTAGATTTTTGAATGATGGCCATTCTGACTGGTGTGAGATGATACCTCACTGTAGTTTTGATTTGCATTTCTCTGATAATTAGTGATATTGAGCATTTTTTCATGTGCCTATTGATCATTTGTATGTCTTCCTTGGAGAATTGCTTGTTTAGGTCTTCTGCCCATTTTTGGATTGGGTTGACGTGTTCATTTTTATTAAACGTGAATGTTGGATGCTGTCAAATACCTTTTTGGCATCTATGAAATGTCATATCCATTTTTAACAAATATTATAATTGAATTAATTTGTGATTTCCTATTGTGATATGATCCCCACATTCCTAAAGGAAACCTTGCTTGGTCATCATGCATTATTCTTTTAGTGTGCTCCTAGGTTTAGTATGTCTGTGGTTTGGGGGGAATTTTTGTGTTTCCACTTATGAATGACACCCTTCTGAATTTTCCTCCTCTATCCTGTCTTAGTCACTTTTCAGTGTCAGGATTGTATTAACTTCATAAAATAGGCTGGATAGTGTTCTTCTTTTTCCTACTCATTTTTGTACCACAGTTTGTTAGAGCAGGAATTAGTTCTCTTTAAAGGTTTGTTAAAACTTGCTGGTATGACCATTTCAGCTTTATGCCGAAAGCTTTGTGGTCCTCGGTTCTTTGACCACTTTAATTTTTTGCATAGCTTTCGGTCAACTTACTGGTTTCCTTAGTCTTAGAACAATTTTTGGTCCTTTATATTTTTCAAGACATCATTTGTTTCTTTGAGATCTATTAGTCATAATACATAGGTTTTGTTTTTAGTTAACTCTTCCCTGGTTTTCTATTGTATTACGTAACTAATTAACAGTCACATAAACAGTAACGGTCACTCACAGTTGCGGGTTGGCTGGACTCAGGGAGGCGCCTCCTAAGGGCTCCTGCAATGACAGGCAGTTAGCGCCTAGGGCTGGAACGGCTGAAGGCGGGCGCTGTCACTGTCCTCTGGGCTGAGAAGGCTCAGTGAGCTGGGGCGGGAGCAGCAGGGGCCTCTTGGGCATCTCTGTCTGCATATGGCCTCTCTAATCGGTCTCCAGCCTGGTGCCTCAAGGTAGCCAGACTTCTCCCCGGGAAGCTCAGGGCTTCGAAGATATGTGCCCAAGGGACAGAGCCAGGAAGAGGCCCTTCCCACCTTTGCTGACCCGGCTGCGGAAGCCACGGCATCCTTCCTGCCGCTCTCTGCTCCTCAGGTCAGGCAGTAAGGCTGCCCAGGTTCAAGGGCTGGGAATGTAGATTCGTGGGAAGTACAACAGAGAAGTTGCAGAAACCATCACGTAAAGCTTTGGCTTTAACATCGGTGGGGCTGATAAGGAGTTAATGCTGCACGTGGTATTCTTGAGTTGAAACTCTATCCTGCAGCTTTCTTCATATCATGACATATCCACCCTCTGCATTCCCTGTTATGGTTGTGTAGGGTTCTGCGACATGGCTGTCACAGGGCTGATTTAAATATTTCTCTTTTGATGGACCCAGTCTTCCTATATTTCAAAGGAATGGCTTCACGTACTCACACTGGCCTGGATGGTGGCAGGCTGGGGCTTTCACTCTCTCCCTCTCCTGTGCTTCGTTTCTGGACAAAGCCCCCGACTGTGAGATGTGCAAGGGGGCTTGGCCCTCCCTAGTTCCCCACAGCGGCAGAGAATGTCCCCTAAAGCACTGACTGGACCATTACACCCTAATACGGGGACAGGAGTCCGAGCACCAGTAAAGATCACCGCTTCAGTCCAGAGATCCAGGACTCCCTTTTTTCTTTATTACTTTGTACCCAAAGAACTTTGTTGATCTTTGTCAACAAGTTGATTATTGAATAAATACAAAAAATAAATCATAACTAGGTGGTAAAACTTCAGAATATTCCCTTAAATTCTGATTTTTAGTACATTTTTCTTCTAGAAGGTGATGGGGTTCTTTTTCTTTTGTTTTGTTGGTGTGATTGATTGCTACTTTATAACCTGGTTAGCCTAACAAACTGTTTGTAGGAAAGAGATAGGAATGTAAATACCTTGAATTTTAAAGATTGTAAGATTTGTGGAAAGTGGAAAACATTATTTCTCATTTAAACTTACTTTATTTCAATCAGGTTGGAGTGATCGATTTTTCTCTCTATCTGAAGGATGTGCAGGATCTTGATGGTGGCAAAGAGTAAGTACTGCATTTTAAGCTGTCCTGCATGTTTTTAATGAAATTCCAGCAAAGAATGCTACTTTTTTATTGAGGTATAATTGGCATTGTATTAGTTTCAGGTGCATAACATAATGATCCAGTATTTGTGTATATTACAAAATGATTACCACAAGAAGTCCAGCTAACATCCGACACCATGCATAGTTACAAACAATTGTTTTTCTTGTGACAAGAACTTTTAGGATCTACTGTCTTAGCAGCTTTCAAATACAGTGTTGTGAACTGTAGTCACCATGCTTCACATACATCCCCGGGGCTTACGTGTCTTATAACTGGAAGTTTGTGCCATTTGACTGCGTTCACCCACTTTCCCACTCCTGCCTCTAGCAGCCACCAATCTCTGTATCTGTGAGGCTTTATGTTTGTTTCTTTCTTTGTTTCAGAGTCCACGTATAAGTGAGATCATAAGATATTTGTCTTTCTCTGTCACTTAACATGCTGCCCCCAAAGTCCACTCATGTTGTCAGAAGTGTCAGGATTTCCTTCTTTTTTGTGTGAATGTGAATGTGAATGCACCACATTTGCTTTATTCATTCATCCATTGATGGCCACTTAGGTTGTTTCCATATCTTGTCTATTATAAATAATGTTGCCATGAACATGGGGGTGCAGATACGTTTTCAAGTTACCTTTCATTTTCTTTGGGGTTTTTTTATGTATTCATTTTACAACGTCATATTTTTTAAATTGAAGTATAGTTGATGTACAGTATTATGTTATAGGTATACAAGATAGTGACCCACAATTTTTAAGAGTTACATTCCATTTATAGCTATAAAACATTGGCTGTGTTCCCCATGTGGTACAGCACATCCTTGGGGCTTACTTTATACCTGATAGTTTGTCCCTCTTAATCCTCCACCTCCATCTTGCCCCTCCCCCGCCTCTCTCCCCACTCGTCACCGTTAGTTCCTTCTCTACATCTGTGAGTCTGTTTCTTTTCTGTTATATGCACTAGTTTGCTGTATTTTTTAGATCCTGCATGTAAGTAATATCTTACAGTATTTGTCTTTCTTTGTATGACTTATTTCACTTAGCATAATGCCCTCTAAGACCCTCCATGCTGGGCACCAGAAACTAATACAACACTTTAAATCAACTGTACTTCAATTAAAAAGCAAACAAACAAATAGCCCATTTAAAATATGGGCAGAAGAAATGAACAGACATTTTTCTAGAAAAGGAAATGCAGATGGCCAACAGGAACATGAGAAGTTGCTCAGCATCACTAATATCAGGGAAATGCAGATCAAAATCACAATGAGACACCATCTCACATCCATCAGAATGGCCATCATCACAAAGAACACAAATAGCAAATGTTGGCGAGGGTGTGGGGAAAAGGGACCCCTTGTACACTGTTGGTGGGAGTGCAAATTGGTGCAGCCACTATGGAAAACAATATGGAGGTTTCTCAAAAACCTAAAAATTGAACCACCATATGGCCCAGCAGTTCCACTCCTGGGCATATATCCAAGAAAAACAAAAGCATTAATTCAAAACAATACATACACCGTGCTATTAACAGCAGCACCATTTATAATTGCCAAGACTTGGATGTATCCTAAGTGCACACCAGTAGGTTGGATGGATAAAGAAGATGAATCATATGTATGCAGTGGAATACAACTCACCCATGAAAAAGAAGGGTATTTTCCATCTGCAGCCCTTTACTTTTCATATCATTTGGATAAATGCCCAGGAGTGGAATTACTGGATCATTTGGTAGTTCTACTTTTAATTTTTGAAGAACCTCCGTGTTGTTTTTTAAGTGGCCACGCCAATTTACATTCTGGCCAACAGCGCACAGGGTCCCCTTTTGTCCACATCCTGGCCAACACTTACTATTTCTGGTCTTCTTGATGCTAGCCAGTCCGACAGGTGTGAGGTGATTATCACATTGTGGGTTTGATTTCTGTGTCCCTGATGCTTAGTGGTGTTGAGCATCTTTTCATGGAACTGTTGACGAAGAATGCTGCTTCTGTGGGCGGGGGGAGCACCTGCAGGAAGGCTGCTCTCTGGGCAGCGTGTTTTCTGGGCCATGTGTTTCCAGTGCGGTTCCGTGTCTCCCCAGCCAACCTTGCTGGTTCACTTGGGACCATGCAGACACTACTAAGCTCTGACTGTCTCTTGGTTTCCTGATGACAGTTCTCCTAGGAGGTGATCAGAAGGTTGGGGGACAATTACAAAGCATCAACGCTGAGTAAAAGTAATTTCTCTCTTTTTACGCTCTTTTTAAAAGGCATGAAAGAATCACTGATGTCCTTGATCAAAAAAACTATGTAGAAGAACTGAACCGGCACTTAAGGTAGGACTGTCTCCTTTTTCCACTGTTGTGGTCCATTCTCAGTACTCGGTAATTGCCTAGTGGAACTTTTTTGAGCTGCCGTATATTTATAACTAACTTCTTTCCAAGCCAAGAGAAAAGGTTATCATTCAATGCTCATGTGTACGGACTGGAGCACTATGATTTCTTGATGAAGAGTTTTGGAGAACTCTTTGGTCCTTCATGTTGTGCAGTTATGCGATTTAGAGAGTAACAAATGAATCCCGACCTGCCACCCTGCAGTCCACAGCCCCCTGGTTGGAAATCACTGCATGGGAGGCGCTGTTGCTGCTGGATTGGAATCAGCACACATCCCTCCAGTGTTTTTGTTTTTTTTTTAAATGGAGGTACTGGGGCTTGAACCCAGGACCTCATGCCTGGTAAGCACACACTCTGCCATTGAGCTATTACCCACCCTACTAAGAAAGAGATTCTTGATCCATTCCTAGTTTATTGAGAGTTTTGATAAGGAATCGATGTTGAATTTTGTCCAGTGCCTTAGCATTCATGAAGTTAATCATGACTTTTATCTCTTAATCTAGTGAAGTGGTATGTTTTATTAATGAACTTCTTCATACTGAACCATTCCCATATCACAGGGGTAAACTCAACTTGATCAAACGTCACTTTAATAATTTAACATATGTACTACTATATATAGAATAGATAAGAAACAAATCTCTTCTGTATAGCACAAAACTAGGAACTATAGGAACTATATTCAGTATCTCATAGTAACCTATAATGAAAATGAAATAGAATATGAAAAGGAATATGTACATGTATGCCTGAAACATTAATGCCAGAAATTGACACATCATAACTGACTATATTTTCATTTTAAAAATAGTAATAATAATTTAACATGTACCCTGACCTCATAGTCCTGTAGCTTTTCCCCCTGACGTGGTGTCAGGGCTGTGCAGCTTCACAAAATGCATTAGGAAGCTTTGCCTTGTTCCTGTGCCTGGGAACACCTTCAAGTTCATGACCATTATTTGCTCCTTGAAAATCTGAAGCTCCAAGTCTGCATGCAGGCAATACTTCGCCAACTTTTCAGTTTTTCCTTAGTTGTTACTCCATCTAGCTTCTCTCCTTTTGGGGATATGTCTTTTTTGGTAATTCATGTTTCCTAAGAAAAATATAAATTTTATCAATGTTTTCTAAGTTATATAGTGAGTACAGAACTGAAAATGGCATACTCCTAAAACTTTTAATTCCCTCCATATCTTTTGTTTTGTTCTCTTTTCCACTTTGCGTCATTTTGTGTTTTTCTTTTTGTCCCTCCTAATTCTTGAACCTCAGCTCATGAGCCTTGCCAGATTTGTTTCTTTGTAGCCCCCTTTCACCAGCAAGAAGCACCCGTTTGGGGCAGGAGGGTGGTTTCCTTGTCTAACACAGAGTAGCAATAAGATTTCTCTCACAGGGTTGTGGGAGAATTACATGAGTTGTTACATTGAAAGTGCTTAGAACAAGGTGGGAGCGTAGAGCTCAGTGTTAGAGCATTTGCTTAGTATGCATGAGGTCCTGGGTTCAACCCCAGTACCTCCATTAGAAATAATTAATAACCCTAATTACCTCCCCCCACAAAAAATATTTTTAACAGATAAATAAAAATGCTTAGAACAAACAGGGCCTGGCACATTGTCCAAAAAGAAAATGACTACTATTATTTTTGTGGTTATTATTGTTTTTTTTAATCAAGTCTACCTTAGCTTTCTGTGTATTTTTCAGTATGAAAGCAGTACATATGACTTAAAGAATATGTGAAAAGTGGCACAAAGTATAAAAAAAGATTAAAAAACACCTTTGATCCTACTACCCAAAAGTCCCAGTATCTGGTTATGAATGTTACATTAGATACATGACTGCCAACACATTTTGGTTCCCATCTATCGTGTTGGGAAAAAAACTGTTTTCTTTCCAGTTGGCTGAAAAAGAAATGGGTAGCATATTTGGGGTGGTGGGGGGAATACACTGAAAAGTTCTAAATACATACATACATACATACCCACATACACCTCGTACGCATGTATTTAGAATTCTCATCTGTGAGTTAATTGGCAACCATATGACTCTGTTTCATTCAGGAAACCTAGGAATCTGTTCTCGTTTGCGGGTTGGGAAAACAGTCGGTATTTATAAGTTCACATTTACTTAATATTTTATTTTCTTTTTACAGCTGCACAGTTGGAGATCTTCAAACCAAGATCGATGGCTTGGAAAAGACCAATTCAAAGCTTCAAGAAGAGGTTTGTAACTTACTGACATTCTTAAGACAGAATGGCCAAGGCTGAGAGAAATGGCATGGTCGGTGTGTCTGACCAGAGCTGCGCGCCGGTGGGATGGGGAGTTGCCAGCTGCGGGCCGAGCTGCACGCGGGCCGGACAGTCTCAGAATTTCGCGTCCTCAGAGTGTCCGTGTTCTGCCCTGTGCGGGGCGCCCATGAGCCAGTCCAAGTGACGCAGGTTTCATGACCTCACGGTCGTCCCAGCCAGAAAAGCCCCGCTCGTGCTGTGAACGCGCTGCTCTCTCCCTCCTCCGCCACCTCCCCTGTGACTTAGTGCGCCTCCCTGCTGCCCACGAGGCCCAGGCTCTGTTCCGAGGTGAAGGGACCCGCGCCCACCCCTTCCGTGTCTCAGCCTCTCAGGAGCGTGGAACCGGTCCCCCCACAGCGTGGTCTTTCTCTGCTTTCTCACTAGGAAGAGAGAGAATGAAAGGACAGGAAGAAGGAGGGCTGAGGCCGAGGAAGAAGGCTTGCTGCCCGCTGCCCGGCAGTCTCCCTGGCGGACACATCTTGTCTCCTGCTAGCAGGAGGCGGGTTGCCCAGCCTTTCTGAGGCTTTGCACAGGTAGCGGGCCCCGGCTGCTCGGGCCTCCCCAAGCCTCCCTGGGGAGGAAGTGGGCTGTGAGGGGGGCCGGAGAGGGACCCCCGCGGTGTGGAGGCAGGTTCCCGCCGAGAGGAAAGGCCTTTGTAACAGAGGACCCCAGTTTAAGGCTCTCTCTCCCGAGGGGCCAGCTCGGAACAGCTCTGAGGAGAGGAGCGCTCAGGCTTGTGAGGGGAGCAGGAGGTTCAAAGGCAGCGTCACGGGAGAGACGTCACTGCACTTAGAACTGAAGGGCTCGAGTGCACCTGGGGTGGGTGGGCCTTCGGGCCTCAGTTCAGGGAGGTGGGTCTCGGAGCCCCACTCTCCTCACCTCCAAATCGGAGGATAATCCGTACCTCACAGTAGTGTCATCAAGCTAAATTTAGGTTAATAGCGTGTGATCGCCCTCCCCCGTACTTGGCGTGTGGCGGCGCTCGGCAGACCTTAGCTGGTTTTAGGACAAGCAGGTTCACGCTTTGTTCTCCCAGACCAGGCAGCATGCTTTGAATGAAGATCTAATTTAGCTTCTGAGACTAAACAATTGGGTTATGGCAAATGACCGTAACAGGAGACGTACTTTAGAGAAAAATGACACCTGTCTCTCCAGGGGGGCGCTCTGCGTCCCCAGGGAGTGGGCCGGGAGGTAGCTTGTGGGTTTCGCCTGCTTCTTTCCGCTGTAGCGACCAGCCCCCTCTTTTAAGGCCTAAAGGTTCTTATGTGGGCACAGCCAGTCGTGTTTAGAGGCCCCGGTCCTGGGTTCAGAGTCTGAGTGGATGTAGACGCTGTTGAGGAGGTGAGGCGTTCAGTGCCTCAGGCCCCCTGTTCGTGAATGAAGCTAAGAGCACGGCCTAGTACCGAGGGCACGTCTTGCTTCTTTGTCCTTCTTAGCCTCACCTTCTATCTCCAGGCCGGTTCAGAGGCTGGGTGAGGACAGGTTGGTTAGTGTATTTACTCCTCGTCCACCTCGCCTCCCCTGCTAGCCTCTGAGCAGGTCCACCTGCTCCTACACACTTTCCCCCAAACGCCGTTAACTCATTCAGGGCACAGGAGGTGGCGTGCTTGGGCATGTCCTTAATGGTTTGGCAGCAAGTCCTCTCCCCGACTCTTTAATTCTCTCTCCAGTGGTAAGATACCTTTTGCCCATTGGCTGGAAGAACGGAAAAGAATGAAGAATCAGGAAAAAAAAAAAAAAACCATAATCCCTTGGCTAAGTGACAGCTGTTTTTATCATTTGGTATAAACGGTCCCCATCTCTTCTTAAGCATATTTAACATGGTTGGGTTTTGGTTTGTTTTTTTTTGTTGTTTTTTTTTAATTAGAGGTGAGCGCATACTCTGTAACCTGCTCTATTTCTCTTTTGGTATTATATCAGAAGTGTGTTCTCAAGTCATTAAAAGCTTTCATAAACATTTTAATAATGACATATTTCTGTTTTATGTTTCCACTGTGATTTATTAAACCACTTCTAATATTGGCCATTCAGGCTGTTTCTTTATATTTTGTGTCCATTATTCTTTGCCCACATATAGTTTGCTATCATTTTTGTAAAAGAAGAAAATCTGGGGAGGGCACAGATGGCTGGGGCAGGGGTGGGAGGAAGATTTTACTGTACACATTTTTGTATCTTTGGGATTTTGAACCATGTGAGTGTGTCACCTATTCAAAACAAAGACGTAAAATATCACATATGTGAAAATAACACAGTCAATTGCTAAGATGCCAAATGTTAGTTTTAAGTTGAACAGTCAGAGTTGTTGTGATGTTAAGAAATATAAAAATCTTTCTTCATCAGCTTTCGGCTGCCACAGACCGGATTTGTTCACTTCAAGAAGAACAGCAGCAATTAAGAGAACAGAATGAATTAATCCGTGAGAGAAGTGAGAAGAGGGTGGAGGTGAGAAGCTGGCCTGGCGGCCGGGCGGCTTGCTCCTTACCCGGACGTGTCCGCCGCGCAGCTAAACACAGATGAACAACCCCCCAGACCTCACAATGTGCACACATGCTTCATTCGATGCCAGGAAGTCCCTCCTGGCCGTGCCCTCCCACATCACTCTCAGGCCACTGGGACCACTGAGGGTTTCCCAGGCACACTGCACCCTAGCCTCTGGGCCTTTGCGAGTGAAAGTTTCTGTTCCCTCTTCAGCCCCTCCCTGGGATGCTGCACCTGGCGCCCATCGGTGTGCCGGGGCCCTCCTCCTCCCGTGTCCCCATAGCTCGTTGCACCTCCCTCCAGCATAGGATCCATTTGCTGTTTGGTGGAGCTGCTGGCTTGTGGCTGTCCCATAAGATGACTCGAGGGTCAGGACCATATCTGCTTCATCTCGAAATTCACCCACTGCTAAAACCATGCTGGACAGGGAGATACGCGCTTAGCATGCACGAAGTCCTGGGTTCAATTCCCAGTACTTTCACTAAAATAAATAAACTTAATTCCCCCCTGAAAAATAAAAATGCTAGATAAGTACTAAATGGTGGACTGAATGGGGGCCTTTCCCACTCAGAATCACTGTTCTATTTGAAAGAAAATTAACTATAAATTGTTTTCTGAACCTACTTTTTCTTTTCAAAAATCTATTGGCTTGCTCCCATCCTTCAAGTTCAAAGATATTTCAGAATGTCTTTAAAATGTTAACCTTTCTCTATTAAAAGAGAAAAACTAAAAGCTTAAAAAAATAGAAATTATGCTATTTTTAAAAATTATGGTATATTTTAAGACACTTTGTAGTTAGCTTGCTTCCATAAGCAAACCGTTCTTCTGGGCTGTTGTCTGATTACAGATAACGAAACAGGACACAAAGGTTGAGCTGGAGACTTACAAGCAGACGCGGCAAGGCCTGGACGAGATGTACAGTGACGTGTGGAAGCAGCTGAAGGCGGAGAAGAAGGCCCGGCTGGTGAGTGTCCGGGCCTGAGCATTGTCGCAGAGAGTTCCCCAGGAGCCCTCCAAGTTGCTTCTGTCCATGCCTCTCACACGCATGCGTCAGCCTGCTCTTAAAACAAATGAGTTTTTTATGCAAATGAAGTTTTTAACATGTGAAAAAAATACCTGTAAAGAGTCAGAAATTACTCCTTAAAAAAAAAAAAACGGCTAAAGTTGACCACTCATTTCTGCATTTTCCCCAATTTTATAAACCTTCAGGGATCCCCGTGAGCCCAGATTCCTGGTTTCTCTGACGTCACAGCCTCGGGTCCGTTTATCTCCAGCCTCGACTGTGTGTCAGTGACCAGTGTGTTTTATTAAACCCAGTTCTTACTCCTGCTTCATTTCTTTGCTTCTTTGCAAGGCCATAGGAACACGTGTCCTGAGTTTTCCAGGACAGAACCATTTCAAAACGGTTGCACCTTTGTCGCCATCAGGCAGCAAACCACTGCAGAGATTCTAACACCACAGCACCAAACCAGCTTCTAGCAGTCGAACAAAAGATGCACGTTCTTCCAGACCCTGCGTGGTAATCTCAGGTCTGAAGAGCACGGCGTGGTTGCTGGAACTCTGGGCTCACGTTGCCACCTTCCGGCTTTGTGCTGACTGGATGCAGAGCCAGTGTTCATTATAAAATGAGAAAAGGGAAAAACTTTAGTCTAGTTATGCTCCAGACTAGACTGGTCTTCTTCCGGACAGACTTGTCTACATTTTCCTAACGCATTCTGGTGATTGGCCCAGCTCCAGCCGTGGTTACGTTCATTCCTGTGATCTGCTTTAATAACATTTTCCTTGTTAATATCCTTCTAAGGAACTAGAAAAAGAACTGGAGTTACAAATTGGGATGAAAACCGAAATGGAAATCGCAATGAAGCTACTGGAAAAGGACACCCACGAGAAGCAGGACACTCTGGTGGCCCTGCGCCAGCAGCTGGAAGATGTCAAAGCCATCAACTTACAGATGTTTCACAGAGTTCAGGTGGGGATTGGCTGTGTGTCCGCATCACAACCTGGTTTCCGGCTGCTTGTCTCCGGTGGTGGAGTGTGTCCCGTGCTGCCCTTCCGGTTTTAGGTCACTCTTCCTACACAAGGAGAGAGTAGACACAGCAGTGAGGGCCTAGCATGTGCAGACCTGGTCCTAGGCCATCTTATGTGTTACTGTATTTCTTTTATTTGAGTCTCCCAGCAGTCCCTGAGATACGTTTATTAAACGGGGAAATGCCAGTGACAAGGCAGAATCGAAGGGCTAAGTCACATGCGCCTGGTGGCCCAGCCCATAAATAGAGCTGAAAACTGAACTGTGCCTTTTGAGTCCAAACCTGAACTCTGCCTGTCATATCGTCACTGTCCCCTTGCCATCTGTTTCCCTCTACTTCGGGGACCACGTGTTTGCCTCAAGAAGTGGAGAAGTGGGTGAAGTGTATGTGTTAGTATTGCCTTTTCAAGCTTTGCCAGTACGTTAATCTTGCTGAGTCCCCAGGCCACACAGCCGGCTGGCTGCTCCCGTCCCTGGGCATTTCAGAGCAGTCAGGGGGAGCTGGCCCAGGAAGGGCCAGTCGCGCCAGAGTCTAAAAGGCAGCACCTAACCACTGCGATGCTTTCTTTCCCAGAAGCCACCCAGAGGGATACCATTCTGTGTCCTCAAAACTTTTCTTTTTTTGAAGTTCTGTTTCCTATTTTATTGCCAAAACAATCCCACTTAGAGGGGCTGGGGGTATAACTCAAGGGTAGAGCACATGCTTAGCATGCACAAGGTCCTGGGTTCAACCCCCAGTACCTCCACTAAAAAAAAAATACACACACACACACACACACACATATACATACATATATATATGTATGCATATGGTTCAAAACAGTCCCACTTCCTTTTCCATAGATGTGGTCTCACTCTTACTTATAGTAACATCTGTGTCAAAGATAATGTGAAAACAGTACAGATAAATTGTGTTATTTTGTCCTATCTTTTTTTGAACTATTGCATAATCAGTATTATTGTAGTAGCAACAATGAAAATTGAAGCAAAAACAGAAAAGGAAGAAAAGAGTTTTACTGTCTAATTTTTTCATGTTTTCTTCTGGTTTGGGTCGGCATGTAGACGGACATGTTAATGCACGTTAGGGGAAACTAAACTACTGTGGTAGCTTAGCAGAGCCTGAAACGGAGCGGCTCAAACACATGGAAGTATGTGTGCGTTACATAACAGTTCCCGGGAGAGCAGTTTCTCCGCCCGCAGTCATTCAGGGACTCTGACTAACGGCAGCCCCAGCTCTCAAGGCCACTCGAGCTGTCACATTCTTGCCAGTGGAAGCGGGGGGAAAGCACAAGTCTGGAGCCAGGGATTTGCTCTCAGGCAGTGAGACAGCAGGTGCACACGTCGTTCCGTCCAGTCACATAGGAAAGGGCTGGTCAGCACGGCCAGGTCCGCTGCAAGGGCAGCCTGGGACAGTCGCTTCTGGACCACAGGCCAGGTGAAGGGGGTGGGCGGGGGGAGACAGAGTTGTCTCCACTGCAGTCGGCCCCACCGAGCTGCCCCCAAGTCCACAACCCCGGCCGAAGGGCAGCCTCCTCCCCAAACCCACAAGGCCTGTGTCCGAACTAGAGGACCAGTTGTCTGTCACAGTAACCCGTCGGCCCAGGATAAGCTGATAGAGCAGGCACAGGGTCAGCGCCGAGATGCCTGTTGGGAACGAGGAGACAAGGGACACACGGGGCAGGCTCTGGACCAGAACCGTGAAGGCTGCCCGGGGCACCCAGGTCTCCATGGCTCAGCATGTCTGGCTACCCTGCTCTGCCTTCTAAGGAGCATGTTGCTGACCCCCATGGCCCCGAGGCCACCATCATCTACAGTGCATGAGGGTGGGCCCTGGGGACCAGGCCCGCCTGGTGGCTGCACAGCTGTGGCAGCCAACTCCCTGCCGGTATCAGGCTGCTGGCCTGGAGGCTGCACTAGGGGTCCAACAGTCAGGTATTTTTCGGACCAAACTGGTGGTTTCTTGGACATCAGTTTCCCTCTATGCGAGCCTCTGGTCTGCTTGCGTCCACCTGATCTGTGTGTCCGTGACCACAGTTTGTCTATTGATTAAACGCAGCTCCCACCCCGTCTTTGCTCCATCAGTCCCTCTTATGTTAGTGGCAGGTCACCTGGAACAGTAGCTCGTGGTGGGAGGAAAGCAGCCGACTCTGATCTTCGCTGCAGGACACCACAGGGCCTCCACTCTTCTCTCACTCAGTTAGGAAACCAGTTGGCTTTTCTAACCTGTGAGGCCCCTGCCTTCGGGCTCTCTCCCTGTCCACCTCTCCCTGCAAACCCCTTGCTTACAGCACATCCTAGCATTTCGGAGCCCTGGCACGGCTGGCATCGATTCCATTTTCTGAGCTTGGGCAACTGACGGTTTGACTAAATGTTTGCCATAACCAGTAAGGGTCACCCGCTTACCAGCTTGTAAGGTCTGCTTTGACAGCGCCACACGCCTGGCTGCCAAGTCAGCGCTGCACACGCTGGATTCCCGGTGGCAGCACCACCCCCACGTCCTTCCTGGCGCTGCTGGAGTTCTAGCATCCTGTGTTCACTTCATACCCATTTTTCCCTCTGGGCTTCAGATGCAGAAGATTGAGGCCATTGTATCCCTCCGTCTGGGGCACTATAATAAAACACCTCTCTTGTTTCCTTATTCCTTATGTCCCCTACCCCTATTCCCATTCTCTTTCCTCTAGGCTGGTATTCTAAGGTGTCCTTTTTATTCGTATCTTTTTATTTATGTTGTCATTCTAAAAGCATGCTGCATGATTTTCAGGACATGCATTTTAATTTACAGAGGTAGTGTTGTGCTGTGATCTCACCCTGTTCCTTACTTTCTCTGTTGGCGCTGCATCCATCTGCAAGGCTGCCTGGTGCTGGCTTCTTAGCACAGTTTGGTTTCCCAGCGTGTGCACCCACTGCGTTTTCTTGCCTGTTCCCCGAGTGATGGGCACCCGGTTTTCCTCCCCTGCACTGGCGCAGGCAACGCCCCAGCAGCTAGCGCACACTTCTCCCTCCGGATCCTGGGCAGGTCTCTGGCAGATGTGATGCGAGTGCCCTGCCAGCCAAACTCTTCCTTTGTGTCCTTGGTTTGCATAAGCCCAGACACATTGCTTTCCAGGAGAGCCGCGCCAACACACGCTCCCTCCAGCCGCGTCCAGTGGTGCCTGGATTGTGAGGATACAGTTGTGCTGGGGGTTGAACCCTGGACCTCGTGCATGCTAAGCATGCCCTCTACCACTGAGCTCTGCCCTCCCCCCACGACATTTTGTATTTGTAGGCTCTCTGATGATGGCCGTTCTGACCGGTGAGGCGATACCCCGCTGTAGATTTGATTTGCACTTCTCTGATAGTTAGCGGTGTTGAGCCCGTTCGCGTGCCTGTTGGCCGTCAGCATGTCTTCTTTGGAGAGACGTCCACTTAGGTCCTCTGCCTCCTGTTCGATTGGGTTGTTTGTTTGTTGTTGTTGTTGAGCTGTATGAGCTGTTATTGTGATAATCATGTTCTTTTTCTCCCTTATTTATGCGGCAACTTTTATGGATAGACTTATGGTCCTGGAATCCTCCTTGACCGTGCTATATTTAATATACTCTTGGCGGGGAGGGCATATCTCCAGTGGTAGAGGGCGCGCTTAGCATCAATCCCCGGTACCTCCATGGAAAAACTAAATAAACAAACCTGATTACCTCCCCCTGCCTGCATGAATAAACAAATAACTCTTGATGCAGTTAGCCACTATGTTATATATATTATCTATGTGTTTGTATGTGAGATGGACCTCGGATTTTCTTTCCTTTTACTAGCCTTATTTGGTTTCAGAATCGAGGCTGAATGGGCACTACAGAATAAGCTTTCCTGTTCACTTTCTCGGGAATAACTCAGTTAAGATAGCAAGTATCTATTCTCCAAAAGTTTTGAGAACCCATGTTACAGGATTCAGCTGGGCTGGGCTTTGGGGACAGGACACTGTGGCTACCATTTCAATTTATTGAAAGCTTACTAGCCTATTCCTGTTTCTTCTCAGGCCAATTATGGTATATTTTTATATTTTTCCCCAAAATGTGTCTGTGTTTGTTTAGGTTTCAGATGTTTTAGCTTATAGTTGTTCATAACACTCTTCCAGAATTTTTAAATCTCTTTCATTCAGCTTTTTCTTATTTGCGTTTTCTGTCTTTTTTTCTTATTCAGTCTTGCCAGAGGTGTGTCTGTCCTAAAAATCTTTTCAAAGAACTACCTTTTTTTTAATATTCTTTATTGTTTGTTATTGTTTCTTATTTCATTAATTTTTTCTACTCATTTTTGTCATTTTTTTCTTATTTCTTCGGGTTTTCAACTTCTGAAATGCGTGCTTAGCTCATCTGTTTTATCTTTTTTTAACTTCATAAAATATTTTGTTTAAAGTTAAAAATTACCCACACATACTGCTATAGCTATGGTCCTCAAATTTGGACAAAAGTAGTTCTAAGAAGCATGTTTTTCACATTTTAGCATCTCTGAAATCGAGATGCCATACAGTCAAGAGCATGACAGGTTTCGAGCAGCAGTTTTCCCTTTCTTAGTCGTGTGTCAGATTAGGGTGCGTCTTAATCTGGAGTCAGTTGTGCATTTAATATGCCTTTAACACTTTACATTACTTCTCTTCCCATGTTGTTTTTGGTAGAATTGTTTCCTAAAGCAGACGGCTCCTTGATCTCGGCTCTCCTTGTCAGAATTCTGTGCGCTCTGTAACATCTTTGCTTTTGGTAGTCCAGTTTTCCCAGTAGCTTCGTTAATGTACTGTGGATGACTGAAAATTTGAGTATGTAGTGGATATGATATTAAATTGTGAATTAGTGGGACTTATGAAATGTAACAGCGTATCAACATTTGACAATATTGGTACTTGATATCCTGTTAAGGAAATTTGCTTCCAAATTTTCAGCTGGAAAGTCCCTGGAATAACTGGAAAAGAATCACAACTACATGATTTTTTAGATTTTTGGTACGTATGTTAAGAATTGTGAACAAATTGAAATGTCTGGGTACTGATCCTCTAAACAACCAATAAAATCTCAATTATGAAAGAAAAAAAATCAAGGTGCATCTTACACTCAGTGGCATCTTCAAGTGTAGCAAAAAATTGCAGCGTGTTTTCAGTCTTTCAGCTCTAAGCGTTTCATAATTTCTCTTCTGGTTTTTTTAGCTCAGTTGTTTTTTAATAATATGCTATTTCATTTCCAGATACAAGGTATTTTTTAGCTATTCTTTTTTTGTGTATGTCTAGTTTTATTACATAAAAGCCGGAGAAAACAGTCTGTATACTATTCTTAAGAATTTATCAGGACTTCCTTCTGTCTTCAACCTTTCTGTATCCTTGTATTTTAAGAGTGTCTCTTGTAGATGCACAGAAACATGGTGCTTTTTTGGCTCCCTCCTGGTCACTCCACATCTGCCGTGGTTCAATGCCTGCACACGGTTGTGGGCATGCTCTAACCTCCACCCGGGTGCTTTCTCTCTCTGAGCCTCCCTCTCTGGCTCAGAGAAGCAAGGGCTAACGTTACCCACCGCGAGAACCCTGCAGGGGTCGGTGACCTCATCGATGTGCCTGGCTTGTGAGCAAAGCTCAGTAACATTGAGTCAGATCCTACCCTGAAGGTCCTTTTGAAAAAGGGGCAAGGACTGTCCAAACAGAAGGCTTCATTACCTCCATCTTTGCCTGTCTTTATGTTGGTGACGCTGGGAGCCTTGGCCCAGTCTGTCTCCCCAGGCTCTGCAGAAGAGGAGCAATTAATAAAACGCTCTTGAAAGTTACCCAAAAAAATGTTACAAAAGTGCAAGGTGAAGAGTTGAATCCGCTTATATTTTTTATTTAAAAAAAATTTTTTAACTGAAGTACAGTCAGTTACAATGGTCAATTTCTGGTGTACAGTGCAGTGTCCCAGTCATGCATGTACATACACATACTCGTTTTCATTGAATCCGCTTGTAATCCAGAGCAGGTGCAGGGGTGAGGGAGAAGCAGAGAATGACCCTCTTTCCTTGCTTTTATAGAATGCAGAGAGCAGTTTACAGCAGAAGAATGAAGCCATCACATCTTTTGAAGAAAAAACCAATCAAGTTATGTCCAGCATGAAACAAATGGAAGAAAGGTAATCACTTCCCCCTGGCAGACGGATATTCCCTAGAAGGAGCTGGGCCTGGAGACCGACTCAGAGTTTCTCTCAAAAGTACAGACAGGTTGGAATGCTTGTCCTTCAGGTCTGCAGTCTAGCCCGGCAAGGGGGCTGGATTCCCTGGCCTTGCCTAAGCACGTGTTCACTTAATCATCCTTTGGTTTCCTGCATCACATTGTCCCCTCGGGGTCAGAACTATCCGATAAGCTCCTTGTCACTGTCACATTTAAATATAGGTCAGTAGGGAATCAGAATAGGGTCAAAAAATAGACTCACACAAATAGAAGTAATTGATTTTTTTTTTTACAGAGGTGCAAAGGCAGTTCATTAGAGAAAGGATAGTCTTTTTAATAAATGATACTGGAACAATTGGACATCCATAAGCAAAAAAAAAAAAAAGGAACCTCAATCTGTATCTCACCTTTATGCAAAAATTAACTCAAAATGGATCACTAATCTACATGTAAAACTTAAAACTATAAACCTTTTAGAAGAAAACAGGAGAAAATCTTTGTGACCTTGGGTAGACGAAGAGCTCTTAGACATGACATAAAACACGTTCCATAAGAGAAAGGCTTGATAAATTGGACTTTACCAAAAATTAAAACTTTTTATCTGTGAAACACACAATTAAGAGATTAAGTTACAGACTGGGAGGAAATTTGCAAATCACGTATCTGACAAAGGACTTGTATCCAGAATATCTAAAGAACTCTGAGAACTCAACAAACAGTCCAGTTTGAAAATGGACAAGAGACGTAAACAGACACTTTACCAAAGAGAACATACTGTTGGCAGATAAGAGTCTGAAAAGATGTCCAGCATCACTAGCCATTAGGGAGGTACGGGTTAAAATCACAGTGTGATGCCACTGCACACCTAATAGAACAGCTTTTAAAAATTTGTGAATCACTATATTGTGTACCTGTAACATGTAATATTGTGCATCAACTATACTTCAACTAAAAACACATGATATTGTAAAATAAATAAATGCCAAACATACTCTCATTACGTGACTCTGCTGGCTGTCAGCCGTAGAAAGGGATGACCGCTGATACACACGAAAACTTGGATTGATCTCAAAAGATATGCTGAAAGAAGGAAGCCAGTCCCCAAGGTTATATGAAGTATAATTCATTTACTTGGCTTTAGGGGCGGAGAGAGGGTGTGACTTAGAGGGGCAGCACTGAGGAGCTTTGCGGGGTGATGGAACTGTCCCGTATCACCTGTTAGAACTGACTGTGGTGCTGGTTACCTGAGCTTCTGCCTGTGCTAAAAACTCGTGGAACGAGCCACGCGAGGGAGTCGAGGTTACCGTATAGTAATTTTTAAAAAGAAAAGAAAAAAATTAGAGTCAGCAAGCATATGCAAAAGAATCGTACCGTACATCGTAAGGTTAGATCCTTTCCTTAACAGAGATTTGGTTCATTTGGTCTAGGTTGCAGCATTCGGAGAGGGCGAGGCGGGGGGCCGAGGAGCGGAGCCACACGCTGCAGCAGGAGCTGGGCGGGAGGACCAGCGCCCTGCAGCAGCAGCTCGCCCAGCTGCACGAGCAGTGGTAGGAGCCCTGCGGGCAGCAGGGGGCGTGGGAAGCGGGGCGACAGTCCCACTGCAAAGCTGGCCCTGCCAAGGCTAGGATTAGGATGAGAGAAGAGATGTCTGGGGGGGTTTGGCGGTGCAGGTGGTAATTAGGTTTATTTATTTGTAATGGAGGTACTGGGGATCGAACCCAGGACCTTGTGCGTGTCCGAGCTCTTCCCCGTCTCCCCCGTCCCTTAGCTGCTCGGCGTTTGCCTGCGCCAGCTTCCCGCTGCACGTCCCCGGGCAGGTGGCCCGGGGGGAGGGAGCCTCACCTCCAGGCTTTGTTGGAGGGTCTAGATGTTTCTTGTTTCATGACTTGGGTTGTGGATACTGGGTTTTCCATGGAATTTTCTCATTGAAACTAACTCAAGTTTATTCGGGGAAAACAGCTCAAGTCTAGAGAAAGAGCTGAAATCAGAAAAAGAGCAAAGACAAGCTCTTCAGCGAGAACTGCAGCGCGAGAAGGACACGTCGTCCCTGCTCCGAGCAGAGCTGCAACAAGTCCAAGGGCTGAAGAAGGTATGGCGGCTCGTAGGAGAACGCGCGCTTCTAGCGTCTCCAGAAACCTCTGTGTGGGAGCCTCCCAGCGGGCGGCGACCCGCACGCAGACGCCCTCCCCACACCCTGCGGGCGCCTGCTCTGGGAGGAAGAGGCGAAGACTAGTCGTAAGCCAGTGAGCGAACCGGAGGGACTCAGTCACGAGGGCTAGGAAGGGACTAAGACAGGAGAACGCCCCCGCCCTGGGAGCAGAGCCTTGAATGGTGAACCGGGGCAGCCACGCGGGGACAGCGGGAAGGGGGAAGGTCCGCCGTAGCGAAGGAGCAGAAGGCAGGGCAGTGTGGCTGCGGTGTGACGAGCAGAGGAGGGAGGAGCTCGGGCCGGGAAGGAGACGCTGGCTTCTGGACCTCGATTTTGTCGTGTTGACTCTGGTAACGGGTCCTGCTGCAATTTGACCCGAGAAAGGCCCTTTAATTCCTGTTGGAAAGTGCCTGAAGCCCCTGGTGGGAGGGCCTGCTAGGCCCAGCGTGGGGATCGGTAGGGGTGGGGTAGGTTCCTCAAGAGCCACTCAGACTCGGAGGTGAGAGGAGAGGACTTCTAGAAAGTTCTGCATCATGGAACACACCCCCTTTAAGATTTGAATTACACACACCCTGCAAAGGAAACAACGTGTCTAGCATTACCGGTGAGCCCCAGCACCCCATTGTGAGCCTGCGCTTACAGGCTCGGGGCAGAAGGCCCGGGGGTGGCTGAGGGGACTGCCCACCACTCAGGCCTGAGCCCTGCCGCTGCCCCGGGAGCAGCCCTGAAACCCCAAGTTACTTTTCTAGGGCTTCACCAGCCTGCACCCTCAGGGTGCGCTGGCCCACATCACAAAGGGCGGTCAGCGCCGCTGCCCCCAGCCAGCATCTCTCCGCAGCGCAGGGCCTCCGGAGGGTCTTGCCACTGTCGTCAGGAGGGAGACCCCAGCTCTCGGCCTTCACCAGCCAGCCTGGCTTATTTATTCTCAGGAAAGTTTGACCAGCCTT